>NC_079170.1:64901450-65273950 GCF_947568905.1 Ostrea edulis
TTAGCGATAACATTGCATACAAGGGTAAGTTTTCATTTAGTAGAAGTTTTCACAGAGTTGAAAGCCGTAAATTATTGCATTTTCTGATATTTGAAGATTTATTTTGGGTAGGCCTAAACAATGCAATTTCCCGTATTTTCTCAATCTGTCGGAGATGAGCGACTTCAAAGTCGATCTCTATCTCTAAAGGGCAGCGAAATACTCATTACATGGATAGTCTACACATATTTTCTATCATGATAAACTTCACTTTCGATACAATATTTTGATAAATGGCTAGGCTCCGTAGAACTAAGATTAAAGATGGCGACCTTTGGCTTCGCAGCTAGATCTAGACGCTTCGTGTCGTTGTTGCTAAGTAAATCATTGCGCGGCTTGGTTGACTTGTATTTTTCCGAGTGTATGTACATTTTGATAAACGAAGGTTAGCATCTTTGTCTCTTGCATTAAATTATAAGGAATGACTTTAATTCTGGGGCAAGTTATACGAGTATAACCTGGTTTGGGTCAGTTTACGCTTTTTATAATCCGTTTCGCGGATTATAAAGCGTAAACTGACCCAAACCAGGTTATACTCGTATAACTTGCCCCAGAATTAAAGTCATTCCTTAATTAATTACTTTATAAAGTTATTAACTTTCCCTTAATTACATGCTTGAAAACATCTGCATGTAAAAGAAAACAGTGCGAATATTATTTAGAAAGTAAATATAGTGGCTACATACATAAATCATCCCATAATAGACGTCTATAAATAGACCCACACGCGTCAGTGGAATCCCAACATGATGTATTAACTCATACGCAACAGTCTAGTTTTAAGGCAGAAAGAGCGTAAAACAACGAATTACTAAAAGGTATTTGATATTTTTATTTCTATTAAACATATGGTATGGTACTGTTGTAACAAAATACACAGCTTTACACAGATAAGACCACCGATGATCTGAAAGTTTGAACTGGTCACGTGACTGTCACTTGAAATGGCAGAGTGACGCGATTATTTGTAAACATCGATTTAAAATCAAATTATTTGGGTTAAATCAGGTGAAATAATTTATGATAGGTCGTACAGTCTCATAACTACATACGTGCGATGATTTAATAGCGTTTTTACGAGATGGAAAGAAATATTGTAATTCGGACCATACAGCTTTAACAAATACGTTTCAATTTTGAAAATGCCTGAGAGCATGAACAGCGACGCTTTACGCCGGCATACTTCATTGTATATATATATATATATAATCTCGAAAATGATTTTTCTATTCCTAGCAGTTAGAACCAGAAATTGTTTTTATGAAGAAAAAAATGTCTCCCAGCTTCCCAATTGGAAGTGCTCTAAATGAACCTACTCCCCTTAATGTACTGCATAGTATGGAGGAGAAAGCATGAGATGGAACATAGACATTATCAACCCCGATAAGCCACATAAGAGAAGTGTTCACAAACTATTTTACACCCTCCACCCCTCTTAGATACACTATAACTTTAAGGACAATTGAATCCTCCTGTCCCTGCAATATGCACATTTGCAAATGACATTGAAGTATCGTACAAAATTTCAAGTGTATTGGATAAGCCATATGGGAAAAGAAGCGTTTACAAGCTATTTTAACATCCTCCACCCCTCTTATATCCACTATAACTTTTAGGAAAATAATTGGATTCTCCAGTCCAGACAATATGCACATTTACAAATGACAATGAAGCACTGTACAAAGTTTCTATCCGATAAGCCATATAGGAGGAGAAGCGTTCTCAAGCTATTTTACTTCCTCCACCCCTCCTGTCCCACCAGTATGCACATCTACAAATGGCAATGAAGCATTGTACAAAGTTTCAAGTCTATCCGATAAGCGCTCACAAGATTTTGTGACAGACAGATGGAAGAATGGACAGACAGAAAGTACAAAAACAATATGGCTCCCCCTGAAAGAGGAGAGACATAATAATCACACTAAGCCTAGTACTATTTTTATTAAAACTCTTTCACAAATTGTTCTCATTCACGAGAAAATGGCTAACATTTCACATTGATAAAGATATCGAAAGTAAAAATATTGGAAAAGTAAATATTCCAATATGGCAATATTTGGGAATGCAACAAAGTTCAAAATAATCCATGTGCGTTTTGAAATTAAAATATGTAATCATACACTGATTGTCGAGTGTGTTTATTTCTTATTTCACGTCCCATTGACGAATATGTGACGCATACAATGATATCATCAGTTGAAGCGTCAAAAATTTTGACCTCTGTCTGACGATTCAGGTCGATTCAGTGAGATTTCTTATTTTTGCCAATGTTTATAAGTCATATCGATTAAAACGCAAAAAAACCCAACAAAAACAACCGCATAGCTACCGTGCTCTAAGCGGACTCCGATGGTTTCCGTTTCAAGTTTTGAACATGCTCAAAACTTTTCGCCGGAAAAGCAATGCGTTGACGAAAGAGAAACGGACAAGAAACGCAATGGACCGGAAACGTTGGACGTCCGTTAGTGTTATCCGGTGAGGTGTGGTTGCTTGATAATGACGTTGTGACACAGTGTGGAGGGTTTACATTGCGTAAATTGTAACTAAAAGAGGGGCGCTTGTAGACTTTCGTACTTTTTCCTTTATGTCCGTACGGATTTTTCTGGCAATAAAAGGGGCCTCCGTGGCCGAGTAGTTAGAGCATCGCGCTCACAATCACACGGCCTCTCACCTCTGTCGGCACGGGTTCGAATCCCGCTCGCGCCGGTAAGTGAGAAAGTTTCCCAGTTTACTTTTGGAAGGTCGGTGGTCTCTTCCCAGGTACATTGTATCTGGATTCTCTCTTCCACCAATAAAAACTGGGCGCCACCAGATAACTGAAAAATTGTTAAGTGTGGCGAAAACATCAATCAATCTGGCAATAACAGTGAACTCGTTTTGTAATGATATACAAGATTTATTACAATTCTTTTAAATAACACGTCTTCCTGGTTGTGTATTGTTCGACATCCCACTCGAGAATTGCTCACTCCTATAGAGACGTCACTATTGCCGTTGAAGGGCTGCATAATTTACGCCTATGTTCGGCGTTTACGTCCTTTAAGCAGGGGGATATCACCGTGCCACACCTGCTGCAACACGTTGACTCGGTTTTTGTGGTCTCATCCGAAGGACCGCACCATTTAGTTGCTTCTTATGACAGGTAAGAGGTGCTGAAGACCTATTCTAACCCGGACCCCACAGACAAAACACGTCTGAAAACAAACACATGCCGGGTAAAAATGTGTATGATATCCTAATAACTTGGACAACTTGATCTTGGTCTACCAACATTTAAATATCTTCTGTCAGAAACTGAACCAATTTTTTAATCCTCTATCAATCAGCTGGTGAGATTCTTCTTTAACCTTTCTGTTACTGGTGATTATGTTTAACAATATTTTAGCTCGCTCTTTATACAATCCCATATTGTACAAAAACAACAGGTATGAAGTATTCTCATGAAGTAACCCATGACATTATTATATCGCTAACACAAAGCAATATCCCGATTTTTTTTTTCACACATAAAACTCTGCATTATCGTTTGTCCACTATATATCAAATATTTTCGTAAAAAAAAAAACCCCAACACTACAGCAATGAAAGGTGAATATAACGAAGAGTGTGGCAAACACGGACACCTGGACATACCAGAAGTGGGGTGAGGTGCCTACGAGTAAGATCATTTTAAAATAGAATATGGAACACCCCGTGCAGGAATACACTGTCATTACAATCTAGTATCTTTAGTATCTTAGCTCTATATTTTTTCACAATATTCTTACTTGCTTTTGCATACAGGTACTTAGGACAAAAAGTACACTGACTGTGATGGTTGCATGAGTATCGCGTAACAACACAAAGAAAAGAAAAAACTACTATACATTAACGCATGAGTCTATGTTCAATATTGGATAATGTTACTTTACTGACCAAGAGCAAATTTCTAGCTTATTTGACATCGATAATTCAAATACATAAGACATTCTCTTTAAATTCTTCCACTTTTCTCAACGATGCATTATACAAATGAAAACAGCAAGCAAATCTTCTGTAAATGTAAAATACTAATGTACACAAAAACATTATTTGATATAAATAAGAATAATTGTCGTGAACGCAAAGTAAGTTAAACTAAACATAAATGGAGATTTTTCTCCGACTAGAGGAAATCCGATTCTAAGGCGGAAATCGATCCCTTGCGTCAACATTATAAACATCTCTATGAAAGGTGAATATAACTAACAGTGATCAATCTCTTAAAAGGAATATCAAACAAAGAATTGAGCGAACACGGACCTCTGGACATACCAGAGATGGGATTAAGTGCCTAGAAGGCGTAATCATCCCCTGACGACCGATCACACCCGTCGTGAGCCTTATACATACATGTGTGCACCGTTATAGTGACGTATTGTTTGCGTAACAAATGAATAATTCTAATCAGTCAAAAAGTAAATTTTGTTAAGGAAATTAGAGAGATTTCAATTCCTATTTGGTTTGTATATCAACTATGTTTCGAAAGTTTTGCATTGTTTCATGTTTAAAGAAAGGTGTAAATTATAAGAAATCCAATATTAGTCCAAGCTGTGTGTGGCTATAAAACTGTATGATTGCATAACAGGTTAACAAACCATAAACAAGGCAATTAGATAAGCAATTATACAATATTAAGACAAGGAAGAAAAATAGCCTTAGAACTCTTGTCTCTTGAGTGTTGATAACGGCTAAGAAATCACACACGTATCATTGGTTGACATCCCAGTCACCCCCCCCCCCCTAAAGCTTGTTTATCATTTAATACGGAATATCGGAACAATTTGGCTTATTTACTTGCATTTACACTATCATTAAATCCCTGCTACAAAAAGTGACCAGCTAATAAATTGAATGTAAAAATGATGAGTTAAATGTGATGAAGGGAAGGGGGGGGGGGGTCCCCACAGGCAGTGGTTGCTCCTGCGCCAAACACTAGGCATTTCGCGGTGAGAATCACGAGTCTTTCGGATATGAACTTAAAAACAGTTCTAAGTCCCTTGTCGCGGCAGGCGTTGGCACGTTAAAAGAACCCTCACTGAGCGCTAAGCATACATGTAGGTCTAAATTTGTGGTACGTCTCTATATGAGTGAAAAATTCTCGACGATACATAAAACCAAAAAAGCGACCAATCTATCAACTACTTTCATTATACTATTAGTGGTGCGAGAATTGCGCCATCTGGATCAACATACCAGTCTAAGTTTAGAAGGACAGTGCCTGAATCATTTGAAATGGTGGAGGCAAACACACCGTCCTCCTAACAGTGGCTGATGCTTCTAAATATCTATATAATAGGTTATTTAGGGGTAAGTATCACATGTGAAGCGAAGTAAAATTAGAGATTTAGGTCGTAAATTTAAGTTTTACGAGCGAACATGTGATACTTACCTACCCTCCCTACTACCCCTGTGTTTGTTGGAGTATCTTTATGCTTGTGACAAAAAAGCACATGGTGATAGGCACATGGTGATAGGCACATGCACGGAAGGAGGGAATCTAGAAGGAGCGGTTTTTTCTAGTGCAAATAAACCTACCATTGAGTCAAAATGCTGTCTGACGTGTTTCATACCGATTGTGGGCCATTCTTGGTACACTGATTTTGACTACGGATTACTCCGTTTATTTGATCACGCAGAGCTCACGGCGGGTGTGAACGGTCGACAGAGGTTGCTTACTCCTCCTAGGCACCTGATCCCACCTTTAGTATGTCTAGGGGTCCGTGTTTGCCCAACATTTTATTAGTCCCCTACCGACGAAATCGAAGGGGACTTTAGGTTTGCGCTCCGTACATTGCTTTGTCAAAACGAGTTACAGATCAAATTTGAATTTGGTATCGATCCGCTGATTTTTCACTTAGTTATGGCCCTTGGACTTAGAAAAATAGAATGAACTAGAGCAAAGCTCGTTGCAAAGCAACGAGAGGTCTTCCGTCGGAGCTGTGTGACATAAAAACCTTGAACTTGACCATATGTCCTTGGGTCAGGTCCTAATGCAGCCTCAATTAACATGAACATCTGTTGTAAGTATGAAATCTAAATGTTTCTTCATTACAGCATATGGTCAGGACAGGGTTTGTATTTTCAAAAAAGTGAACTTGACAATATGAGCATGGGTCAAGGCCAGGACACTTTCTTTGATCATATGGAAACTTTTCTTTCAGTATTAATTAAAATTTGCCATTAGTTAGATCTATTAAGACTCTAATCAATTTTTAACAGAAAATCCTCAATAGGTAAAAACAAAAGAGGTAGACATAAGGCAGATTGAAAGCAGGCACGTAACATCGTTTTTGAAAGTGGGGGGGGGGGGGGGGTAGCCAGAAAAAAAAAATTCCACTTACCAAAAAATCTTTGACAAGCAAAAAAAAAAAGAAAAAAAAAAAGAAAGAAAACGGACAATTTCCCAAAGTCAAAAATCCTATTTCGGGGGGGTGGGGGGTGGGGTGGGGTGGGGTAGGTTCCAACTTTTCTGTACACCAAAAAATTTGTTCTTTACATAACATTAGCGCATTTCACTACAAAAGTGTGTGTGTGGGGGGGGGGGGGGGGGGCAACAGGCCTTCCAATGACCATTTTCATAGTAAATTAACAGTAAAACGTTAGGTTTCCTGCCCCCCCCCCCCCCCCCCCCCCGGGTTTTACGTGCCTGGAAAGGGCATGACCGTAAATTAACGATCTGTATTGTATACTGTCAAGCATATGTTGGCAAAAATATTGGAGGGTGGGAACTGGAACTTCCTGTCCTTCCACCAATCATTTGAAAAATCCGATTTTATTAAAAACATAATTTTCTGTAAATCGTTGTGTTTGCAAATTACATTAAAACGGTAATGTTTTTGTGTGTACATGTATTGCCGCTGATCGCTGGTACACATGCGATGGCTCCGAACTCGGGCAATCGAGCCATGGGTTACGTAATTGTAAACAAGAACAAACCCCGGTGTGTATGTAAAATGCTTGCAGTTAATGACTGAATGAAATGAGACTGATTCGATGTGGATTTCTGATGATTTTCTATACATGTTTAGAGTTGGTATAATCATGATAAGAACCCGTGATTTAAAAAATAAAGTTTATAAATTATTTGTTATGCTTACAAAAAGGATCCATTTTTTTCACTTTGTAGAGAATGCAGAAAGCTTGTGTATCAACTGGCTAAAGTAGAGTTAAATCACAGATTGCTTGTCCACATGTGATGAATCTCCAAAATTAAACACAATAAGACGCTTGAGATGTATATATATATTTGGGGCGCTCTTGCCTTTTTCATTTCACTTATAAAAACCGCATCTACTTGCACGCATGATTGTATTTAGATGAAATGAAATGAACCGACAAATAAATCCTTCTGTATGCAGACAATTATAAGTTAATAAAACTTAAAATTACTTCATTTTATTTAGTACGATTTTTTCTGACAATTAGAAACGTCACATACCCTTACCGTAAACTTATTGTGAGGAAAATGACAACCCGATAAATAATCAGGAAAATTGTGTAGGTTTTTTTAAATGTATGTATAACTTGACACAAATATTATGAGGTCCATTGATCACTAACTCGAAATGTTTGCGGTAGCATCTTTACAATTACTTTATAATTGAAATAAAACATAATATAATTGTTAATTAAATATGATATAATGTAAAAGGATTCAAAATGATTTCAAACATAATTTTCCAGTAATTGATGTGTTTATTTATGCGATGGACGAAAGCCGAGTTAGCTTCGATGTTTTTGTTTTGATTATGCAAGCTTGTCACTCTGGCCACCTGCGAGCGAGGCGAGAGTTGGGTTACATAACTGTATAAAAAACGCTGACCGCGAAGAATGTAAACAGCTTGCAGTTATTGACCATGATTTATTATACGTTTGAACGTTTTATTTTTATGTATATTACTTATTTTAATTCTAATATGAAACAAATAAAAGATAATTTATCTCTCTCCTTTTGTTGTTGTTGAAGGTTTGTTTATGTTAAAACGAAAGAAAAAGAGAAATGTATCACTAAATAATTTGTATTTGAACCACAGAGCATGTTAAAAACCTTATTTAAAATGAATATTAGTATCTATTGTAGTCAGGTATGTTATTTTTAGCAAGTTTATTTCAGTTATACGCATGAAGAGTTCTCGCTCACTTGCCAAATGAAAATGGCTACTTGTTTACGGGTATAGCTTTTTACTCTAATATAACACAAGATTCGAACAAAATAACAATTTCATGAGATAAATAAGATGTTAAAGAACAACTTTTCCATCGGAAGCCATATCGAATTCTTTGCCGTTTTTGAGCTATAAAGCGAAAACTTTTAGGGGCCGTAGATCCCTAATTTAAGGGGCCAGCCCCTTTTTACTGGTGTCAAATAAAAGCTCTTGAAATTCTACACAACTTTTATTTTACATGTTTTAACAAAATATTTTTAGTTTAAAAGATACAAAGGAAATTATGTGCAAATTTTCGCTCTTTCAGGCGTCCTGATTTTTGACCCCTCTCTATCGCCATTTTAAATGGCGAAATCAAAAAACAAAATATGATGTGCACAACTACAATGCTTCTACTTTACCAATTCAGTGTTTTCTCTGCTCCAATTATTATAGTCTCGGAGCCTTTATCTGGAAACCAAAGCCCCTAAAATTTCATTAAAAGGGAAATAACTCGCAAGCGGAAGAGAATATCCAAAATGTTTAAAAGTATTTTGAAAGTCTTTAGTAAAATGTATTAAAGCTGAAAATTTGAGCAAAATCGGTTGAGGAATGAGCGAGATATGAAGCTTCAAAGTTAGCGTCTAGGAAAAAAAAAAAGAAGAAGAATAAGAATAATCTTAACCAGCACAATAAGTAGAAGGTCTTCCGTTGCTACGGAAGACCTTAATAATCAGTTTTCCAGACTTGTTTTGTGCTTGCAGATATTCATTTGATATTTACATGTAGTACATTGCTTTGTCATAACAAGTTACAGATTAAGTTCGAATTTGGTCTCGGTCCGTTGATTGTTCACTTAGTTATAACCCTTGGAGTTAATGAAATAGCATGAATTATCAGTTTTCCGGACTTGTTTTGGTTGTGCTTGCAGATATTCATTTGATATTTGGTACATTGCTTTGCCACAAGAAGTTACAGATCAAGTTCGAATTGGTCTCCGTCCGTTGATTTTTCACTTCGTTATAACCCTTGGACTTTGAAAAATAGCATGAATTATCAGTTTTCCGGACTATTTTGGTTATACTTGCAGATATTCATTTGATATTTGGTACATTACTTTGCCATAACAAGTTACAGATCAAGTTCGAATTTCATTTCGGTCCGTTGATTTTCCACTAAGTTATGGCCTTGGTCTTAGAATAATAGCATGAATTGTTTGTTTACATCCAAGTTTCGTATCTCTCTAGATAAGAATACTATACTCATTAAAACTTATATCATAGTAATGCAACAATATAGCTGAATTATTCATGATCATCTACATGTCACAGTTTATTGACTTGGTTAAAGACCTAAACTTAATTATAAATTTGTTTTTTCCTTGGTCTAGTCTCTACTGAATAGTAGTTGATTTCCAACCAGAACCTGGTTCCCCAATTTTCCGTTTTATCGTAACATACATAATGAACTTTGAATATTAATGTGGTACAGTATTTTTTGCAATCGGTAGGGGACTATGTATTGCCATGCAATACTCTCAGAATGCTTGTTTTGTATTCTTGTGGAAGTCATGAGATTGACCACTGTTCATTATATTTGCCTTTCATTGGGCTTAGCATCACGTAGCGGGATTACTTTTTATCATTATTATTATCATTTATTATTATTATTCGACAAACATTCTGTACATAGTTCATGGTATATCTTCATAATATACATGTGATATAGAATTACAGAAGTGTTTATTTCTTTCAGAGAGAGAGAGAGAGAGAGAGAGCGCGCTATGAAAAAATTTGGTTCCATCTGCTTCAAAGGACATCAAATGTTTCAGTATCATCATTTTTATAAGAGGTAACGTTTTGTGTTTCATATAATAATTTTAAAAATGATATTGCAAAACGCACACTCAAATTTTTCTCTGTACACCTTGCTGTATCAATATAATACTTTAACCAAAGGATGAGAATATTTTGTATACCCATGTTTTTCTCAAGGATGCCTACTACAAAAAACCCTTTTTGTAAAGACTAGTTGACAATTTGTTCTCTGTTCTAAATAAACTTCAAAATCTGCTAGAAATGATTGAACACAATTACATTCCCATATTATATGTTCTATTGTTTTCTCTTCATTGTGACAAAAGGTAAAAAAAAATTAGTTCCCTTTTTTAAAAATTAAAAATGAGTTTGTAGCTAACTTTTTTTTAAGTATTCTATATTGGAACCATTGAAGTGTACTATTTTTTTTATTATGAAAGGTATTTTGTGGATTATTTTCCACTCAGTATTATCTATTTCTAAGAGTTCACTCCATTTTGTTTTGCCTGTTGTCACAGAGGAGTTTTTGTTGAGAATTTCATAAAAGCATTTGGATGTTTTACATTTCAGTACATTGTATATGTTTGACATAATAGATGGATTTGCCAACTTTTAAAACTTATGTTTTTGGAAGACTTTTTAATCCAAGTCTTTATTGCATGAATGATGCTTGCATATTCTAAGAAATTGATTTTCACTTTCGGATAAGTATCACAAAAAGTTTCATAGCTAACAAAAATTGCCATCTTCTTCAATAATATCATTTATATGTCTGATATTACTGTCACAGAGTTGTTTATTAAAAAAAGTTTTCTCACCAATATGAATCATATGATTATGAAATAGAGGTGTATCTGCAGTAGTATTTGATTCTGTATCAGCATTTTGTAGTTCAATCCAGGATTTTAATACATCTATCAAAAAGTTATTTTTCAAGGATTTTAAGAGTATCTTGACATATTCAATGTAAAAACTTATACGGTACCAATTTTGATGCACCAGATGCGCATTTCGACAAATAATGTCTCTTCAGTGATGCCCAACCGAAATGTTTGAAATCCGAAATAACTATGAAGTTTTAGAGTTAAATATAGCCAAAAACAGCGTGCCAAAAAAGTGGAGCCAAATTCGTCCAAGGATAAGAGCTATGCATGAGGGAGATAATCCTTAATTTTGAAATGAATTTCTAAATTTTATAACAGCAATTAAATATACATCCGTATTTTCAAGCTAGTAACGAAGTACTTAGCTACTGGGCTGTAGAGACCCTCGGGGACTAACAGTCCACCAGCAGAGGCCTCGACCCCGGGGTCATAATGTAAAACTTATACGGTCAAACAAGAAATGGACCTAGTTAGTTTAAAGCCAGGTATTAAGTTATTCATTCCCTTGTTTGTAGAAATAAGATGTCGTATCCAGAATAATTTCATTGATGCTATGAAAGATTTTAGATTAATCATCTTTAGACCTCCATCTTCATATTTCTTAATAAGGATATCTGTTTTTACTCAATGAGTTGAACCATTCCATACAAATGAAAAGAATTTTTTTTTTCTAATTCTTTACAATAAACACTAATGGGTTGGGGATAGACATAAAAATATGATTCAATGGGGGGTAGAACTAATGTTTTAATGACTGTAATCTTGCCAGTGGGGTTAAATGCCTTTTCCCCCACTGACTTAGAATTTGATTTGATTTTTACTAATTTTTTATCATAATTTAACATTTTGTGCAATTCAACATCAAAAATAATTCCTAAGAGGGTGAATTTAGTAGTTCCCCATTTGATATTACTGTTGGGTAATAAAACGGCATTGTTGCATTCTTTGAGCCAATCCACACAGTGTGAGTTTTAAAACACTTGATACACAAGCCAGACATTCCTGAAAACCTTTGTAAGGTCTTCAGAGTTCCAATAGACTCTGTTTACTTCCATCGAGAATAATTGAAGTGTCGTCAGCCAGCTGAGAAATTTGTTTTTCAATATTTCCAATAGTAATGCCTTTAATGTTTTTTTTTATTATCTTTCATTTGTATTGATAGAATTTCTGCACATATTAGAAATATATAAGGTGATAAAGGGTCTCCTTGTCGGCACCCTCTCTGAATATCAAACACTTCAGACAAATTGCTGCCTTGATTAACTGTAGACTTTATATTTGTATTTAAAAAAAAGGCTAACCCATTTTCTAATAGAAGGACCAAAATTGAAGAATTCCAAAATTTTTTGTATGAAATTCCACGATAAAGTATCAAAGGCTTTCTAAAAAAAAAAAAAACAGGCAAGGGATATCATCTTCTTCAGTATATTGCATAACATTATATATTAACCTTGTGTTTTCTGCAATGTATTTGTTGGATATGAACCCTGTTTGATCTGGGTCAGTTATCTAGTCTAAATGTTTTTTAAATCTAGCTAAAATTGAACCAGAGGTGATTTTGTATACTGAATTCAACAAAGTTATATTCGCCAGTTTTTAGGTCACATGAGTAAACTCAGATGTTCTATTGCAATCGGTTGTCGTCGTCCGTCGTGCGTGAGCTTTTCTGATCAAAATTTGTCCGTTGCCTGTCGTTGTCGTAAATTTTTCACTTTTTCGACTTCTCAAGAACCGGTGGGCCAATTTCAACCACATTTGCCACAAAGCATCCTTGGGTAAACGGCTTTCACTTTTGTTCAAATGAAGGACCATGTCCCTTTCAAAGGGGAGATAATCACAAAAATGCAAAACTAGGGTGGGATCATTTAAAAATCTTCTTAAGAAACACTGGGCCAGAAAAACTGAAATTTACACGAAAGCTTCCTGACATATTACGGATTCAAGTTTGTTCAAATCATGGCCTCCAGGGTGTGGATGGGGCCACAATAGGGGATCAAAGTTTTACATACTAATATATTGGATAAATCTTTGAAAATCCTCTTCTTAAGAACCACTAAGCCAGAAAAACTGATATCTACACGAAAGGTTCCTAACATAATGTAGATTCAAATTTGTTCAAATCATGGTCCCCGGGGTTGCATGGGGCCACAATAGGGAGTCAAAGTTTTACATACAAATATATACTATTAGAATAAATCTTTAAAAATCTTCTTCTCAGAACCACTGAGTCAGAGAAGCTGATTTTTACATGAAAGCTTCCTGACATAATGCAGATTCAACTTTGTTAAAACCATGGCCCCTGTGGGTAGGATGTGACCACAATAGGGGATCAAAGTTTCACATATAAATATATAGGGAAAATCTTTAAAAATCTTCTTCTTAAGAACCACTGAGCCAGAGACGCTGATATTTACATGAAAGCTTTCTGACATTTTTCAGATTTCAGCTTGTTCAAATCATGGCCCCCAGGGGTAGGATGGGGCCACAATAGGGGATCAAAGTTTTACATACAAATATATAAGGAAAATCTTTAAAAATCTTCTTCTCAAGAACCACTTAGCCAGAGAAGCTGATATTTACAAGAAAGCTTTTTGACATAGTGCAGATTCAAGTTTGTTCAAATCATGGTCACCCGGGGTAGGATGGGGCCACAAGAGGGATCAAAGTTTTGCATACAAATATATAGGGAAAATCTTTAAAAATCTTCTTCTCAAGAACCACTGATCCAGAAAAGTTGATATGTACATGAAAACTTCCTAACATAGTGCAGATTTGAGTTTGTTCAAATCATGGCCCCGGGGTAGGATGGGGCCACAATAGGGGATCAAAGTTTTACATACAAATATAGGGACAATCTTGAAAAATCTTCTCAAGAACCATTGGGCCAAAGAAGTTGGCCTTCAGGTGTAGGTTGGGGCCATAATAGGGACTAAGGTTTTACATGCAAATATATATGGAAAGTCTTCAGATATGGGCCAAGGTGATTCAGGTGAGCGATGTGGCCCATGGGCCTCTTGTTAATTATGTTTTGATAACTGCCAGTCCAATTCTTTTCAAATTTGGTATGAAGCATTTGTGGGACAAGGGGAACATTAATTGTAAATTTCAGGTCCCCAGCACCCAAGGGGCCTTAGGGGCGGGTCAAAAATTGCCCCAAATTGCCCAATTTTCAAAAATATTCTTCTCAAGAACCGCACATGTGTAAGTAAACCTAAATGCATAGTGATGTAGAGCAGGAAGGCCTCTTGCAAAATTGTAAATTTGATGATCCCCGGGGTAGAGTTTCTGACCCCCAGGGCGGGCCCAAACTTGGTATATAGTGTGTAAGTGTAAAACACTTAAATAACATCTTCTTTAGTGCTATTGATTCTAAATGGATAGAGCAGATAGTATTTTACCAAAATTGTATATTTGATGATCCCCAAAGTAAGGGTCCTGACCCCGGGGTGGGGCCAAACTTAGTATATAGTATTTATGTGTAAGTTTGCTGATACTGTATAAAATCTAAATGCGTACTTAGGAACAGCGGAAAAGGATGTACAAAAAATGGTGAATTTCAATCAAAACCCAGGGTTTTGACTTTAGGATGAGTCCAAATTAGTCATATCTTTTGATGTTTTAATGTTAATACACCTATTATTTAAAGCCTTTCATCAGTGTATGCACTCTTGAAGGCAATGGAGTTTTAAGAACACATCTTGTTTTACACTGTTGCTGAACATGACCGATAAGGCCTGTGGGCCTCGTGTTTAGATACTTCTTAGGTTTGTCACCCTTTGGTAACAATGCAATTACACCATGTCTTTGTGTGATAGATAGAATATTGTTTTTGTAACCATAGCTAATGGATCCAACAACATTAAAGAGACACTACAGCTCATTTTGCGCAAAAATCATGAAATGACAATTTTCCCAGCGCTTTCTCAATTTTTGTTGCATTGTTGAAAGTATGAACTTTGAGAAAATAACACTTATCTAAAGTTAAAAATTATCGTTTTAACGTAAAAATTAATACTTTTTGATGGCCTATACACAAAATATCGAGTCTCCTCCTTTCAGTCTTCAGACGCATGCGCATAGACAGTAAACAGTGCAGCATGTCGTCCAGAGAGAGAAAGTGTAGTTGATAGATCTAGAACTTTGACAGATTCTGTGAGAAAAGAGGTAAAATTAGAATGAGATAAAACTCATACGTGAAATAAAGTTTACCTTGGTATCAGTTTGACCGTTGGAAAACAAAGAGCTCGGAGAAACACATGTAACTCAGTGGCGGATCTAGGATTTCCGAAGAGGGGTGTGAAAGTCAAAGATTAGCCAAAGTAATCGGCCATTCTGGTGCAAAATTTGGATTTTCATTCACAATCTGTGGGGTAAAAAGGGAGGGGGATCCTGGCCCCCTAAATCTGTCATTGAGACTAGCTGCGAAGACACCACGTTTAAAAGTAGGTGTTATTTTTATCTGAACACGACACGTGTTAGTTGTAAAAACATCGGTCAGTGGGAACATGGAAGGTTTCTGTTGAAATAATGATTTATAATTACTTATTATAAGGAGCAGGAAATAATCTTATATTTGAAAGGCGAGTGTGGACCCCCTTGAAGGGGAATTTAAATAATTTCCTACAGAACACCTTTGCTGTCATTCAAAACCACGTGATGTAAATAAGCATTCAAAAGTCCGAGTCAGCATGAAGAAACCTTTGAATTCCGAACGATCTTCAAAGCGCAGTTGAGAGTAAATTGATGCATCCCAATTGTTCAAAATTGTCAGTATCGATATGAAATTTATCATTTTATCAATACATGGTTTTAAAAACACTTTATTAAAATGTGGAAAATGAGCTGTAGTGTCTCTTTAACACCAATACATTTCCAGAAGACTTTTAAAATTCAGCAGAAAAACCATCAGATCCTGGCAATTTATTTGATTTCATATCTAGAAGTGTATTTGATGCTTCATTAAAAGTAATTTCACCCTCTAAAAATTCTTACACTTTATTAGAAAGTTTTGGGATACTATCATATACTTATTCATTCTCTAAATCAAAATCATTATTATTCAGATTGATTCTGTATACATTTTCATAAAATATTTTGGTTTCAATCAAAATTTGTGACTGATCATATAGTTTATCTCCATTATCCAATTCCAGTTGAGGCATGGTTTTACTTGTAAAGTTTCTTTTCAATAATCAAGAGCTTCTTTTACATCTACGAAAATTAAACATTTTTCATTTGACATTAATTATATGTGTTTGTGATAAATGAAGACTCATTTATCGGATATCATGAATAGATACAAAAATTAACGGGACTCGATTTGACATGGCTACGTCAACAAACAGAATCACTTGATCTGTTGCTCTCTGGTCTGTCTCAATATTTTCCCAGAGAGCTACAAATCTGCAGCTACTCTGAATGGTAAGCAAAAGGAAATATTCCCCAAAACATCTACGTCTTTACTTCTGCACCAGTCAACGATATCTGAAATTACCCTTTCAAATGTTGTGTGTAGTATTCTTGGGGATCCGGGCTAGAATAGATCCTCAGTATCCCTTGCTTGTCGTAGGAGGCCACTAAATTGGTGGTTCTTGGGATGAGACCGCAAAACCCGAGGCCCCGTGTCGCAGCAGGTGTGGTACGATAAAGATCCCTTCCTCCTCAAAGGCCGTAAGCGCCGAGTATAGGCCTAAATTTTGCAGCCCTTCACCGGTAATGGTGACGTCTCCATACGAGTGAAAAATTCTCGAGAGGGACGTTAAATAATATAAAATCCAAATCTTCAAATGTTGTGTCACAGACATTGGTGTTAGCAAGAACAACATACCGCTACTGTGTTCGTTTCCTCCGTGCTGAGGTCTATCCAGTAAAGGTGATTTAGAGATAACATTTGGTGCCTATTCTCAAATGATGTAGCTTTCAGTGGCCAAGAGTTTTCACTGTCGAAAGAAAAAGATCAATTTTTTTTTTTCTTTTCGAAAATGTATGAGGGTATCTGCAACGCTTCAAGCCGGTTAACGTGCAACATGCCGGCGTCAAGATTCGAATATTGCTACATAAATATGGGAAGTTGACGATGGAGAAGCTTAAGTCATCTCGTTTGTCATAAAGTTAAGTTGTTAGTTTGCCGTTAATATCTACTTTCAATAAGATATCTAAATATGAAGGAGAAGTGGACGACGCTGTGGTGTCTTTTATTTCAAGTTCACTGTGATACATTTATCGATCCGACACATGAAAGAAAATTATTATTGTTGATAGAATGTTAAATTGAAAGCCACAGCAAGAGCTTTTTTCTTCTCACGTAGATGTTTTTGAATAAATTCTGTTTCTTAGGAATATATAATTAGGTAATCTAACAAAGGAGCGCAATTCGTGCCCATGGGGATTCAACAGATTGTTGGTTGATTGATTGACTGATTTATTGAAGTTTTCCGCCACACTCAACAATTTTTCAGTTATATGGTGGCGCCCAGTTTTTATTGGTGGAAGAGAGAACCCAGATACAATGTACCTGGGAAGAGACCACGGACCTTCCGAAAGTAAACTGGGAAATTTTCTAACTTACCGGCGCGAGCGGGATTCGAACTCGCGCCGACAGGACCAGACTGTTGGAAGACCTGATCACCAAAAACCACGAAGATATTGTAAATGAGGATATGTGACGTAATCAATTGTACATGTATTGTGCACTGACGTGTTTTTCTGTAAACTTTCTTCGGAAGCTGAAAGCCTCTTCTAAGTTGCGTGCGTATACAGTACAGGAATTTCAAAAAAAGAATTTTCCAAAATTTAATGCTTAAAGGAAAATAAGATTCATATCTTTTTTCTACCCTGGATAGTTTCTTGAGTAGAAAACATCAAATTTGTATTATTCTTATTTTATATTTCCCAGCGATTAAATCTGTGAAGTTTGGTATTTCAAGTATAAATTACCATATAAATAGATTGCGCATGGGTGCCTAATAATCAAGTTTGAAAAATATACTGAAATTGATAGTAAATTTGAATCCAATCGTTACACTGTAATTGCTTGTGAATGATAATATGTTTATTAATGTAGAGGAACGGGTGGCTTTCATGTCAAACAACAACTATTACGTCAATGAAGGATCGTTGGAGCTACTTCCTTGTTCGTCAGCATTAAAATAGTTTGTGTATACACAGGTAAATTAACAAATGTAGAACTTTTTTGTGGTGGTGACCACGTAATATTGTTTTCTTTTTATATTTATAACTTATTTATTTAATTTTTGTTTATATATATAATTTTCACTTGTATTGAGACGTTCCTGGAGAGCTAATTAGCAAATTGGGACACATTGATTACCAAGCTCAAAAACCATAAACATGTAATTTGAAATATGAATACGTTAGTATATTTAGTGCTAGTGTTTTTCTTCTTGGAAATATTTGGACATCTTGGGTAAACCTTTTCGTTTGTCCTGAGGATGGTAAAGATCATCCCGAAATATATATATATAATCCAAATAGAAAGAGTTGATATCACACAGTCAAAATAATTCAATAAAGAAGCAGGAAAATATACAGTTCCAAAATATATTTAAATCACTAGCGCTTTCTGGATTTTAACATCCATCCTCAGGTGAATACAAATTAATAATGAATACAAAGTTGTTTATCTTAGAGACGTCTATTGTGACGTCATGATAGTCTTTATGAGGAGGGAATAGATACATGACGTCATAATACAAAAGTTCGGGAAAGGTGACTTGGACAAAATAAGCATGAACATTTACATGATAAAAGTTGATGAATTAAGAGGTTTAACAATCATAATTTTTCATATATGCATTGCATGATTAAAGTTTGTTTAGTTTAGGAGAAAACAGTTTAATGAAATAATTTTCTTTAGCAAGTCTCGTGGACGTTGATTCTGTTTTAAGTTTATAAAATGGAAATACGCTGTAGTTGCCTCTAGCACAGGTGTCAAAGTGTTCGCTGCATGGGTTATTTCTTGTACTGGGATCGTTAATTTGTTGGCGATGGACGCGCATCCTGGCTGTTAGTTGTGTTCCGGTTTGTCCAATATATTCCTCGCCACACCCGTTGCAAATAACGCAGTATAGTAAGTTTTTCGACTTGCATGACATGTTATCATTTACCGTTAAAAAGTTCCGCATTTAAAAATCCTAATCTACAATTGGTACTACAATTTCAATGATAATATCAATGTTATTTGAATTTTTCAAAGTATTACAAATATGAAAATCACCACCGAAATGAGAAAAAAGTGGTCGATCGATTATTTCTTATAGTTTTAGATATTATAGATTTTTTTCGACCATAAATTAAAAAATACAATCACAATGTCAATTATATTACGTAATGTAAATTTTTCAAAATATTAAAAGTCATTAAAATCATCATTTAAATAAGACAAAATATGTCAGCTGAAAGTGCCAATAAATTTTTGTGGCCAAAATTATTTGAAAAGACATGTACATGTTGAACAAATGTTATTGATAATGGTGATACTTATCCGGCAATATCAAGTTTTAGGGGCTAAATATATCAAAAAACAATAAAAAAAAAATTAAAAAAAATTGTTAAGCAATATTGAAGGAAAGTTGTTTGTTGTAACGTTTTGCAACTGTTGATGTCAGCGAAATGAACATTGAGTACGTAATAAGGGATTTCAAAGGGAATGATGTGCGAAATTTTAATGCTTTCTATCTCTTAAATGAAAATATTTTTGTAAACAATTATAGAACATAACTTGGTCAGAATATGACTTTAATACCAATATGCCATCTTCAAATTTTATACATGTTGAAAACTAAACAAAAATTTGTTAGGCATTGTAGAAAAATCTCCAGTTGGGGTTAAAGTTTCATTTCCAATTCCATGATTTTCATGGGGATCCGGGTTACAATAGGTCCTCCGTACCCCTTGTTTGTCGTAAAAGGCGACTAAATGGGACGGTCCTTCGGATGAGACCGCAAAAACCGAGGCCCCGTGTCACAGCAGTGTGGGACGATAAAGATCCCTCCACACTCAAAAGTTCTGAGTATAGGCCTAAATTTTGAAGCTCTTCACCGACAGTGTTAACGTCTCCATGTGTGTGAAAGGTTCTCGAGCAGGACGTTTAACAATACACAAACAAACAACCAATTCCATGTCTGACTTCTAACTCCAGTTTGGTGAATTACTGGTATGGGTTTTTACATCTAACGTTTGTGGACTACATGTTAGTCTACTTCCTGTTCACTTACTTCGCTAGTTGACGGAAGCCGTTTACAATGGATGTGGCAGCGATGGAGATAAGCGCGTAACTTTTGCTACAGGGTAACGGCTATATGTATTTACGTTCCAGGGCACTTTCAATTCACGGAATGTTCAAGGTTAAGGACGCAGTGACCATGGACATTTCTCTTGTTTTATTTTGTAAATTGTAAAATATATGTACAGATGTACAGATTGGTTTCATTTATACCGAGCGAAGCTCGGACGGGCCGAAGGCCCGTCCGCGAAGCAAGGCTCTAAAGGTAACACGTATGTAAAAGAAAAAAGTCAAAATTAGCAAAAGAAACAGAGAAAATCTCTATATACGTTCACTGAAATTTTCGTGATCCATATGGGCGCCGCCATTTATTTTTTCATTATCTGTTTCAACAGTTATTCGTGTTTTATTTTGAATGACAATAATAGAAGACTCTAACGTGCAATTCGTAATTTAAACACCCAGTTTGTTCAAAGTGAATAGTATAATTATCATTGTAACAGGTTTTAGCAAATAAATACATATAAAACCGTAATACGACTAAATAGATGAACGAGTTCATGAATTTCTTTGAATAAGAATATACGGTAAAATTACGGTTACTTTTTTACCATTTTGATTTTATTGGTTAATTTTGTTTGGTTTTAACGGCCTTTTTCATTGCATACGGAATGTATTATTGTTATTTATAATTGTTTGCTTTGAAAAAGAGAAAAAAGTCGAGGCTAAATGTGACGTCACAATAAACAGTTTACGTCGCC
The DNA here is from genome assembly GCF_947568905.1 of Ostrea edulis. Lineage (NCBI taxonomy): Eukaryota > Metazoa > Mollusca > Bivalvia > Ostreida > Ostreidae > Ostrea > Ostrea edulis. The sequence goes on from NC_079170.1 coordinate 64,922,361, forward strand.
TTGCATTTTATTTCCCGCGTTCAATGAATAGGCGGCTCATGTAAAACTGTTGTCCCCATGTAAACTCCTTTAATATTGAGACGTTACTGGGTGTTTAGCGCAAGGAAATTTCATTCAAAATATATATTTATAAATGAATCATAATCTACCGTATTTAACGGAATTATGATTATCACTCGGGACACGGAGTTACGTACATGCTTCGCTCGGTCCAACGGTCACACCGTATACATATCAGCGAGCGAAGCGACGCGACGAGCTCGCTCCAATGATGACACATATGAGTCACGTGATTTGCTCTTCATCAGCTGAAAAAAGATGAGTATTACCCATAATGCTTCTGGAAAAATGTTGCCGTCGCTGCGGTATACTTTATGGACAAACCCGAAATTAAAATAATTAGATTGTTTAGAAAGTACCATAAACGTTTTTATATTCCAGACAAGCTTTCTTATACATGTAGCGTCAAACGTTTTGTTTTTGCTTGGTTTGAGAGAAGAAGAAAAAACATTGCAGCTAATATGACGTCACAATGTTTACATCCACCGCGTTATATTTCCCGTGTTTAATGAAGAGGCTGATAAAATGTCTATAAGTCGTGTTGCAAGATGTGAATGGGCTTCGCTCGTCTCAACGGTCACACCGTACAACATATTACCGAGCGAAGCTCGGACGGGCCGAAGGCCCGTCCGCGAAGCAAGGCTCTAAAGGTAACACGTATGTAAAAGAAAAAAGTCAAAATCAGCAAAAGAAAAAGAGATAATCTCTATATACGTTCACTGAAATTTTCGTGATCCATATGGGCGCCGCCATTTATTTTTTCATTACCTGCTTCAACAGTTATTCGTGTTTTATTTTGAATGACAATAATAGAAGACTCTGACGTGCAATTCGTAATTTAAACACTCAGTTTGTTCAAAGTGAATAGTATAATTATCATTGTAACAGGTTTTAGCAAATAAATACATATAAAACCGTAATACGACTAAATAGATGAACGAGTTCATGAGTTTCTTTGAATAAGAATATACGATAAAATTACGGTTACTTTTTTACCATTTTGAATTTATTGGTTAAATTTGTTTAGTTTTAACGGCCTTTCTTATTGCATATGGAATGTATTATTGTTGTTTATAATTGTTTGCTTTGATAAAGAGAAAAAAGTCGAGGCTAAATGTGACGTCACACGGCACAGTTTACGTCGCCTTGTGTTTTATTTCCCGCGTTCAATGAATAGGCGGATCCTGTAAAACTGTTGCCCCCATATAAACCCTTTTAATATTGAGATGTTACTGGGTCACTGAGTTTAGCGCAAGGAAAATTTCATTCAAAATATATATTTTTAAATTATCTCATAATCTACCGTACTTAACGGAATTATGATTACCACTTGGGACACTCCAATGACCATTACATGCTTCGCTCGGTCCAACGGCCACACCGTATTCATATTATAAAAGAATTGTATATGGAAAAATAACCGTGTTTTCATTGCTTAATTGACTACGCAAGCGCCGGTTGATGAAACATATACAATAGCTTTGATATACCTTTAAATTGAGTTTAAATTGGATTCAAATTCAGACGCATTAATTATGTACCTCTGAATTTAATCATCTGTGTTTCTCTTCCTGTTTGAGATACCCATTAAAATCCCCGATATCTGTCTGGAAATTATGTTAATTAGGCGATTTACTACTCGCATACAAATAAGTCATAACATTTGAATTTTGTCGTGGTGTAAAAAGTAAGATTAATTTTACGCATTTCCTAATTTCTGATGTGGATTTATATAATCGATAGCTGGATTTTTAGGTTCATTCTGTCTTAACGTGTTTATGTTTAAACATTGTTGAAGATATTGCCAAGTTGTTGATGGCACAAAATGATGCAAATCTTTCTCCATTATCGTTCCTTTCCGAGTGTAAACCAAACTTTCCAACAATTCCATCCTCTCCTTCCTGTTTGTTACCTACTTTTGCATTAATATCGCCAGTTAGAATTATAATATCATGGCGTGGAGTGTTGTCTATGACTCCCTGTAGTTGTTCGTAAAAATTATCTTTAGATTCTTCTTCTACATCATTGGTAGGTGCATACACTTGTATTAATGTTGTTTTTATATACTTTGACCAGAACCTGGCAGTTATGATGCGGTCGTTAATGGGTGCCCATTCGTATAATGTCTTGGCTTTCTCTTTTGATATAGCAATAGCAACTCCATTACTGTGATGGTTATCTTTTCTTCCAGAATACAGTATCGTTTCACCTGTCTGGGTTCTGATTTTTCCAGAATCTGTCCATCTGCATTCGCTTATTCCAAGTATATCTAGGTGGTATCTCTTCATTTCTGCTATTACTTGTGCGGTTTTTCCAGTGGAGTACATAGTTCTTACGTTCCATGATCCCAACCTGACGATGTTTTTGGGGCTTGCTAGCATATCCCTCTGTCCGCGAACTTCCTTTTGGCTTTGGCTCGGAGACATCATGCTTGCATCTCTGTCCGCTATGAAATCATCCTTTGGAGTATGCTCGATAGCTATGCTTACCCCACGACTTCTTATTGACTTGTTCATAGTTTCCGTAATCACTTCTTTTTTATGAGGTCGGGTGATTAGCCCTACGCTCAACCTCATTGAGGTGGTTTTTCTGTTGAGGTTTTCCTTCCCTTAGATGACGGTCTTTTTAAGACTATTAGATGCCATTCCCCAGGTTTTACATCGGAGTGTCCTTCTCCTAGGTAAGCTGCCACCCCTGGTTGCGAACCTCACCTATCCGGGTTTTACATCGGAGGTTTCCTTCTCCTAGACAGATAATCATCCCTGATTTTCGACATCATGTCTTGCCGCCTATATTCCCATAGCTGGGGCAAGGTTGATGAGTGCCAGGGCGTGCCCACATGCCGGTGGGCCTACACACTGCATCTACGGGGCTCTTGCTGCTCCCAGATCCCCATTAGTTCGGCCTGGTCCCGAGAGAGGTCAGTATCCGTGTGTTGCCAATGTGGAGGCACTAATGGAGTCTTGGTAATGTAGAGGTTATGTACTGACAGGAGAGGCTGACGCACTCGGCTCTCTTTTCGCAAAAGGATGCTAGTCAGCGGCAAATACATGCACTAGACGCATATCACTACCCTGTGGTATATACCACCAACATACATATACAATAGCTTTGATATACCTTTAAATTGAGTTTAAATTGGATTCAAATTCAGACGCATTAATTATGTACCTCTGAATTTAATCATCTGTGTTTCTCTTCCTGTTTGAGATACCCATTAAAATCCCCGATATCTGTCTGGAAATTATGTTAATTAGGCGATTTACTACTCGCATACAAATAAGTCATAACATTTGAATTTTGTCGTGGTGTAAAAAGTAAGATTAATTTTACGCATTTCCTAATTTCTGATGTGGATTTATATAATCGATAGCTGGATTTTTAGGTTCATTCTGTCTTATTTCGTTTCCTTACATGTTTACAAATCGTCCACGGGCCATCACATCGTGGGAGGATAACAGTAGATATACACTGGCCGCACTATCTATTTAGATAAAGGTATTTATATTTTACTACCTATGTTGTAAAAATATGTTGACCGAGCTTCTAAAGCGAGTGGATCCAGCAGTTCCCCTTTATGTATTTTTATCATTGAAACTATGAAAAGTTAGTATTTTACAGCTGGGAGTGCATATACAAATAGTGCAAATATTTTAATTTTCTACCAGCCCGCGGATTCCATAACCTCTGCCAATAAATTAAGATATTTGATTTAAAAGAAAAAGGGGAAAACGATATTTTACTGAAAATAGCTAAATAGCAAAAATATCTGGGGATTATCCTGAAAACTTATCGAATAATCCCCAGGTAGCAATGGCATATTTTAATCTAACACAATAATGAAATTTTTCAACATATATATATAGATTTATATATATATATCTGCTTTCAGCATTAGGCAGGCACATCCATAAAATCATACTTAGGCAGACATATATAGTCCATGTTTAAACTTCAATATTTTTCATCATGCATTCGATCATTTTGTTTAGCTATCACCCTATTTGTAATTTTCAAATCAATTAAAGATAATATACCAAGAATGAATTTTATACAATTCCATCGTAAGGTAGACAATATATTTTATATGCGCAGTAGGCCTTGGGCAGACATTGTATATTCATATAAATTTATACAATTCCACCAGAAGGTGGACAGTATTTTCCAAATCAGCTGAAGACTTCAGAGAGACGGCATTTAAACTACAATTATGCAAAAACTGCATGCGATTGATTTCCAGCACAGATGAAATACCGGTCAATTTTCCAAACATCTATAACCTTTGTGTGGCTACTGTTTTTTGGGACAACCTATCTTGGAATACGTTTTAATTATTCAAGTTTGCTATCACTGAAATTATACCTGACAATGCATATCCATTCAATTTCCACAAAAAGTTGTAGAACATTTGCCTCTGATAAATCTCTCTATCTATTCAACCAGCTTTTCTGCAGCAATTTTGACTAATTTATAATCTTTACAGAGTCCAACAAATTATCCATAGCAATATTAATTAACTTTGATCATGTTATTTGCATTCATTTAAATAACCACCATCTGCACTGTACACGAATACTGTTATACAAAATAATTACTTTCAAAACAGTACATAAAAGACAATTTAAAAGTTAACTTCAACATGAAATTTATTCATTATATAATTGTTACTTTGTAACAAAAACTGGCATGTCATACAAATTATTTTCAAGTATGGTTGCTGGTCAAATATTAATAAAACATACAGGATTTTCATCCATTTCATGAAAAATTACAAAAGACATATCAATCAGAATTTAATGCATTTCATGAAATAAAAGGCCCACAGGCCTTATTGGGTACATGAGAATTAATTAAAAGTATCACTAGCCCCAAGGATTATGAAATCTTGAGAAAAATTCCTGTTCTGCATACCTAAATTAAATCCTAACATACAAAACAGAATAAAACAAGATGTGTTCATAAAACTTAAATGCCCCGAAAGTGCCTATACAGTCCAGATGATTGATTGTGTATTGTTTAATGTCCCTTTCGAGAATATTTCACCAATAAGGAGACATTATATATACAACATTAAATAATATGACTACTTTGGACCTGTGTACAGTCAAAACCTTGGGGTTGTGTAAATCACCACTTTGGTATATCCTGTTCTGCTTCTAATAAGCATGGATTTAGTTATTTACCATATCACAATAAAGACAATAGTTGCTACTATAATCTTGGCCTTATCCTGGAAACTAAACCCTTGTCCAGGAAATCATATATTTTACAATTTTTATTAAGGACTACCACATATTAATTTAGTTTCATGTTAATATCAACCTTTAAACAAGAGGCCCATGGGCCACATCGCTCACCTGAGTTATCATATATTTACACATAGGAAATACGGTTTCCCTTAATGTGGCAAAACCTGAAAGCCCGGGGGGCATGATTTCAACCAACTTTAATTTGAACTATGCCATAAAGCTTCAAACTTAAATCTGAACTATGTCAGGAAACTTCGATATAAATTTGAACTCTTCTGGATCAATGGTTCTTGAGAAGAAGATTTTTCCTATATAAATACATATAAAATGTGGTTTCCCCTAGTGTGGCCCCACCCGACCCCCAGCAGCCATGATATGAACAAATTTGAATCTGCATTATGTCAGGAAGCTTCCATGTAAAGTTGAACTCTTCTGGCTCAATGGTTCTTGAGAAGAAGATTTTAGAAGATTTTTCCTATATAAACACATATAAAATATGGTTCCCCTATTGTGGCCCCACCTGACCCCTGGGGGCCATGATATGAACAACTTGAATCTGCATTATGTCAGGAAGCTTCCATGTAAATTTGAACTATACTGGCACAGTGGTTCATGAGAAGAAGATTTTTAAATGACCCCACCCTATTTTTACACTTTTGTGATTATCTCCCCTTTGAAGAAAACCTGGCCCTTAATTTGAACAATTTTGAATTCCCTTCAACTAAGGATGATTTGCATTAAGTTTGAATGAAATTGGCTTACTGGTTCTGGAGAAGAAGATTTTTAAAAATTTTCAGTGTGTTTTTACTGATTTGCTCTTATCTCCCCTTGGATAAGGGGGTTGGCCCTCATTTGAACAATTTTGATTCCCCTTCACCCAAGGATGATTTGTGCCAACATTGGTTAAAATTGGCCCAGTGGTTTTGGAGAAGAAGTTGAAAATGTAAATGTTTAACAGACAGACAGACAGACGAAGGACAAAAAGCGATCAGAAAAGCTCACTTGATCTTTCAGCTCAGCTGAGCTAAAAAGATATTTTATAATTGTGTAACGTAGTTCCACTCTCCTGTGATGTCATAAGATTTCGCAAAGTCAATGATTTGATAAGATTTATGCATGATCGGAACATAAATTTTGTTGAAGTCTTTTTCAATAGTTATTGTAAAATATCTTGTTAACCACAAGATATTTCAAAAGTCACGTATGAGTTTCGAAATACCGAATCCAAGGGTAATAACTCCGTTTTCTTTAAATTATTTATCAATTTTTTATGCATAGATATCTTTTACTTTTCACAAACATATTGTATATTTTTTTTAAGAAACAGTTTCATGAAATTGTTATGAATACCATTATATCGTTTTAACAAGTTTTTGTGATAATGAAATGTATTTAATGACAATTGTAATTTTCTGACATCAATAACAGGTATATGCGTGCTAATTGATAAATCTTTTTATCAATGCTGCAACATACTTATCTTATCATTTTTATTTGTTACTAAGATAATCATTAATCAAATATAAGATTGAACCTATAATTCTACAGGGGTGGAATTACCTTAAAGGCATAGGGTCTAAGATATTGGTGAAATGTTGCATGTTCCAAAAAGGTGGCGAAATTTATGATCATATTAACTAGAAAATCACACAAAGTTCTTCAGAATGTTTACAAACACATTGGATAACGATAGTAATTACAAAATAATTCCCTGTTCTCATTTGCCTAAATTGGTACCCTGTTGATTTCGCATCTCTTATGTTTGTGTGTAGCCAACATTCAGCGGGGTACCAGTTTAATATATTGTCCTCCTGACAAAAATTTTAAATAGGGCTAAAACGTCAAAATGACTTAAATTTCAAAGTGCTGCAGCTATAGATAACTCATAATTAATACTACAAATTTGTTTTTTGGAGTTCTTCTTGCAAAATATTGTGATGTCATTTTTGAGATAAAAGATAGATCCTATGCCTTTAACACATATGCACTATGTATACCAAGTTTGGTCTTACCCCAGAGTCAGAAACCCTACCCCATGGATTACGACATCTATATTTTTAGTAAAGGCCTTCCTCCTCTACCTGACTATGCATACGTTTTTCTTACAAAATGTTCAATTGTTACCTGAATTTACTCAGAAGACAGGTCACCAGAGATTACCTATATGACCTAAAATTCTTATCAAAAACCAAAATTGTAACCAAATAAAAACATTCGGGTAAGACCTCAATGTACATTTGAATTACCGGTGCATTTTACTACCCTAACAAGTATAGCATTGCCTCATTATTATCAAAAATTATATTTCAATACATTTGAAAATGAATACACTATAGGTCCAACAATTATGCCTTCAAGCAGCATCATTAAGTCAAAGAGCACAATATATCATCTCAATAAGACAAAACACAAGAGAACATTCTGAACTCAGATAATATACATATGAATCAAACTGTAGTGGTCATTTATCAACATATTTTCAAAACAATTATATTTAAAGAGAAAATATCATAGGCAGTAATGCTCACATGAGATAGTCATAAACACTAAACGAAAATCCTATAACAATACACAGTTTAAACAACAGAGCACTTAGTTCTATTGCATGGCATATATTATGAACATGGTAAACCAGGATTTACCTTTTATATGTATACCAAAACCAATGACAGTGTATATTTTGTGATCATTTGAACTACATTTCTCTGAACAAAATTCTAAACAAAACATGTCAACAGAACATACTAGGTTATGAATATTCAAAATGATAATGGATTCGTTTGTACCTTCCAGTTTCAGACCAATTTTTAAATTTGGTAATTATGAAAGGCTTTAAACAAGAGGCCCAAGGGCCACATCACTCACCTGAGTCACCTTAGCTCATATTTAAAGATTTTCCCTATATATTTGTAAGTAAAACTTTGATCCCCCTTGTGACCCCATCCTACCCTGAGGGCCATGATTTTAACAAACTGAAATCTGAAATATATGTCAGAGAGCTTTCATGTAAATATCAGCTTTTCTGGCTCAGTGGTTCTTGAGAAGAAGATTTTCCTTATATATTCGTATATAAAACTTTGATCCCCTAATGTGGCCCCATCATACCCCCAGGGGCCATGATTTGAACAAACTTGAATCTGCATTATGTCAGGAAGCTTTCATGTAAATCTAAGCTTTTCTGGTCCAGTGGTTCTTGAGAAGAACAATTTTAAACATTTTTCCTATATATTTGCATGTAAAACTTTGATCCCCAATTGCGACCTCATCATACCCCAGGGGCCATGATTTGAACAATCTTGAATTTGCATTATGTCAGACAGTGCTCCCACTAGACCAGAATTCCCTTTCGCCACTTTTTTGGGGAGTGGCGCGGCACAAATAATCACATGCTTTACAATTATTTCCATCATATTATATATTATTTTATTCATTACACTTATTTTAGCATTTTGAATCAGTTACATTACTTAATCATATCCAGCTACCGTACCTAAACATTTCTTTCTGAAATAATAAGAAGTTGATTTGTTTGATAAATTCTATTATGAAAATCAAAATTCAGATAATAAATCATATAAATATAAACTTCATGATGCTACACCCCTCAGTGAAAACATTGTGTACATTGGCCGAAATGCAGATGTCACAAAACGTCAAGCCCAATTTAGAGTCGTATCTCAACCATTCCCTATTAAATTTCCGTTTTTGTATGGAAGATTTTGCAATTTGGACAGAATCAGATGTTTGAGGAGGTGGGGTTGACTGTAAAGCCAAACAAAGATATTTTTTTAATTTTAGACTGACTAGGGTCAGAAGCTACAAGTTTAGTGTCAAAATAGAATGGAGTGCATAGTCTTATGAGATTAGCATTTTTATACTGTTGCGCACCGAACTTCAAAGAACATTATTTATTAAAATTGCCATGTCCATATCAATGGTGACCGACCGCATTGTTTATGAAATATTCGAACTAAAATCAAACACATCAAAATCAAAATCTTGTAATCAACGAGTTTGGCCGCAAAAACAAACAATTGATGTATTCAGATATACATTATACACAATAATACGGCCAATTTAATTACCGGTCGGTTCTCTGGTTAAGAATTGACATTAATGTGGAGATGATAACACGATAATGAATAAGACTTTAAATGTTAAACAATTGACCACAGCAGGTTAAACAGCTGTCCGATGTACTTTATTACATAATCACCGACTTTTTTGCAGCCATAAATTACCTGAGGCTGTGACCAGCTCTGTGTGCACTGGAGCGACGCGAGATTTCCGGTCGCACGCGTTGACTGAATAAACAGATTTTGACTGCATAAACAAACAGGCGATAATGTGTCACTGACAAAGGGTTAAAAATACAATTTATTGCAAAAAGGGATTTTCGCCACTTTCAATTTTTTTTCGCCATTTTTGAAAAAAATTCGCCATTGACGAAAATGGCGAAGCCCAGCTCAAGCACTGATGTCAGATAGCTTTCATGTAAATCTCAGCTTTTCTGGCTCAGTAGTTCTTGAGAAGAAGAATTTTAAAGATTTATCCTATATATCAGTATGTAAAACTTTAATCCCCTATTGTGGCCCCATCCAATCCCCGGGGGCCATGATTTGAACAAACTTGAATCTGCACTATATCAGGAAGATTTCATGTAAATTTCAGCTTTTCTGGTCCAGTGGTTCTTGACAAGAAGATTTTTAAATGACCCCACCCTATTTTTGCATTTTTGTGATTATCTTCCCTTTGAACGGGACATGGCCCTTAATTTGAACAAACTTGAAAGTCCTTCACCCAAGGATGCTTTGTGACAAATTTGGTTGAAATTGGCCAGCGGTTCTTGAGAAGAAGTCGAAAACGTGAAAAGTTTACGACGACGACAGACAACGGACAAATTTTGATCAGAAAAGCTTACTTGAGCTTTTGGCTCAGGTGAGCTAAAACCTTTGTAAAAAATATCATCTGTTTACAGAAATTCCATGATATAAGCACTACATCTGTCATTTCTATTCATTGTGTGACCCAACAAAAATGGTTTTATTTACTTCAGATATATATTGCTTTTGAAAAAATATAGGGTCCTTGGGGTAATTTATCAAAAATGTATACATGTGTTGGAGATTTAATTTGCCTGAAAAATCACAAAAGACTAGATTTATCAACATATTGGACTAAGCAGTAAGCACTTTTAAAGTGTAAAATAACCAACATTTGAATTTCCAATTTTCTATATTCACAAGAATCGATCCTGAGGCAACCAGAATGGATGGATATCATAGCTCCTGTGTCCAAACACACTGAAGATTTCATAAATTTCCAGAAATGTTCTCCCTCCTTTGTTCTTGTCTTTGCCAGAGGTCTTTCTTCCTGTAATATTATATACATGTACTACATTTATCACACCTAAGTGTCTGTACAATATGGTTAGCACTTTCAAAAAGATGACTTTCCCGAAATCTGAATTGATATAACTACATTTCATAATCTATACATGTATGTTATTAAAAGGTAAATATGGGATATCAGAACTAGAAAATTTTGGAACTCTTCAGAAAAAGAAGTTACGAAAATTATACGTCACTTGGGAAACTCTTGTATACAAATTAGTGATGGCTAAAAAAGACAACTCATTTCTGATATAAAAATATATGCCTGGTTTAAAAATTATTTTTCAGAATGTTGCAAGTGAATGTCCTTGTACTAAAACATGAGTTATTGGATTAGATTTCTGATGTTTGGTAGCAGAGATAAACACAAAAGAAAAAGTCTATTTCCTACACCGTATGCACTTGTATGGATATTTACTTTATAAGATTTTCTTGAGTTATAACAACCAACCGTTATGAAATGATATAATAAATCACAATAAATTATTTATAAATATATCTCCAGAAATGTACATATACATGCAGCAACATGTAGCCCCCCCCCCCCCCCCCCCCCCCCCCCCCCCCCCCCCCCCCCCCCGTTTTCCTGAGATTGCATTAAATTATCACATACAATATTAAAGTTTGTTATTAGTACATGCAAAGATCGATTCATTAGCTGGTCACTTGATATAGTAGCGGTGAATAGTACTGGAAATGTAAGGCTAGATTGATTTCAACTCATGAACAGAAGAATACACCCCCCCCCCCTCCCTTGAACTGTGACTAAATACATTGGTATCATGTCACAAAGGGTGCAACGATTAACCAAGACACGGTATATCACTGTAATATTATGCAACGGTTCAATTCACAATATTTTACACTATACCGCATTTTGGTATTCTCTATCTGGATTAATTTGAACTGTCCAATTTGGCTTTAAGATTACATGTATGTTGTAACAAGAGTACCACCAATGGTTCATAATATGCCCGTGAAAAGCTAATATAAGGTGTTTCCTTACATTATCATTTGTAGAACATGGCTTCAAGTAGTATCAACAATCAATGTCAGGGTGTGACATACTTTCTTTGCATCATAAAAGCAGATCAATCATGTACTCTCTATGTAATATTTTCATTTGGCATAAGGTGTATGTGTACCAAGTTTGATGGTACCAGCTCCAATGGTTCAGTCTTTATCCTGCTACTACTATCTTGACCTTTGATCTTGAGACACAATCGACATTCTCCACTTGGCAAAAGGTGTATGTGTACCAAGTTTGACAGTCTTAGCCCCAACAGTTCAGTTTGTATACTGCCTACAAGGTTTTCCTACTAAGTGATACTGTGAACTTGACCTTGAAAAACAATAGACATCTTCTCATCATGGTGATTGAATGTACTAAGTTGCAATATCCTGGAGTTTATGGTTTGGTCTGTATCCTGCCCACAAAGTTTTCCTACTTAGTGATACTACGACCTTAACCTTTGATTTCTGACCTTGAAAAATGTTAGGCATCTTCCTCTCATTATGGTGATCAAATGTACCAAGTTGCAAAATCCTAGATGTTACGGTTCAGTATGTATCTTGCCCAAAAGGTCTGGACAGACAAATGGACGATGGTTACCATAATACACCCTGTCCAAATAAAGATGGTTTCCAGAAATGGAAAAATGTGGTGCCAGTGAATTATTTCTCACCCTGTGAACCATTAATCCCAAATACGGGAGCATTTTGGACATGCAGTTGTAACAGTAAGGTGCAGTTAAATGATACCAAAACCAGTGTCATTGTTCATTAGTTATCATTCATATTGATACACTTGTAGCATGTTAAAAGTATCGTGATACGTATTGTATTGTCAAGCCGTATCAAGAGGCAAGCGTATCGTTGCACTCCTACATGTTACCATGTTTAATACCAGTATTGAATATTAGTATAATAGTTTGATCTTTCACAGTTCATACAGTTGTCTCATATAGTTTTTTTTTAAGGAATGAAATAATCTTATTCAAAACTCTATAATTTTCAGACCTCTCTCACCGAGTACAGAAAAATACTTGTGTGATTAACAGATTTCATTCATATTTTTAAGGCTTTCCACCTTTCTGTGGAAAGTCCTATTGTTATTGTTCTGTTTATTATTTTCCTACCGTCAATTTTTTTTTTCGTCTTCAGACTTATTGAAAACTTTAAAGCTCATGATATAGCACTTCTTGAGAAACGAATACATTTCAACCTGCGTCATGGAACTTTGACCCCTTACGGAGTTATCTGACCTTTGGCAGAAATCATTGTTATCGCTACTACTTTTTAACCGTAAATGATAGGAGGATGAAACCTTTACAGGTCAATTAGTAGAATCGAAGAACTTTAAATGAAGGGATTAGCTGACCGTCAAAAGGAGTTAATGCCCCCTTATGTTTTGCAATTTCTACCTAAAAAAATTGACGACTCCTAAAGTATTCGTCATAGAGAGACGGAACACACTGGAATGGGTTGTGTGACCTTGACCTTGAAAAGTAGGTTAAGGGTCAAAGGTCATCCAGAATGGCGAGAAAATGGCACTTTTCATACTCTCTTTCCCTCTTCAGATAACATCGAAATATCACATGGGTCAGCAAGGAATTCTCGATTGGTCTCGATATCATGAATTACAACTCTAAAACTTTGACCACACTGCGAATGTCGGCGACTCGCATTGAAAACCCTGTTATCGCTACTCCTACTAGACCGAAAGTCGTGGAGACGCGAGACCTTCGCCGACGAATTCACAATAAAACACTCTCGCACAGAGAAGTTGACACAGGGAAACCGAGAACCCTGAAGCACGGTTCTCGCCCCGAAAGTCTCTGACGTTGTCATTCGAGCCTACAACTTTTTCACGGATCTAGATAGAGACGCAGGACCACTTGTGCGAAGCCCCGTGACCTCTCTGACCTTCAAAATGAGGTCAAGGTCAATATTTCCCTCTCATGGAGTTTTCGAGGTTTGACCTTGAAAGTGGGTCAAGGTCAAAGGTCAAGGCCACACATCAAGGGGCCAGTCTCCACGAGCAAGGCAAACCCACACATCACGCCTATCGTCCCAAAGGAAGAAATCCCAAACCCTTCAAGTGATCTGTATGTTAGATCAGCTGTTTACACCATTTTGACTGGTCACATGCCCAACAACAGGATTCTAGCTAATCTGATCTACACATACACATCTGACCTACACCCATTTTCTCCATTTCTTGACTGTCTTGTAAATCAAATATTTCCATTTGCATTCATGAAAAAACATGTGCCAGATTCCATTAATGTCTGCCTGCATCAACATAAAGACTAAGTTAAGTTGTTTTTTTTATGATAATGATGATGCAACTTTACTCGACAATTGAACTCCTTGACATTCCATCCCGACTGTCATTGTAAACAAATAAACACTTACCTGCAGGGTCAGATGGGATGCAGTATTCCTATTCTCCGTTCAGATCCTACACTCAGAAACTTTATCTAATTCACCAGCCGCCATTTTGTTTGGGGTTCTTTTTCACAGCCTAAATCCATATGCATGCCTCCTTGGGTGAAATGACTGAAAGACATTGTCTCCGTGAATTAGAACACATAGGATGAGCAATTACAAACTGTATATCAAATTCCACAATCTATAACACACATGGTAAAGTGCACAGACTCCTACCATCTTCTCAACATGAGGCTCATAGTCCAAGCATGCATGAGCAGAGTGTCAGCACTACATGTGTAATCTCTGAAAATGTCACTTCCGGTTTCTTTACACCTCCAAATATCATATCTAATAGGTCTAAAGTCACCCCCAAACACCTGCACAAGTCCTATTGCACTTTTACCTGATATGTGCCGGCTATCCAACACCCACACCCCTTTTTTTCAAATATTTGACCGGTACTATCGTGCGAAACCAAGGCCTCAATCTCCAACACTTCAACACTCAAGGCGGCAAATTTGAATTTCTTTTCTATCCAAATCAAATTGTTTAGCATTTGAACACTACTGAAAAACCGGTAGAAGGTGGGAAGCCCTCTAATTGTTCGTGAACAATTAGGATCACTAGTTATTGATATTTTCCTTTTGCGATTAATGAATTTGAAATGTGGAATTAATTAAAAGATTATTTACGCAACCCCAGCCTCGATCTATTCAGATGTCCTACTTTTACAGCCTTTCCATTGGAACACATCCCAATCTTGATCAATACAAAGACATAACAATATAAAAATTAATTTCTTTCACACTTATGCATCAAACGATATGAAACTTGAACTCAATCTGTAGTTACTGCACTACAAGTTTCAATGAATTCTCGCAAGCATTATGCAAAAATATCTGGAAAACCAATGGGACAGACTGATTCACAGAGAGGAAACCTAAAATCCACTTTCGTTTTATAAACCGGTAGGGGACTAATAACTGAAATTAGTCTTTGAACTTTATATGGTTATTTTCCTTGATTTTTTTAATTTTTAAAATATTTCATTTCAAGCAGTCTGTTGTGATGTAATGGTGATATGTGATATATAACCTTAGATGTAAATTATGTTCCCTACCTGTTCTGCCTCTAACTCTTCCATTTCAACTAATGATGTTCATGATTGTTCCTCCTAGAAACAAAATTTTACACATACATGTACATAATGCATATTACAGGTTTTAACACAGTAATGTTACAATGATAAGCAAGAGCTTTGGCTACAATCTCCTAAAACATACAAGATTTAATCAAAAGTTATTTTAGTTTTTGTCTCTGTGTCATATTCTCCACTTTATCTTATATGTTACCCCTCTTAGGAGGACCTCATTTTATTTTGTATGTATATATGTTACCCCACTTAGGAGGACAATATACACCTGCACACATACAATTACAGACCACTTTCTTAATATCATCAACCTATTTTTTCAATGCCATATTTTTCATCTTCCAAAACATACATGCTTATAATATATATGCATATATACATGTATATACATTTTCTACTTTAGGTAGACTTGTCATTGATCCCCAATTGTCACTTCTGATTGATTTCATAGAGACTGTTGCAATGTGATGGTGAGGTATAATCTTAGATAAAAATTATGTTCCCTACCTGTTCTGCCTCTAACTCTTCCGTTTCCACAAATGATGTGCAGGATTGTTCCTCCTAGAGACAAAATTTTACAAATCAAACACATACTTGTACATAATGCATACTACAGGTTTTAACACAGTAATGTTGCAATGATATGCAAGAGTTTTGGCTACAATCCCCAAAAACACACACGATTTAAAGTCCTTTTTGTCTTTGTCTCCATGTCATATTCTCCATTTTATTCTACATGTATATATGTTACCCCTCTTAGGAGGACAATATACATTTGTACACACACATGTACACAGATGCTGTTTGTGCCCTTAGTACTTTCAACATTGTCACTTTTTCTTAGCCAATAATTTTTTTTTAATTTATCAACATTTTATTTGTGAATTCCATTTCAATCATCTACCAAAATATATCCAAGCATCTGTATTTTCCATTTTTGGAGGCCCAGCTATGTACATGTGTGTGTTTGTTAACTATTATAAAACGGGGTTTTTTTTAAATTAATTTTTCTGCAAGTACATGCATACTTTAGACAAGATTTTATGTAAAACACACACTAGGAAAACATAAAGTCAGCAATCACAACCTGAACACGGAACAAGAAATCAGTGGAATGTATACCTGCATACTGCATGTTTAATACCATTTATGCAGATTCAAGGTAGCTCTACCCTTATGCGACTTATCAATATTAATGGTTGAAAGTGGAAACACTGTATTAATTTCCACTCGGTATAGTTTGATTTTATTAATAACCAAAGCAAATGTATGTGTTGCCACCTTTTTTAAGATGTCAAACATATAAGAACAGAAGTATAGGTCAACATCAAAAAACCACACATTTTCGTAAAGCAGAGTAATAAAACATGAGAAGAATGTGTTAAAATGACAAATTTTTAATGTCAACAGTATAGAAAAACAGTTTATTTATAAATATTTGACCTATTGAGTGCCCCTACCACCCCTAAAAAAAACCCAGGGCCTTTTTTCAACTCTCAAAAATTAAGCCCCCCCCCCCCCCCCCCTTTGAAATACAGTACTACTCACCTTTCTGATAACAGAGTTTTTGTTTTTAATCTTTCTAGCAATCTCTTGGTTCCGCACTGAATTTCATAATACATGGTATCTCTAGTTCACCAATACCGGTATCTTAGGAGTAGTGATAGTTTCCATTTAAAATGCATTTCAAAGCCCCCCCCCCCCCCCCCCCCCCAAATGTTGTTAAAAAGAATGCTACAACTTTACTTATTTTTCGAGGAACGTGTCCAACTACTGCACCGTCCTTTACAACAGCAAT
This sequence comes from Ostrea edulis, assembly GCF_947568905.1. Classification (NCBI taxonomy): domain Eukaryota; kingdom Metazoa; phylum Mollusca; class Bivalvia; order Ostreida; family Ostreidae; genus Ostrea; species Ostrea edulis. Next base: position 64,939,449 of record NC_079170.1, read on the forward strand.
CGCATATTTATGCATAGGATTGTTGATTTCTATTTTTTTAAGAGTTTCTCCCTGGAATGGATCCCAGATTATAGATATCTCTGTAAACATGAAATCTCCTAAACTATATTCATAAGCCATAGTTGTGCTGCGAAAGTGAAACCGAAAGTTTAGTAAATCGTACGTGGTATTAGTCTATGACACAAACGGTTTCAAGTGAAATTGAAAGTAATAGCTACTACTGTATATTTTAATGTAGACAAGAATGGATTAATTATTAGTGTTAGAAGAAATGAAATAAAATTTATGTGTATATTTAATGGGAATATTTCAGCATAGAGTACTAAATAACCACCCCCCACCCCCCTCCAATTTTCTAAGCACCCGGGGTGCTCAATAGGATGAATATGGTATGTATAAACTGTTAGTTGATATTAGGGGAATCTTTGTATAATAGACACACAGTAGAGGAATTCCAGCATAGGAGTTATCGCCCTTTACCAACTGGGCTATCAGGCCATCGGTGAGCAGCCCGATTGACTGCTGCTGGATATTGTACATGTGTTTTCTATCCTGAAGCCTTCACAAGGACAAAAAATAAAAACAAACAACTTTTTGGATAAAAACCAATCACAAATTATGGAAGATCTTTTTTAAACATTTTTATCTACTCCTACAGTTTTTATTCAAATGTTGCTGAAATCTTTCTACTTTCCTTTACTATGTTTATCCAACATAATATGTAAACAATAATAAGCTTCAAGAAATAGTATAGCAAATAAGAAATGAAATGTGCCTTCTTTTTTTTTAAAATGAATCCATTTAATTCATGAAAAGAAAATCTTTAAAAACAGATACAATTTCTTTGAATTTTAATTATAACAAGAAAAAATTAAAACAGTTCATCATTTCATATGATTGTGATAGCATCAGTTATCTGATCCAATATTTCAAAGATTGCACATGGAATTTTTTAAAGGCAGATTTTGAACAGTCATGGACACAATGATTTTGGGATGGTTACATGCACATATCTATACCTCAGGATGTTCCTAATGTAATTTGAGATGCTAATTCATATTTCTTCTGTAATTTGTTTCAAATCGACAGTATATGATTAATCAAAATGTAAATGATCACAAGTCGACTCTTACAGTATATGACAAGTTATTTTACCATGTTTACAAGGAAGTTAAAAGGCACACCAAAAAAAACCATCGTGACATCGTTTCAAATATTTGAAAACCTTTCTAGTTCAACAGGGATTTAAAATAGATAAAATAAACAAATCAGTGGACCATTAAACCCTTAGAACTCTAGTCTAATTAACCCTACATCTCCATTGGATTTAGAGTGCATTTTAATGCAACCTATATTTCTACACTTCTTTCTAAATCTAGGTAATTTATTATAACAATACTAAATAGTTCATGATATCCATAATATAATCAATAGATAGATTATTATAGGTCATGTTTTGATTGCATTTTGTATCACTCTAGAATAAATATATAATTTATTATATCATTCACTAAAAACCCATGCATGTACCCAGTGTTAAAATAAATCAGAATGGTATATTTTGTACAGATCAGTCTCAACCCAATCGACACTTTCCTCCTCTAAAACAATAAAAAATGTGTACATGCATTCATTTTGGATGCAAAAAAAAAATGTCATAAATTCTTATTACACAATTTGTTTTATTTCATAAATCTCTAAGAGCAATAATTACTCCTACTCCTTGAAGATTAATTGTATATTGTTTAATGCCCCTCTCAAGAATTTTTCACTCATATGGAGACATGCATCACCATTGCCGGTAAAGGGCTGCAGTATTTAAAGGCCTATGCTTGGTGCTTACGGCCTTTGAGCTTTAACGTGCCACACCTGCTGTGACACCTCTGTTTTTGCGGACTTGTCTGAAGGACCCATTTAGTCAACTCTTACGACAAGCAAGGAGTACTGAGGACCTATTCTAACCCGGTTTTCCACAGGAGTTATGAAAAAGATGACAGATGTCATGTAATTGGCACGTTTGGCAAGAGATACATCAATTTTTATGTCCCAGAATTAAACAATTTTTCCACAGCTATATCACAGAAGAAATTATCAAGAACTAAATATTTCAGTAGAAAGTTATAGAAAAGCATATGCAGTCACAGGAACCATATAGGCGATTCAAAATTGAATCAGTGGGACAAGATATTTTTAAAACGTGGATAAATTAGTATTATGTGGTAATGACACATTTAGCTAAGATTCCTAAAACATGAAAATGAAAAACGTACAAAGGGACAAAATAAATTGGTGAAAAATACATGTAGTTATATCTTTCGAATTTCCTCCATTGTTTACAATAGTGCAATATCTTTGAAAGAGGCGCCTATGACAGGAACCAGTCATTTTGTCTGTAGTAATAATAGTAGAGAACATAATGGGGTGGTATACTATAGACCCTACTATTATTATTGCAGACAAAACTACCGGTTCCTGAGGTGCAATACGTACACAATCAAAATAAGGACAATGCACATTGCATTGCAAACTGCACGGCGTCTCCTGCATTGTGTCGCTAAGTGTAGGGCATAATGACGACACATTTTCGGGATTCTCTATATCCTAGAAAATCTTTATATCAATGCTAAAACATAGTAAACGACAAATATTGTCCTAGTCGCGTCGTGTGTCATGGCGTGACGTAATCCGAGATTCCTCTGACTCTTACCCCCGCTTTTATATTTGACATGTGCGGGGGAGAGTCAGAGCGGACTCCATATTGAAAAGTGGGAATTCAGCAACACCAGCTGGTGTCGCTGCTTTACCTACCTCTTACTACTTTATTTCGCGGACCCATCTTCCAAGACGCGAGGATTCAGTTATCGGAAGATTATTCTACAAATACATCATGATTAATACGATACTATCGCCGTTTAAACGATGGAATTTTGTGTTTACATGTGCTGACGTCATGCGCAAAGAAATCAAATGGCGAGGCGGCGACCTAATTCAAGTGATGCTCCATTTGTCGGTGTTAGGGCCGTTTAAACGGCGATAGCATCGTATTAATCATGATTTATTTATAGATTTATCTTCCGTTAACTGAATTCTCACGTCTTGGAAGATAGATCCGCGAAATAAAGTTGTAAGAGGTAGGTAAAGCAGCGACACCAGCTGGTGTCGCTGAATTCCCACTTTTCAATATGGAGTCCGCTCTGACTCTCCCCCGCACATGTCAAATATAAAAGCGGGGGTAAGAGTCAGAGGAATCTCGGATTAGGCGTGACGAGACTCGGAGACGGTAGACCCCTCTTTCGCTGCCCACTGAAGAAAACAAACGCGGCCCGGTTACTCGTACTCGTGGGGGAAATTGTAATAACCTAAAACCTAACAATATATACTTTGCGAGAAATGTGCCTTGAAATCATTTTTGAAACCAAAATAAGAAAAATTTACTTACACGTGACAACATCTTCGCAGACGCTGGATCCTTTCCGGGTGTCTCCGAAGGTTCCCGAAGTTCATTTCCGTAACATGACAGCAAAACAGAACGCAACAAAAAAATCACGGTGTTGGAAAATTCAAAATTTTTAAATACCATCTTTAAAAATATTAATCTAAATAATCTGACACCTAGTGGTTCAGAATAAGGAAAAAATCAAACGAAATTTAAATATATTTCCGCTTTCGTTTGTGATGCCCATTTGAAAAATGTCTACACAAGTCGTGAAACGTATATTGCCAAAATAATACACGCTAGTTTTTAACAACTCTAGAATTTACACTTTTATGAATAAAATGAAATCTTTTTGCCCGAAATGTAAAGTATAGATTCTAAATTTAAGGAAAGAAAACACATTTTACTCAAAAGTTAAGTACATAATTTCATTTTACAAGTAGAAAATTGGGCAGACTTAAAAACGTCAGCCTAATTTTTACGTCTTCCTAACGCTGGTCTATAAATATTTTGCGTCCACTGAAGTCTTATAATAGGTATGTATATATATATATATATATACACACACACACACACACACACACACACACACACACACATATATATATATATATATATATATATATGTGTGTGTGTGTGTGGACAAAAGAAGATAGGAGGAGAAGAAGTTCAATCTAATTAAAATCAGACTTCTTACATGTAGATCCGCGCCGTATAATCTGCGTAAGAAGATCTGACATAACCCGATTGAGGGTCATGTTCATTTGAACTTTATGTTAGCCAATCAACACGTTGCTTATGAAGTCGTAGGTGTTCACAATTCAAGGAAAATGGATGTGATTGTTTGGTTTAATCACAATGCACCATTTACGTCGACTGGCGTTATATTCCTCGTGTCCATTAAGTAAACCATCTTGAAAACTATTCAAATCGTACCCATCCCTATTCATGCATAAATCGCATTTCACAATTTAATTGGGGTGTATTTTACATCGTACGATTTGTTGTTTGGATGAAAGGAATAGATTAGGCATTGCTGTGAAAGTTTAAAATTCTTTATGTGAGAATAAACAATTTTATAGTGTGGAATATACTTCGTGGGAGAGAGATTACTGAACCTTATTTACGAATTGCCGGGAACCGCCTAAATAACCATCATTGTTTGTAGGGCGCAATCTGACTGACTGATAGTTCTTGCGGACATGACCCCCTATGTCAGATCCTATTGTAGCGATTGAGAGCGTATCTTAGGATCTGATTTTGATTAAATTGAGAAGTTACAAATATAATATAATCACATTATGAGATGTTATTAGAAAAATACTATAATAACAATATTGACTTGAAACGATAAACTTCGTATTTTCATAGGTTGTACTTAGAATTTTCCCAAGTTAATGAGTTCGTTAGTATTATCTACACCGAGGAGCTTAATCAATTTAAAAACACTGGGTTTTGTGTCGTAGAACCCCTTAAGACATTTCTTTCTCAAATTGATGTAAAGTGGACATTTCAGGATAAAATGAAACTCTTCTATCTTCTATATCACTATAATCACATAATTTACAAAGCCTCGCAGTCCTTGAAACATTGTTATGTCTGCGTTTTTCAATATTCAAAGAATGTGAAGATGTTCTGAATTTAGTGATAATATTTTCCCCTGTAAGTTGGGTGGTCTTTTGAGATATGATGGTAAACAAAAATTATCTATCTATTAAATGTTGATAAAGAACAGCCATGTGAACTTGAAAGAGATGACATTAGGTTTTGTTTTCAAACAAATATTCTAAACCAATGCTTGGCAGGTCATGTCCAGCTGTCATTGTTCGCAATCATATTTTTCTAATATTCTTTCAAAATACATTTATTCATGATTTTAATTTCTAACCAGACTTTTAAAATTCTTAATTTTCTTTCAATGTAAAGTGGGAATCTACCAAGTTCACAATATACCATACTATTATTGTTCGTTCTTTTTTTTTATCAAAAACACCAAAAGAAAGATATACCTTTCCCAATGTCAAAACACCAAATTTCACATGCATATGATTAAATACTATGTTGAACATTGTGTTTCAACATTAAGATAATGATTTCTCAAGGTATTACATATTGCAAAAAGTGTTTACGTCCTTGTTTATGGCATGTCAAACGTTGCAATATTTGATATTTTTCATTTGTATTGTATAATTTACCTTTTGTAATGTATAATTTTCCATTTGTATTGTATATTTTCCATTTTAATGTATGTTTTTCCTTTTGTATTCTATATTTTCCATTTGTTTTGTTCATTCTGTATTTTCCATTTGCAGTGCATACATTTTCAATTATATTGTATAATTACCATTTGTATTGTATAATTTTTCATTTGTATTCTATATTTTCCATTTATTTTGTATAATTTTGCATTTGTATTGTATCCCAGGGATTGTTTATTTTGATTTGTTACGAAGGATTTCATTACCTTCCTTTGCTTTGAGAATTGTTTACAGATATACCACAATGTAGACGTGCTTAGTGCACAGGGTCGTAGCAATGAGGATTCTTTATCGTGCCAACACCTGCCACAACACAGGATATCTGTGTTTAAGATCATATCGGAAAAACCCGAGATTCTCACTTTTAAATGCCGAGTGTTTGGCAAAGGAGCAATCACTGCCTTTGTTAATGTCTTGGGTTTGATGCGGCAATGGCAGGAGCGGGGCTCGAACTCACGACCTCCCGCCCACAAACCAAGCGATATATCACTAAGCTACCACGACCAAGTCCATGCAGGACTAGTTCAACACGAAGCTAGCAATGACGAATCCAGCGCCAGGCACACCCCCTCCCCCACATGATCTATTTTTATAGAACTGTCCAGAAAAGCATGCACATTTTATATAGTCAGAATTCAGTAGATTCAGGGGACTTAGGCCTTTGGGTCTTCACCAATTGTTAACATCGAGTTTGGTTTGTTACAACTATTCATTGGATTAATCTTAAGTTATCGTTTATCGAATTAGGTAATGCGCGAGATGTTGAAGAGGTCAAGTTCAGGAGCCACGTTTTGCAGGAATGTACCGTATTTGCTAAATGTAATGGCGTGACCCCCCCCCCCCCCCATTTAATTGCTTTTATGCGTCTGTTGTGGTCAGCAAATTCAAACTAGTCACTGGCTGATCTAGATAATTCTGAACGAAAGGATGCAGCAAACTGCTGGATGTCTGGGGACTGTATTAAGATCCCTAGCGAGTCCAGGGCAAAACCTTAGTGGTGGGGGTGGGCTCAGAGGGGAGTGCGAAGTCCCCTGAAACAAGTGCGTTCTGACAAAATAAAATGTACATTCATGAATGCTTTTTTCGACATTTTTATACAAAATTAACAAAATATCATATTTGTGAAGGGAGTGGGGGGGGGGGGGGGGTCACTGGGCGCAAGTATCGTCTTTGCTAGTTACATGTATGTTCAACTAGTCCTTTATGGAACCGGTCGCGGTAGTTCAGTGATAAATAACCTTTGCTACGTAACCGTGAGGTCGCATGTTCGAGTTCTACTGGTGTCTTGGCTGCATCAAACCTTACACTTAAGTATACACATGGTATAGCTAATACTTCAGCATTTAAAAGTGAAAATCACGGATAAATTAAAGGGGATAATGTACATCCCGTGTTAGGACTGGCGTTGACACGTTAAAGAACCCCCTCCGCTACGCCACTGTGCGCTGAGCATAGTAAGTCTAATTGTGGTACGTCACCTACAGCTGGTGACGGCTAAATATAAGTGGGACCTAAACTAATGAGATCCTTCGTAACAAATCAAAATAAACAATTCTTCGGATACAATACAAAGGAAAGATTTTGCAATGCAAATGGAAATTATACAATGCAAACGGGAAAATTATACAGTATAAATAGAAAATATAGAATACAGACATAAATCAGCATACCATGACGCATTTCAGAAATTAATTCAAATATTGAAATTATGTATTTCAAACTGCAGAGAATACTTTGAAGGATGTAATGTTTATTTCACTATTTGAGTCGAATGCTTTTGAGATATCGTACAATACACATTACATATCTAACAGCCCTCGTATACTAGATTCCTAAACTTCCTAAATCCTTGCAAAGATACATTGCTGAATCCAGTAAGTGTTCTACCAAGCTCCTCACGAAAATATTAACAGCTGTGAATGAGTAACTCCAAATGTACCGTGCCATTACATATGCCAGAAGTAGTATAAATCAAATGTGGATTCTATTTTCTTCTTTTTTTTAATTCTAAAGAACCTTTAGTAAATTTGAAATCGTAAACCTTTTCTCAAATTAACAACATCAAATCGTATGACTTTTCAACACTTTACACGACCATTCCTTACGATGAATTAAAGACTATACTTTTCGACATCATAGACAGTTGCGTCTTCAATAAAAATGGAAAACGAAAATATTTATATCTAGTGATCAGTTATTCAAAAATTCACTTTGATAAACCCCACTCTCATTCTATACACAGGTATTCTGAAGTTGAAATTAAAAATATGTTGGAGTTCCTCATTGACAATATCTTCGTAGATTTTCTAATAGTCTGTTGGAATTCCTATGGGCACGAATGGTGATCCTTTGTTAGCTGACCTATTTTTATACTCTTATGAACCAGAATTTATTCAAAAATTTCTACATGAAAAGAAAAATATTTTGCTTTGGTCTTCAATTCGACATTTAGATGTATCAACGACGTTTTATCTATTAACAATAACAATTTTCATTCATATGTCTATTCGATATATCCCTGTGAACTCGTTATAAAAGACACCAAAGAGTCGTCCACTTCTGCTTCATGCTTAGATATTTTATTGAAAATACATATTAACGGCAAACTAACACCTCAACTTTATGATAATCGGGATGATTTCAGTTTCTCCATAGTGAACCTTCCATATTTATGTAGCAATATTCCATTATCATCTGCATGTGGTGTTTATATATCTAAGCTGATTCGATACCCAAGAGCTTGTTCTGCGTATGATCAGTTTTTAAATATAGGCAGGCTACTTACAAACAAGTTGATGGTGTAGGGGTTTCATCAGTCCTGTTTGAAGTCAGCATTTCGCAAATTCTATGATCATTATAACAATCTAGTTTGCGTATTCAACCTATCATTGGGTCAAATGTTGTCTGACTTGTTTTATACCATCTGTCAGGCCATTCATGGTACACTGATTTTGACTGTGGATAGCTCCGTTTGCCTGATCGAGATATGGGGCTCATAGTGGGTGTGACCGGTCGACATGGGATGCTTACCCCTCCTGGGCACCTGATCCCACCTCTGGTATATCCAGTGTTCGTGTTTGCGCAACTCTCAATTTTGTAATGCTTTTAGGGAGTTATGAGATTGTTCACCGTTCGTTATTTTCACCTTTCTTACATCTATTTCTCCGACGGAAACTCCTACCATGTTGTCAGCGTACAGTAGTAAGAAAGTATTGATCAATAGATTCAAAAGATGGACAATTATTACCAACGAAATTCATCTCTAATTCGTTAACATAAAGAGTAATGGCGATAACACTTCGTCCTGCATAAGACCTATTTATTGCTAAAATATTCGCTTAAACCCCATTGAATTTTACACATGATTTCACACTGCTCTACAGAGCCTGGATAACTTGAAGCAATTTCCCTCGAATACCAATATCAAACAATTTGAAACATAACTTATACCTATTGATAGATTCAAACGCCTTTTGCAAAACTACAAAACCGCTATATAAACTTTTTTTTTCAATTTTGTTAATTAATGATTGGAAAACAAATATTGCATCTGCTGTACATATACAGTGTATCAGTCAATACAATGTGCTCGTTATCCCACTCCAAAATTCTCTTATTTAAGACACTGGTGAATAGTTTCCCAAAACAACTAACAATAGAAATATATCTGTAGTTATTTACGTCACCAATATATCCCTTTTGTGTAACGGTACAATACAATTCTTTGTCCAAAGTTCTGGGTATATGCCTGACATCAAACTTTTGTTAAATAATTTGTGTAATAGTGGCATCAGTATATCATCACATTTGATAAACAACTCATTCAAAATCCAATTTTCACTACAGCTCTTATTATATGTATATATCAAATTTTGTATCACTTTCCTAATTTCATCATTCGTGATTTCCTTGTCCAACTCGTCGATAATGACATATGTGTTTGTTATATCATAAGTATTGTCTGTGAAGGCACCATTATCCTTTTGAATATGTTCTTTAAAATGTACAAAAGGCATCATTCGTTAAACTACATTTTGAAAATTTAATGTTCCCTTTGGGAAATAAACTGTGAAAATGTAATGGGTTACAATTTTTTCAAGTAATCGAGCATATTTCCTTCTTGTTTGTACCTGCATTTTAATCTGTTTTCATATTTATTTTTATCTTCTTAGCCCGCGATAGGTCTTCTCTATGTAGGTTAGATTTCCATTTATTAAATATTTACAAGGAAGTCGTTTACATTCTTTCAACAGATTCTTTCACTTATCATCGAACATTGATTTGCCTGTGTGGGCTATTTTTGTTATTATCATGAGTTGCATGTATTGTAGCCTCTTTTACATCTATAAAGGATATGACAGAATCGTTTATGATATTACAAAAGCTATGGCTTATGAAATCAACATTTATTTCACTACACAAAAGGTCCACGTTACGAAATATTTCATTCATGATTTGTTGAGCTTTGCCATCGTTCCACCTGAGCGATTTACTATTTGTTCTACCAGTTGGAGAAATATCTTCTTGAACAATTGTAAAACCATTACATCTAATACCAGAAATTGTCAATGTTATGGGTGAATGGTCATAGAAAATATTAAATGTACCTGTAGAAAAATCACTGGTACTATCAAACAATACACTTTCTGTCAATTAGTATTCGATAGCACTGCATCCTCTAGAACAATATAATGTAAACTCAGCCATATATCCAGGATGTCTACTATTAACAATTCACAGGCCTGAAGATCCGCACAAATCTAGCAATTTTCTACCGTAATTATTTATACTAGTATCAGAATTACATCGTTTACGAAGCTCTTTGCCATTTCATAAACAAAAGGCAAATTTTGATCAGGAACAATAAATTTCAAACAGTCATCACTTATAAAAATTGTCTCTTTCGCCTATCATGACATTTAAATCTCCCAAAACATGTACAGAACCCATATCTTTATATCTATTGATTAAATATTCTAGTAATTGGAAAACACAAGTATAAATATCGTTTGATTGTAAAAACAACTCTGTGTTCAGGTGGTAAATAACATATTGCAAAATATAGACCTTCTGTCTCGATACCAGTTTTAACTCTACACCATTTAATACTCTCATGAATGTTTCCTTACAATACGCAACTATACCGCCACCTTTTATCAATTGTTGTGGGAAAATAAGGCTATCATAACCGTTAATTTCCACAGCGTCGTCAGAGTTAAGCCAACACTCCCAAAGGAATATCAAGTCGTATCCGTTTATTATGGAGGTAAAGTCTGGATTTGTCAATTTACCGCTAAGTGACCGACAAATGTTCCTTGATGTGACAATAAGTTCACTCACCGGACACCCCTAAGCCATGGAGATACCACGGCAAAGATGGGAATTTATACTACGAGACGTGATCTGCGGGTCCGGTCCAGTGACTCTGGATGACATTTATAACAAAGCGCAAGCCTGATAAATGAAAGGTGATAAATGAAAGGTGAAGATAACGAACAGTGATTAATTCCATACTTCCTATAATGAATACAACATAAAGAGTTAGGTAAACAGGGATCCCTGGAACACTTAACGGTGTAAGAAACGTTTACTCTCCGACAAGAATACAACAAAATTAATAGCATAGTTGTGGTGGCCATACTTGTTCTGATGAATGATATACTCTAAATTTAGTAAAGAAAGGTTTGAATATCTTCCTTGTAAACTTCACCTGCATTGCCAGAAATACTAGCATTGATAAGATCCTCCATAAATGGTAAAAAAAAATTAGCTACGTACTGGACGAAGATAATGTTAACCCCAGGAGCCAACTGATGGAAACTTGAAACTGAAAACGAGAAATAGCATCAGCCTTACTGTTCTTCATACCTGAAATATGTTGACAGGTAATCTTAATGTTATTCTGCAAGGTGATGATGACCAAAGCTATGAGCAGAACCATTACTCTTTAAATTTTTGACGTTGTGTTGTTAATTATGTGAACAAGTGCTAAATTATCGACAAGCAATAACATCTTGTTGAAAGCTAGTTTGTCTGCCCATGTAAAAATACCTAACACTATTGGGACAGATTCGAGCAACTTGTTGGTCAGGTACATTTACATAGCTTCTGAACTATAGGTGTTGGATTCTAATGTTACACTACCAATCTAGATTGGGAAATGGAATCAGGTTATTAATTATTTCAAGAAATACGCCCCATCCCTGAAGGTCCAACTTGATCTCATCTGATATTCTAATTAATTGAAAAGATATAGTTGCACCTTGCAATACCTCGTAAATTATTGTACAAAATGCCCTGCCACCAGGTAACGCTTTTACCACAAATGTAAGTGAACCAACAGATTATTCCATCTCATTCTGTGTTGCTTTCTTGCAAGAGATAACATACTTAATTTTCCTCAACAAGTCATCTACATTTACCTTGAAACAAAACTGTACAATTCACTGAATCTATTCCTAACACTAATCAAAGTCCTGAAAGTACTGAAAGACGGGGTTAATTTATTCAATGCATAACTTTAAAAAATGGTGCAGTTATGCTAATATGACAATTCATATGAAAACTCTCCAGACAAATACTTTAATCATACATAGGCCTTCAATTGCAGATTTACGTACAACTTCCTATTCGTGTTTTTGATACAAGAAAAGAAGTGTTCAAAATCGAAATGTTCTTGGAATCTGTTCCTTTTTTATTGTTTTGAGGCCAAAACGAATATCTAAAGGAATGCTTGTATTGTGACCTTCTAGTCTTGTGGCCAGTTTTGTTTAATCAATATGATCCAGAACTCGATATCATTGGTTATCATTTCGCCGAGATAGTTCCTTCCTTATTAAACCTCAATATTCTTGGTTTGTATCTTATAGTGAGGGTCATCATTTTAACTTGTGCACTGAACTCTTCAGCTATTCTTAGCTAAATCAGGTGCTGAACTCTTGTGAAAAAGCATGAATGCTATAATAAAGTAAATGAAAAGAAATATAGATAAAGGTATGGAACAAAGTTTAATATGTCAGCAGAACAGAAAGATAGGTTGACATATGACAGTATATGTTTGATAGCTTATTTTTTATGGACGAACATAATGAAACCAAGTGTTAAAGATAAAATTGATAATGGCATACTTTGAAATTGCACAATACAACCTGTTAATAACTCATGAAAGGTTAAAATCAAGTGGATATGTAAACAGTCCAATTCTTTCTTTAGTAAGAAAAATTCTAAACTACTAAAACTAAACAAGAACATGCAAGGTGAAGATAAAGAACAGTAATCAATCTCATAACTCCTATAAGCAATACAAAATTGATAGTTGGGCAAACACGGACCCCTGGATTATATACAGGTAATAATGGAATATTGCTACATAAATATGGGAAGTTGACGATAGAGAAGCTGAAATCATCCCGTTTATCATACAGTTGAGTTGTCAGTTTGCCGTTAATATCTACTTTCAATAAAATATCTAAGTATGAAGTAGAAGTGGACTACTCTGTGGTGTCCTTTATTTCGAGCTCACAGGGATATATCAAATCGACATATGAATGAAAGTTATTATTGTTAATAGACAAAACGTCATCGATATATCTAAATGTCGAATTGAAGGCCACAGCGAGAGATAACATGTAAGTCGTAAACATTGTAACAAAATTGGTAACATAGTAATTTCAAATTTTTTGACACACATTTGGGCTAGAAGTTTCCTATGCAATGAAAATTATTTACATGTTACAATCCAACATAAATAAACAAGTCCACAAGCCAGACAACTGTCTTCTCAAGTGAAACAATATGACATGAAGTGCTGCAAATTCAGGCATTTTAGAATATTATGCATATGCCAGTGTTTGAACAATTAACAATTGTAAAAGCAATACTGTTGAATAGTAATAACATCGATATAGAACAGTGAACTATGATTGTGCAAAGACTATAGTACTGTTGCAATGTGAGATTTTGAGTTAATAATACAGACTGATGCCTGATCAGGGTTAAATAAATTGCAATGCTGGCTTTCTGTCGCTATTTTCAATATAACAGAAAAGGTTATAATGAAATGGACATGTAAACACTCCAAACTTGTATAAAACAAGATGTGTTTGTGAAACACAAAATGCCCCCGATAATGGCCAATTCCAGAGATGGCCAAAGTCACAAAGACAAATACCTTGGTACCAGTACAAAGATCTTGTCACAAGAAATGCTCGAGTGCAATATGAAAGCTTTAATATTTACTATTTAGAAGTTAAGACCAATGTCAGTCTTTTTAAAAGTAGGTTAAATGTCAAGGTCAAGAGGTTTAGTACAAACGGAAAGGTCTTGTCACAAGGAATACTCATGATAAAATACCAAAGCTCTATCACTTACTGTTCATAAGCTATTACCAAAGTTTAAAAAAATTTAAAAGTAGGTCAAACACCAAAGTCAAATGTTAAAAAATGTTGTACCCACAAAAAGGTCTTGTCACGAGAAATACTCATATGAAATATCAAAGTTCTATCACTTACTGTTCAAAAGTTATTAGCAAGGTTAAAGTTTTCAAAAAGTAGGTCAAACTCCAAGGTCAAGGTCAGAGGATCAAAAATTTTGGTACCCACAAAAAGGTCTTGTCACAAGAAATACTCAAATGAGATATCAAAACTCTATGACTCACTGTTCAAAAGTTATTAGCAAGGTTAACGTTTTAGACAGAATTACAGATTGACAGACAAGACAAAAACAATATGTCCCCTGATCTTCAATCTCGGGGACATAGAAATAGTTTCTAAACTACTAGAACTGTAAATATGTACATGTAAATTGTAGACATTTTTAACAAATTATTTACATAATTTCAATTTTTTGACACACATTAGGACTAGAAGTTTCCTATGCAATGAAAGATATATACATGTGATCATAAATATACAAATTTACAGTATATTATGGCATGTCAAACGTTTCAATATTTGATCTTTTCCATTTGTATTGTATAATTTTCCATTTGTATTCTATATTTTCCATTTGCATTGTATAATTTTCCATTTGTATTCTATATTTTCCATTTCCATTGTATAATTGTTCATTTGCATTCTATAATTTCCATTTGCATTGTCAATTTTTTTTTTATTTGTATTCTATATTTTCTATTCATATTGTATAATTTACCATTTGTATTCTATATTTATCATTTGTATTACATAATTTTTCCATTTGTATTCTATATTTTCCATTTGCATTGCAAAATTTTTCATTTGTATTTTATCCGAGGAATTGTTTATTTTGATTTGTTACGAAGGATTTCATTAGTTTAGGTCCCACTTATATCTAGCCGTCACCAGCTGTAGGCCAGTGACGTACCACAAATAGACTTACTATGCTCAGCGCACAGTGGCGTAGCAGTGGGGATTCTTTCACGTGCCAACGACAGTTGCAACACAGGTCACATTATCGGTGATTCTCACTTTTAAATAGCTATGCGTTTGGCGAAGTATTACCTATATTTACGTTAAAGGTTAGACGCAGTCATGACACGAGTAGAACTCGAACATGTGACCTCACCGTTACGTACCAAAGGGTATATCACTGAACTACCGCGACCGGTTCCATATAGGACTAGTTGAAAATACATATGTAGCTATCAATGAGGAATCTTGCGCCGGGCGACCCCCCCCCCCCTTTCTTCCCTTCACAAATATGATATTGTGTTTATTTTGCATAGAACTGTCGAAAAAAGCATGAATGTACCTTTTATTTTGTCAGAACGCACTTGTTTCAGGGGACCCCCCCCCCCCCCCCTAGGCCATCCAGCAGTTTACTGCATCCTTTCGTTCAAAATTATCTAGATCAGCCAGTGACTAGTTTGATTGTGCTGATCACAATAGGTGCATAAAAGCAATTGATTTGGGGGAGGGGGGGGGGGGGGGGTCACGCCATTGCAGTTTATTCCTGCGAAACGTGGCTCCTGAACTTGACCTCTTCAACATATCGCGCATTACCAAATTCGATAAACGATAACTCAAGATTAATCCATTGAATAGTTGTAACAAACCAAAGTCGATGTTACACCCAAGGGTCCAAGTCCCCTGAATCTACTGAATTCTGACTAAATAAAATGTGCTATAAAAATAGATCATGTGGGGAGGGGCTGGATTCGCCATTGCTAGCTACGTATTTTTAAAAATAACTAGTCGTGCATGGACCTTGTTGCGGTAGCTCAGTGATATATCGCTTGGTTTGTGGGCGGGATGTCGTGAGTTCGAGCCCCGCTCCTGCCATTGCCGTATCAAACCTAAGACATAAACATAGGTAGTGATTGCTCCTTTGCCAAACATTCGACATTTTTAAAAAAGTGAGAATCACGGGTCTTTCCAGTATAACCTTAAAACCAGATATCCTGTGTTACGGCAGGTGTTACGTAGGCACGCTAAAGAACTCTCATTGCTACGGCCCTTGCGCTAAGAAAACAATTCTCAAAGCAACGTTAACTAATGAAATCCATCGTAACAAATCAAAATAAACAATCCCGGGATACAATACAAATGAAACGTTATACAATACAAATGGAAAATATAGATTACAAATGAAAAATTATACAATACAAATAAAAATTTATGCAATGCAAATGGAAAATTATACAATACAAATGGAAAATATAGAATACAAATGGAAAAATATACAATACAAATGGAAAATTATACAATACAAATGAAAAAGATCAAATATTGCAACGTTTGACATGCCATAGTATATACTGAAAAAGAGACTTTGACCTTTTGACTTCAAAATAAATAAGAAAAACGTCCAAAAAACTCGCCGGTACAGTTGTCGGGGGGTAATATTGTTGGCTTGCATTAAAACTATTTTTTGCGTGCATAGAATAAATAATACGACAAACTCCGGATACATTCACATATTCTCGGTTTCTTCCGTAAAAAAGGCCGGATGTAAACAAAGTAAGAATATTGGTTCATGGAAACAACAATCGTTTCTGTTTGAAATTCAAATTCATCTAATAAATCAATGAAAAATAAAAAGATTGTTTTTTCAAAATATTGGTTTTATATTTTTCAAATCTGTGTACCAAATGATCAGCGCAATTGATGCACTCTTTTCTTCCACGTAGATTCAATTCATGTGTTCTCCGCACGGCTTTCGTTTTGAAGCCTCGACTGACAGTAAACTAATTGACGGGGTCACGTGACCCCGTCTAAAAATGACAAGCTAGTACAAGGACCTTGTGGGGTTTTTTCTGGTGCACTTGGGAAGCGTAGTTCACTGAGCAAACTTGCTGATCCATTTAATCATTTATTCTATGTCCATAGGGATATAAGAGTTCTGTAATCATGCTCCACCCAGCTTGCTTTTTGTGGTACTGAATAACGCCTTAAATTGGATATTGGAGGGGCTGGAAGGGGACCTAAAACCCTACCTACAGTGTAGATCAATTTCTGTCTTAATCTTGACTGGTAATTCACTGGAGTGGCTAGTCGCGGACTTTATATTCTTCTTGTTTATAATCAACTCTAATTCTAGGACCCTGATAATTTAACAAATAAATCTCTCTAAACATCATGTACTGATATATTGACAACTTTCTTGTCCGGATAATTGATTAACAACTTGTACAATTTAACAGTGTTAATTGGAGTATGTCCCAAGTTCCATAATTTATTGGGTGATAGTGCGAGTTGGTCTCTAGGAATATATAAGGGGAATTGCTGTGAAGCAGACTTTGACTGGGGGAATTGTTCGACATTGCTAATCTGGGAAGGCTTACAGTTCAAAGAAGAGTGTGATTCATCACATTTGACACAAATATGAAAAAACACACATTTCTTCTTTTCACAAACTCCGTGAATGTTATTCTGCATCAACAGAACCCCAACTGAGGGTAAATTCAATCTAAATTGAATGCCATAATCCCTCTAACTGGGAACATCTGTTGAATGCTTTACACCCTTTCTAATTGTTGCCATGTAACGAAACAAATTTATAGCTTGTGTAGAGTGTTACATGTAAGTACTACAAATGGAAGCAAAAATCAAAAAGGCATCAGTCCATTGTGAAATGGACATTATCTTTTCATCTTTATACTTTTGGTTGACCTGGATTATGCCATCATGAGAAAAAAATATGATGTTCAATATCCTATGCTGGTTTTGTGAATAATAATAATAAGATCATTTTCAATGCTTGCGATACACGAGACACTACACTTTGGAAAGGTGTGGGCCATTCCATATCATACTGAACGTTTGTATCTGATGTGGCGCTAATTTCTGGCTAGATTGACTCTGGGTGAATGCTGTTAGGGCTCTTTGCATCTCAATATTAGGTTCCACTGGTACTGCATGACTTTGGGTCATGGAGTAAATTCTTGTCGAAGACACCGGAACAGCTGCCTCCCCATGCACCCTGGTACTATCAGATGGCGCGTGTGATAACATAGCACTTAGAGGCCTGTGAAGTGGGTACAACGCTGGGAGAAAGGTATATCTTTGGCAGTGGCCGGACATAGGTGCTCTTAGCTTTCGATACCCTAGTTTTATTGCTTTCAGGCATGGCTCATGAAACAAAAAGCATTTTCGATTGATTAATTTCCTTATTATTATATATTAAAGGACACAACGCATGTTTCTAAACTTTTTCAGGAAAATTAATTCTTTTCATGCCTAGAACTACTTTAGATATGTTTTAAATGAAACACTTTATTAGTTTTTTAGTTTGAAAACGATGAAATTCAAATCCTGCAATACGCATATTTACTTTCGCTATTTTACGCGCCATTATGTGTAACGTCATATCTGCCCTCGGGTTTGAAAACATCTATTAGCCATTTCATAAACAGATTAGATTTAAGCGACAAAAACCAATTATCACGTTAATGGCGTGTAAATAATATTATGTTAAGATGTTTTGTGCCGTGCTCGGGTGTACTAATTGTCGGTAGAAAGGATTTAGACGGAGTATTTTTCAATTTTTTTGAAGGAAGGTACGAGAAGAAAGACGTGGGTAATTTTTTGTTGGAGCAAGAACTTGACCTTAAAAACAAACACCAAGTCACCTTTTCAAAAACTGCTAGGACAGAGACCCTGATAAACTGAGAGAAAATGAATATATCGAAGCTATAAGCACTGGTAGGCCTACAGTCTTCAAATTCAATACACACTCGGATCAACTGACATTCACCTTGTAACAACATATACAATGTAACTTCTACCAACTGGTAGATTTACAAAAATCTCAATGATACAAAATAATTGAACTTTTAAATATATAAGTAATAGAATATTGTATTTCCTAACTTTAACTTGAATCATAAAATTAGCCTATTTCCTCATTGAACTCGAAACATCTTGAGTGCGTCAGTATAACGCCGTGTTCCCACTTCCTAACGACGCGCAGATCACAATTCAAAAACATTAATAATTTGAGATCGCTTTATCAAAATAAAATAATGTTATTTCCACTTTAAATTTGATTATCTTTATTGATTTCTTTGGGGGTTTTTCTTCTTTCTCTCCGAAATGCACCCGTGACAGTACATGTACATTTAGCTTGGCTTATAGGGCCTAGTTGTCAACAATGTAACGTATTATCATTTGTCTAATCCAAAAATAAATAATGATTGCACTGCTTATTTAAAAAAACAGCGCCAATTATAGATGTATAAAGGAATAATATTATCAAACAGTTTGTAGACAGCGACCCATATACCCTGGTAAACATTATTTACTAGCAATATTGCTGATTTCATACTCGCTTTCCTCGCTATATTTGGGTATTTACATCGCTATTTGTATGCACAGGTGGTGAAAACATATAAAACTCGGAAAATTTGTTAATATCAATTTAAATGTTGCCCATGGTGAATAAATTAGGCCCCTAAAAGCTGAGTTTTTAATAATATCTCACAGTACTTTCACAATCCAAAAGGCGCGTGTGACGTCACTGTACCACGTGACTACCTACCCAATTAACTAGACTTTTTTGAAATCGGGGCTTAGATTTAAGTCTGTATTGTGATTAATTATCGCAGAATTTCGGCGAACGAACTTTTAGAATTAATTACTATAAGCATAAAGAAGACAAAATGCATGTAATTTTGTAGACTTTGAAAACATGATATGTGTCCTTTAGATTGATAAATATTTAATAACTTGCCGTCGGTAAAGTTAAAATTTCGTTATACAAGATGACCAGACTTGAAAACTGATTGAAATAAAGATGTATTTTAATGTAAATGAAGTAAATGACAAAGGATTAAGACATAAGACATATACGATGCTCAGGATCTGTATTTCAGTTAAATTTTTGACACCTTGCGGCTTTTGGTTAACCATCAAAGGAAATCGAGAATGCCATTCTGAGTAAATACTAATACTTATAACAGAGTACGTGTTATGGCCCTTGCAATGGTGAAATTTTATATGCTTAAAATCGCCTGGTTTATCAAGAGAAGATAAACCGTATAATGTAAAAATATTGAAAATACTAATTAATTTGCGATATACTAACGAAAATGGAGTAAGTGGCTTGGTTGGGTCAGTGGTTATGTACTTGACTAGTGATGGAGGGATTCTGTGATTCCATTCCGGGTCCAGCCCAAACATTTTCTCCTTTTCTTAATATTTTGGTGTCATTGACATCCTTTGATCTGAAGGTGAAAATCCTGCCAAGGGCAAAACGAAGAACGTAGGTCGGGTGTCTTTGAGGGCAAAGATAATTGAAGGAGAGAGGAATGTAAAGATTTAGGCAATAAGGGCCGTGGGTGAATACACATACTGGTTCAACTACCCGACCCGATACATGAAGTTCAGTGGTAAAGCACCTGATCAATAATATAGCAAAAGAGTCTCCATGTTTAAATACTTCTCTGATATTTTGCATTTCCTTCTTTCACGTTACAAAACTTTTGATCTGTTTCTTCCAACTGGTAGATTTACAAACAAGAGGCCCTCAGGCCTTATCGGTCACCTGAATACTAGTGAAAAAGTATCTAGAAAACATTTCCTGTTCTGAAATCAAATCTAAATTATAATGTTCAGCATCAGTATAAACCAAGATGTGTTCTTAAAACTTCACTGCCCTCAAAAGTGCATACACTGATGAAAGGCTTTAAATGATAGGTACATTTGCATTAAAACATCAAAAGATGTGACTAATCTTAAGGTCATACCCCTGGGTTATGAAATTCACCATTTTTTGTACATCCTTTTCTGCTATTCCTTAGTATGCATTCAGATTTTATACAGTATCAGCAAACTTACACATACATACTATATACTAAGTTTGGTCCCACCCTGGGGCAGAACCCTTACTCTGGAGAAAATCAAATTTTCAATTTTGGTAAGACTACATGTGCTCTATCCATTTAGCACTATATACCAAATTTGTCCCCGCCCTGGGGTCAGAACCCCTACCCCAGGGATCATGAAATTTACAATTTTGGCAGAGGCATCCCCGCTCTACATCACCATGCATTTAGTTTTTCTTACGTGTGTGTGGTTTTTGAGATGATTTTTGAAAATTGGTCATTTTTTGGCACCTTTTGCCTCCTAAGGACCCAGGGGTGTTGGAATCCTGAAATTTACAATTTATGTTTCCCTTGTTCCAAATATGTTTCATACCAAATTTGAAAAGAATTGGAATGATAGTTATCAAAAAGAAGTTTAAAATGTTTATTGTCCACACATTTAATAACTGACCATTTTGGCCCCACCCTGATACCCAAACCCCTACCCTTGGGATCATTAAATTTACAATTTTGGTAAAGGGCTACCTTTTCTTTCTAAATATCTATTTACTTTCAATTTAGTATCAATAGCACTAAAGATGTTATTTAAATGTTTCACACATTAACACTATATACCAAATTTGCCCCCACCCTGGAGTCAGAACCCCTACCCCGGGGATCATGAAATTTACAAATTGGTAGAGGCCTTCCTGTTCTACATCACTATTTATTTAGTTTTTCTTACATGTGTGTGGTTCTTGAGAAGAAGATTTTTGAAAATTTGTCAATTTGGGGAAGTTTTTGCCTCGCCCCTAGGCCCCAGGGATTCTGGAGTCCTGAAATTTACAATTTATGTCCCCCTTGTCCCAATGATGCCTCATATGAAATTTGAAAAGAATTGGACTGGTAGTTATATTTGAAGACGTTAAAAATGTTCAATTGTTAACGCACGACAGACGACGACGGACGACAAACCAATTGCAATAGGTCACCTGAGTTTACTCAGGTGACCTACAAATTATAAAGACAAAATACAATATTTTGTATAATTTTCAATCAAATTTCTACATGATTTGTAATTGTTAAATAGTAATTCTTAATTAGAAAGTGAATTTGAAAGTTTATGTTCTATGCATCATTCTCAAGATAGGTTGACAAACAAAACACTCATGGTTCTTCGGTCACAAGCAATTGCCATCCCGATTAAAGTCATATCTAAAAGAGAAAATACTGATGTGATAAAACAGTTTTCATTTCAACCCTGTCATATTGAAATTCAAAGCAATGTGGTTGGAAGTCTTCACGACGCGCACGTATAGTTCAGTAAATACATGTGTTTGACCAACAGGGAGATTGCTTCGAAAAAGTCCGGTTCTTAGTACAATGGTTCAAATCCAAAGAGGGAATCCGTTAGAATAGGTCCTCCATACCCCTTGCTTGTAGTAAGAGGCGACTAAATGGAACACTCCTTCGGTTGAGACCACAAAAACAAGGCACCGTGTCACAGCAGGTGTGGCGCGATAAATAATCCTGCTTCCTCAAATGTCATCAGCGCCGAGCATAGGCCTACATTTTGCAGCCCTTCACTGGCAATGGTGACGTTTCCATATGAGTGAAAAATTCTCGAGAGGGACGTTAGACAATATACAATAAATCAATCAATCTATGAAACTATGTGTAGTAATTTTCTACATGTTCCTTTGCCAAACTCTCGACAGCCATAGGTCTTTCGAATGAGATCATTTTGAAATAATTATGCTTTCGGTCATTATGTTCGATATTTTTATGCCCCTGAGATCGAAGATCGGGGGCATCTTGTTTTTGTCCTGTCTGTCATTCTGTAATTCTGTAATCCTGTAACCTTGCTAATAACTTTTGAACAGTAAGTGATAGAACTTTGATATTTCACATGAGTATTCCTTGTAACAAGACCTTTCCGTGGGTACCAACATTTTTGACCCAGTGATCTTGGAGTTTGATCTACTTTTTGAAAATTTTAACCTTGCTTATAACTTTTGAACAGTAAGTGATAGAGCTTTGATATTTCACATGATTACTCCTTGTGACAAGACCTTTCCGTTGGTACTAAACTTTTTGACCTTGACATTTGACCTACTTTTAATAAATTATTTTTACATTGGTCATAACTTCTAAATGGTAAATATTAGAGCTTTCATATTGTACATGAGCATTTCTTGTGACAAGATATTTCTACTGGTACCAAAATATTTGTCCTTGTGACCTTGGCCATCTTCGGAATTGGCCATTATCGGGGGCATTTGTGTTTCACAAACACATCTTGTCTTATCAAATATGTTGCAGGTGAAAAACTAGGTTTTATTCTTAAATTTATAAGATCACTGTCATCTCTTCTATAAAACAGTAAATCTACTGACGAGTCCGCGGGGCGAATTATACCTAGAATTAAAAGCAAAATGATGCAGGCACGCAGCATCGTAAAAAAAGGGGGGGGGTGTGAAGATAATTCACAATATTGCCTGAAAATTGACAAGTAAATTTTAATCCAAAGTTATAAAAATCCTTGATGGTGTGTGGTGGGGGGGGGGGGGGGGCTAAGGTTGTTCTATCAGTTCAATTTTACACTTCCACTGTGTACAGTTCACGACAATGCTATTTAAAAAAAAAAAAAGAGGAGGGAGGGCAACCAATCTGTCTAAAAATCGACCTCTGTACGTAAAAATTTATCAACTTTGCATGTAATGATAAAAGGTGTAGAGCCATTATTGCTACGTGCCTGATAATTATATAAGTGATCATTTGAGTAATTGCAGTACAGTTCAGTCCATGTTTTTACAAGTACAACGGCTAGTGTCACAATTTGCCTTGCATTTACAGTGAAAAACGTTCAAAAGTTTATCGGGCGCGACTTGTAATTTAGTTTTAACGGATACAAGAATTGCTGAAAGCAGTGATAAGCCCCAATTCGATGGATCCAAATTAATCATTTCTTTAGTCCACTCTATGACTTAAAAAAATCTTGCAGTGCTCCTTTTCTGCAGCTGTAGTTAGTAGTTAGTGGCAATGACTGAACTTATAAAAATGATATTGTGTTAGACAATTCTTCACAAAGCAAATCTCCTATAAGTGTCTCTATGGTATTCCATCGTACAAAGTCGATATGACATCGACACCAGAATATATCTTTTTCTCTATGAAATCCTCATATAGGAAGGTGAAGATAACGAACAGTGATCCATCTCGTTACTCCTATAAGCAATACAAAATAGAGAGGTGGGCAAACACGGACCCCTGGATATACCAGAAGTTGGATCAGGTGCCTATGGGCTATAAGGAGTAAGCACCCCCTGTTGACCGGTCACACCCGCCGTGAGCTCTATATCTTAATAAGGCAAACGGAGTTACCCTTATTCAATATCATTGTGCCAAAAACGGCCTAACAATCTATATGAAACAAGTCAGACAGATTTGACCCAATGATAGGTTGTATTGGCAAAGTAGATTGTTATAACGACCATATAATTCGCGAAATGCTGACTTTAAACGAAACAGTTGAAACACCTTCACCATCAACTTGTTTGTCAGTAGCCTGCCTCCATTTAAAAATTAATCATATACAGAATTTTTTCTCGATTTGTCTACATTTTGACTATACAGGACCTGTTCCGATGCCGAACATTCTTGACGTTGTGTCGCATCCTGTGAATGCATGTAGAATGGGCGAGGATTGACAAACTTCGTTTCCTAAAAAGACGTCTGGTTTTAACGATATTCTTCACTTAGGGGCAAGATCAAAAATTCAATGTCTCACAAAAAACTAAGTTCACATAGTTTTCACCAAGAACCCCCCCCCCCTTTAAAACTTAATATGACAAATGTTGAAACTAATCGAATAACAAGAAAAGAAACGTACGATTATAAATAACATTCTGTATACCTCTGTATACCTTTTTTACTGTTTATTCACAAATGAAAGTGTACATTATAGCTATTAAATGTTCATTAATATGTTTTAAATATTATGTGGTATTCAACAGTCGCTTGTCTTTTTCCTTTTTCCACTAAAGTGTAATCGATGTCGGATGACAGAAACTTGCGGGAGTTTTTATTCCCCTCCCCTTAACTAATTGAATTTAAATTTTCATCCGACATTGATTTCGTCCCTTGGGGCAGTTATGTTTATTTCAGAGTTCGTTGCTATTTCTGTGCTTTATAGACATTTCAAACACAATGTGCATTTTGTATGATCCTCTATTACGATAAATAACTGTATCCCATTTCCATTCTCAATGATCGTGTGCCAGAGTGGGGAGAATTTCATCGTCATCGAAAACAAGTTTTGTCTTGAATAGATGGCCGGGCGGTCTAGCGCGCTGTTCGCATGCTGCTAGGAGATGTGGTTCCACAGGTCGTGGGCCCAAGACTAATTAGAAAGAGTATGTAACCCGCACCTGGCAGAGCTAAATAATAAAGAAGAGGAGGAGTGACATCAACTTGATGTATAACAATTACATGTATTTATTTCGCGGGTTTCAGCAACAGCAAAAGTCAAAAGAAAACATGAACAATGTAATACTATATATATAAACTCATTTCGTCTAGGGGATTTACAGTGTCAACACAGCACAAATTACATTCTTACTAGAGGGCGAAGCCCTCTCACGGCCCGAAGGGCCGTGAGAGCGGAGCTCTCCCTATAGGTAACACGTATATACATGTTTAAAAGGAAAATATAGGAAAATAATGAAAAATTAAACCATACCTATGGAACTTGAAAAGTTTGGTACCAATGGCGTCGATTCGAATATTAGCGCGTGGACATGTATTCTTCCATTTTGAATCTCGTCTACCCTAGTTCACGTCGTTCTGAGATGTTATACATAAAATCCGTAAAAGCATGTAAATCTTATTTTCTTAATCATAATCACTCCACCATTAACGCCATGTTTTTTGTTGTGGTTCAAACGCTTTGTTTGTAATTTGCTAAATAACGACGCTGCATATGACGTCACAATATACTGTTTACATCAATTGCGTTATATTTCCCGCGTTTAATATATAGGTGGATCAAATGTCCAAAAATTAGGATGCTTTGATACAGCTCCGTCCGCGTGCTAACTTCGGGTTGTTTTTGTCCTGTTTTGGATATAGATACTAATGTCAAAACTTTTTTGCTTCGCCCTCAAACACGGTCACGCCGTAAAACATATTAGAATTAAAGTATGGCTAATGGTGACGTCTACCTGTAGATTAATGTTATTTAATAAAGTTACCAGGTCTAAAAGGTCTAAAAAGATACATGAAAATAACGGTATTTGTTTACATTTTCCTCAAACCGGAAACAGATTACAATATTCTAAAATCCAAACCGCGAACGGTTCAACGTAGCTAATTCCGGGAACAATCTGTTGTCTCATAAAATTTCAGAAAATTATAAAATACATCTCTTACACCACTTACACTGTCTATTCAATACTCATTCCTAAAAAGATGTACTTGCTTACCAAACTAGTAATGAAATAACAGGCTTTGCTCTACCCTTTAAAGCACGTAACTAGAAAATACTATACATCAAGAAGCACGCTACTTGATGAAAACACATCATAAATCACCTTATAACAATGTCTAAACAAACCAGGGTTCATATATAACCATGTTGCCGCCAACAAGGAAAATAGTAACAAAGATATTTCGAGCTCTATTACCAAATTCTTACCTAAATAATAAAGAAGAGGAGGAGTGACATCAACTTGATGTATAACAATTACATGTATTTATTTCGCGGGTTTCAGCAACAGTAAAAGTCAAAACCTTATGTGCCCGATGTTCCGGATTTTTAACAGCTGTAAGAGTTACCGCTCTTTTACTGCAAACATTAGTCAAGTTATCACATATCATACGACACACCGGTAAAAAATATGGGGGTAGCTGAAACCCAATAACTACATGTCACAAGTAACTACTCGATTTTACATCAAATCATGATACTATGCGCAAGTGTTTACTTACATTGATTTTTATTATTTATATTTTCAATGTTTTATTATCATTATTATTACCCATGAATGACTCCCCAACCCTGAATTTGAAAAAGAAAAGCAAAAATACTTTACTTACTTAGTTTTATAAAAGTTTTTAATAGAAAACGCTTGCTCAAATGATGAAGATAAAAAATAACTGAAACTTTTAACTCGAATGGCTTTCCATACTTTTTATTTTTAAACAACCGTAATTCCCCCTTGTGAATTGACACTAATTCTTTAAGATTTCATTTATAATTGATTATTCATAACTTCTAAAGTAAATATTATAATTAAAATTAATTCAGTAGAGGGTCAAACAAAATATTTTGAAGTTTTATTCGCGGAAGTTCCCCGTTACACCGGGAATCATTATGGAAGTCGGCAAAGAATATGAGATGCTGAGCAATATTGTATGTATATAGAAGGTCTTAAAATCACCTTTTTAATACAACTGTTAAGCTGTTTAATCGCGTTTTTTATTACATGCACTTTAGATCGTCGTGTATAACTTTATTCCGATGACTGTGACAGTTAAGTTACTCCCCTTTACGTGTACGGCGTGCCGTAAACACCACAAAATATCGATGGTTTACTAAAACATTTAAGTCTAAATTTTAAATATTTCTCATTGTCCGATTTTGTCCGATTTTTTGTATGTTGTTAATCACGCTTTTGTTTATTAAATTCCGTCGAGTTTGTTTCTGTTGCAATTACTTTGAGGTGATTTGCTAGATTGACTAGACTATATAGATAAAAGTTTGAGTAATTGGATTTTATTTTTTGACTTTATATATATATATATATATATATATATATATATATATATATATATATATATCTTGATAATTAAATCGAGATCTTTAAATAGTCAGTAGAACTCCTATTGCTATCTCTTATGGTTGTGTATGGCGTTAATGCAGATAAATGTAAGAATTGCGCAATAAACAATGTACCGATATTCTGACACTGGTCAATGTTCTTTGACAGCAATCAAACAATACTGAACTACATCTGTTTGTTCACGAGTTTTAAACTCTATATACACACTACTCCAACTACTAAATTACATAAAAGAAAATTTTGATTTACTTTAAATATTCACAACTTTTACCATTAATCAAACTAAGGTGTGTAATTAAGAACCTGATTAAATCAGAAATATCACGAATGATTAAGACGATCTCCTTTAAATTATCTGTGTAGGATATATATCTTAACCTTTGTGTTACGAAACGCAAGCAGTTAGAATACTGAGTGTGAGAAAGGGTCTAGATGATAAAAAATTTCTCTTATAAAATGGACGATACAGTAAGTATTATGCCTTTGCTCTTATATCTGCTTCATTGTTCTGATGATCCAGTAAATGAACATTAAACATGTATTTCTTTCAATTGATTTAGAATTCCATAGCCTCGCAGTCGAGCATAGAAATGAAGACTGGAAAAGGAAAATGTAACAAATGTGTAGCACGGTATGAAGAAAAAATAGAAAATGCTTTTGCAAGACTGGGTTCATTTCTATCCAAACATCCTAAGAAGATTATGGCATGCTGCGTGCTTGTAAATATGTTACTTGCTATTGGATTTATAAACATTGAGTTTCAGAATGACATTGAGATACTTTATATTCCCCAAAACAGCAAATCTTTGGTGGACAGGAATAAAATCGAAAGTCTTTATAGCGATCCGACAGGAAATAATTTTGCACCGTATCAATTGACGAGAATCGGTTCTTTCGGTGATATTCTGATAATATCAAAGGACTCTTTAAACATCATGGAGCAAGAATATATTGAGGAAATAAACTCAATAGACAGCTATATCAGAAATAAAATAGTTGTCCATGCTTCTGGCGAATCTTTTAGATATCAGGATATATGTGCGGTCACTTCCATAGGATGCGGCGTGGTCGGGGACATTTTACTGTCTCCTGAATTTCAAACAGACGTTGTTGCCGGTAATGTTACATACCCTTACTACGACGAAGTGTCTTTGACTTCATTACTCGCAAATCCTATTTCACAAAATGGATTCTTGAAGCATTCAACAGGTGTAAGGCTTCGCTATTATTTGAGACAAAATACTACAGCAGCCCAAGAAATTTCTAAACGATGGGAAAAAGCATTTGTAGAAAGCCTGAAAATTTTGAATACAAATCTGACCTCGATTGCCTTTTCCCATTCTGATTCTCTGAACAGCGAACTGGACAAAATTACGGAGAGTGCGAGCATATTTTTTGCAATCACCATGGTATTGATGGTAGTGTATGCCTCTTTTTCCACGGCACCCTTCAACTGCAACAATGTAGCTAACCGTATGAATCTAGGTTTTGCGGGCATCTTGGCAGCAATATTAGCCATAGCGTCTTCGTTTGGACTGGTTATGGCCTGTGGTGTGAAATTTACAACAGTCGTAGGTGTGGTCCCTTTCTTGGTTACAGGTATGCGATAAAAATATTATGTAATTATGTTTTCCATTAGTTCTAGTAAACAGACCTTCATATCACCCTCAGGAATACTGTAGATAAAAGGTCCTCACTATACCCTTACTTCTCGTAAGGCGACTAAGTGGGGCCGTCTTCGATTCGGATGACACCCGCAAAAACTAAGGCCTCCTGTCAAGGCAGTTGTGGCCCTTTCCTGTTCAAATGCCGTAAACGCTGTCCATAGTCCTATACATGTATTTTACAGCCCTTCACCATGTAAGTGGTGAATTCTCGAGCTGGACATTAAACAATATACAACCATCCAACTAGTCTTCATTTCAAATCCAATTAATTTCAAATCTTGAAAACTATCATTTGCATTGGAAACAGTCATCGTCAATGGTTGTAATTAAATTTTGTCATGATATTCTACCAAGTGTCAATCACGCATAATACAAATTCCTACCATATATTGATCGTGTTTAAAGTCTTAAACTCCTTGTTAATCAGTCCTGCATACACTTCATGTCAACAATTCCGATATACAGAAAACTTTGATTGAGGACATTGTATAGAATTGTACATTTACATACATTTGGCCAATATATACATAATTTTTCTACTCTAATAATCATCTATATAGCATTTACTAGGATATTTTTCACGACTTCGTTGTATTAGTTCTCGTACAGTGGGCATTATACTGACATCTTCTGAACGTTTTGAGAAAATATCTCGACGTTGAATGTAACTGTGTAAAAAATTTATTTCATATTTGAAGATAAATGAGGGTGCATAATTATCAAGCTTCAATATGTACTGAACAGAAATGTGGACTAATTCATGCTGTCATTTTCCAGGCTCTACTGAACAGAAATGTGGACTAATTCATGGTGTCATTTTCCAGGCTCTACTGAACACAAATGTGGACTAATTCATGCTGTCATTTTCCAGGCTCTACTGAACACAAATGTGGACTAATTCATGCTGTCATTTTCCAGGCTCTACTGAACAGAAATGCAGACTAATTCATGCTGTCATTTTCCAGGCTCTACTGAACACAAATGCGGATTAATTCATGGTGTCATTTTCCAGGCTCTACTGAACACAAATGCGGACTAATTCATGCTGTCATTTTCCAGGCTCTACTGAACACAAATGCAGACTAATTCATGCTGTCATTTTCCAGGCTCTACTGAACAGAATCGCGGACTAATTCATGCTGTCATTTTTCCAGGCTCTATTGAACACAAATGCGGACTAATTAATGCTGTCATTTTTCCAGGTTCTACTGAACACAAATGCGGACTAATTCATGCTGTCATTTTACAGGCTCTACTGAACAGAAATGCAGACTAATTCATGCTGTCATTTTACAGGCTCTACTGAACAGAATGGCGGACTAATTCATGTTGTCATTTTCCAGGCATAGGCATTGATGATATGTTTATTCTCCTGTCCGGAATGGCAGATGCCCCTCCACTTTCAAAGGCGACAATAGAGGAACGGATGGCTTTCATGCTGAAGAAAAGCGGAATAGCAATAACTATTACGTCATTGACGGATCTATTGGCATTCATCATTGGGGCTACTTCCGTGTTCGTCAGCATTAAAATATTTTGTATATACACAGGTAAATTAACAAATGTAGAACTTTTTGATTGTGTTTGTGTACATTCTATCTATCTAGTTACCTATTTGCATATCTCTCTCTCTCTCTCTCTCTCTCTCTCTCTCTCTCTCTCTCTCTCTCTCTATATATATATATATATATATATATATATATATATTCATATATATTCATATATATTTGCAGCCGTAGCACTTTTGCATTGCTACTTGAATCAACTTTTCTTCCTTTGTCCTGCAATTGCCATCAACGAAAAACGAACAGACCAGAAAAGACACTTTTGCTGCTGTACCCTAAAAGTGAAGTCTGTCGACAATTACCAGGAGGAGTCGAAGTCCAGGTGTTTTATCCATTGTTTTGCTGGCCATCGTCCTAAAAGCAGACGCGACGTTGAAAGTCCTATGGAGAAATACCCTAAGCGTTTGATGTATTTCATACTGCGACGCAATGTAGGCAAAGCAGGCGTTATTGTAATATTTTTGGCCTACATTACAAGTTCTATATATGGAACTATCCATTTGGGTCGGGGTCTTGAAATTCATAATCTGGTTTCGAAAGAATCATATTATTACAAGTATGGCGTTTGGGATGAAACATATTTCACATCGGAACCGACATTAGCTGTATGTATAGAAAATCAGATGCAGTACCACTCACTCGCTACACAGAGTCATATAAGTTCATTAATGCTTCTTATCAAGCAGGACGAAAACATTGACGACGATTTCGAAATTAACTGGCTATCTTCGTACAAAATGTCCAGCTTTTATAACAACGAAACAGAACATGCCTTTATTGATGGTCTGAAATTCTTCCTACGTTCGACAGAAGGAGAATATTTTTCAAATGATATTGTTTTCCAAGAAACAAGTGATTTCATTTTATCATCGACATTTTACCTAAAAACAACCCGCCTGAAGACATCGCAAGAACAGGGAGATTTCATGCTACGAATCAGACAAATAAAAAAGCAGTCAGCAATCCCCTGTATTTTATACAGTCCTATCTTCGTGTTTGGTGAACAATATATTCAGATTTTGTCAACTACATTGCAAACAGTTGGAATTGCTCTGGCAGCAATTTTATTTGTGAAATTCCTTTTCATGCCCAATATTTTGATAGTTGTGGTGGTAGCACTAACTCTTCTCAGCATTCTTGTCGGCCTCTTCGGTTTTATGCACTTCTGGGACCTCTCATTGAATTCTGTGACGATGATCCATTTGGTAATGAGTGTTGGGTTTTCAGTAGACTTCAGTGTCCATATATGTCATGCTTTTATGTCAGTCAAAGAGAACAACAGAGAGTATGTGCTTAAAAAATCTATTGATGTGACTGGGGGACCGATATTCAATGCTGCGTTTTCCTCCATGATTGGAATCGCAATATTAGCCATATCTGATAATTACGTTCTTTTATGTTTCGGAAAAGTTATGTTTCTTGTTTTGTCGTTGGGGTTGCTGCACGCTTGTTTGTTTTTGCCACTACTTCTCTACTTTCTGATGCCTTGTTTTCCGAAATATGAAACATCTATTGAACCTGAAAAGGTAAAAGCGGAGTTGCATTATTTAGAAACATTTACAATTTACGATCCTAAACTATTTAAAGATGAGTCCTGTAGTAGTACATTAGAATGATTTGAGTCTGATATTAAATGCACATCGTTATCACGTGACAAAGGAACCATAAGTGATGCTATTAGTTCTAATATTGAAAAGAATGAGACTCGATAACAATTTTAAAACTAATGGGTTTTTTTAAACAAAAAACAATATGAATACTTTTCAAAGAGGTTATTTCGTCAGTGGGAAGGACAACTTTTCATAGTCAACTCTTAATGGTTCGCTCAATCATCACAGATGACCTTTCACCTCAAGATAATTTGGTAATAATTCGTATATCACAGTGAAACAACCTATCTTTAGTAATATTTTAAACTGAAATAGATTAACAAGGTGAAAATTTAGAATAAGAAACCTGGTTATGTAAAATATATCCTTAGAGGTGTAGGACAATATTCATTTTGAATATACACCCATGCACAAGCGATCGGAAAATATTTCCCAAAACCGGCCTAATAAGTGGGTCACTTTTAGAATATATAATGCTGTTCATAGCTGGGTTTTTTTTTCTTTTAAAGAATTAGCTCAAATGTCGAATAGACGGACAAAACAGCAATGTACATGTTTAGGGTTCATTTTTTCTCTCTAAATTTCTTAAGATTCCTATTTGGATAGCTGAAGTAAAATGTGTATTTTCACATCAGACACAATACATGTATTTAAATACCGGTATGTGTACCTAATTAATGGGAAGAAATGTCTGATGTGATTTTCATCTGCACCCACTTTCGTAGTGTAGCTGTGACTTATTACACAGACTGCATACATTATTTTGAAATGATACACTATTAAAGTTATCATCTTTAATCATGTGCGAGGTTTGGCTGGTCTAGTTTCGCAAACAAAAGGAATGTGGTGAAGCGCAACTATACTGCTTTCGTACTAACAGCTGATGTATTGGTTTGAGGTAATATATGCTCAAACATGGACCAAAAATATGGATTGACGTATGTGAATTCGACATTATCTGAAACTATTCATACCACAGGAAACCCCTTTGGAACACAATGTGACGATAACATAAACACGGCAATGCATTATGTGGCGATAATCTGGTTTGATTGTAGTTGACGATACCTCGTTGCATGGAAAAAGACTACACCAAATAACATACATGACATGTTTTATAGCAATTCAGGCTGTTCTTTACACACATATTTTGACTACGGATTACTCCATTTACCCGATCAAGATGTAGGGCTCATGACAGATGTGACCGGTCGACATGGAATGCTTACTCATCCTAAGCATCTGATCCCACCTCTGATAAGTCATGGGGTTTGTCCTACTCTCAAACT
The DNA here is from genome assembly GCF_947568905.1 of Ostrea edulis. Classification (NCBI taxonomy): domain Eukaryota; kingdom Metazoa; phylum Mollusca; class Bivalvia; order Ostreida; family Ostreidae; genus Ostrea; species Ostrea edulis. The sequence goes on from NC_079170.1 coordinate 64,973,336, forward strand.
TGTATTCTTTACAGGAGTTATGAGATTGATTACTGTTTTTTTTATCTTCACCTTTTAATGTACCGAGTGGAACAGTTAACAGTGTACCCGAACAAAGATCAATGGTACTTTCATAATGCAGTCGATGACATGTTGCTTTGATTTTTCAGTTGATATAGTTGATTTTGTGATGAGCAGGAGAAGGTTAATGAATTGTAACTTGACAATGGGATTGCATATATTACGTGTATCTAAATGAAAATGTTAAGTAAACATATGTTTTAATCTGTGTTTCAAATTCCTTTTAAATTATCGAAGTTGTTTATATACGTCGATGGAGATTAGTGTCTATTTTAGTGTTATCTTGATAAACGTTGACGTATTCTGATTCTGATTTCAAGAACAGTGCAGTGATCTTCTTGTTTCATATACAATACAGGGAGAATGCTTATTTCTATTGCACGGCCACATGTATATTAAACGAATTTAATCTATAATTGTTTTGTGATGTTTACGTCCCATAATATTCCCATTCCTGAATTCTTGACTCACATAGACATCACAAACTTTTATGATGTGCTACAAATTCAGACCTATGTTTAGTGTTCATGGCGATAAGGGTTCTTTGTCATGCCAACGCCTGCCTCCACATGGGACCTTGATTTTTAAGGTCTCATTTGAAAGACCAACGACTCCCGCTTCTGTACGCCAAACGTTTGTGCAAAGAAGCAGTCACTTCCTATTTTATATAGTTATATATAGGCCATTGGATATCTTTATATAGTTATACAACTGTATATAGGATATTTTACAACCATTGGATATCTTTATATAGTTATATGTAGGATATTTTACAACCACTGGATATCTTTATATAGTTATATATATGAGATTTTACAACCATTGGATATCTTTATATAGTTATATATATGAGATTTTACAACCACTGGATATCTTTATATAGTTATATATATGAGATTTTACAACCATTGGATATCTTTATATAATTATATGTAGGATATTTTACAACCACTGGATATCTTTATATAGTTATATACATGAGATTTTACAACCACTGGATATCTTACACTTATCCACTGACTGAGGTGGATAACTCTTATAGCAAACACGAGTCAAGACCTATTTCCCAAGGGTTTTCCCGTGGGAACTGTGCAGCCCGAGAGAACTATTCCCTGTACAGCCAATGGACAAGGGTTTTACTATACTAATGTTTTCCAAAATAACTTTAGCTATGCAATTTATAAAAGAATAAGACTTGCATCTGATTACAAATTTCCTAATTATGATTCCTATAGCCTAATAATTTAAAGTCATACGATACTCAAGATTTCTGACTCATCAAATGACGTACGATTTCGCTGTGTTTACGAAGGACTTTATATTACTTGGTCAAACAACAATGTAAATAGGTCATTAATACATGTAATGCAGAAAAAAGACATGTTTGAAGGATTTGCATTTTTGGTAATGCATTGTTTTTCATGCATAAATGGTTTCATAGAAAAATTTTGTTATCAATATGTTTTTAGCATTATTAAAATATTTTCAAATAGTTTTATAAAATTTTCTAACATTTTAGGTATCCTTAATCTCGGCTGAGATTCGACTCGGCTGAATATTTGAACTGACGACGAATCACAGCCGAGATTAAGGTATCCTATGTTATAAATAGAGGTAAATTGACATATATTTTTGCACAGGTAATTTTCTATTGTGCAGGTACAGGTAATGGAAAGATAACTCAGATTAGAGGTATCGATCTATTCAGTTTATACTTCTATATCTTTCTTGTTAACTCATACATGTACAAGTCACAGCAGAGTCCAGTCTTCCACACCCTTCCATAACGCATGAATCGGATAATTTAATTCATAGGCAGTTCGACCTCTATTATGCACATTACCCATGTTTCAAATCACATATATATTGGAGTTCCATAGTTTGTATAGTATAACACAATCATTTAAAACTATGTTAAATTTCTCGTTTCCTCATTAAGCAATGAATTGCAAATTACATTCCCATTTCTGTGTTATAAGACGTTTTATCAGAATATAGTGTTCAATAAAAACGAATCTCACTGCTTTCATTAAGCTAGTTGTCTTTCTTTCTCCTTGTTTAGTATCCTCCATCGCAGTATGAAAAGGGTGTTTTTGTAATATTTAGATTCTCCGATTTCAGTTTATCTAAGAAATTAATTCAGTTTTGAAAATACATGAGGGTATAAACTGGAACTTTTCATGTCGACATATTTCACGCTTCATGAAAAATATACCGAGATGAAGCGCTGCCGTTCAGACCCTCGTGCATTTTGAAAAATAAAATATATGTTTTAAATTTATATTCAACTATTATTTCTGTCGGAATTCCCAGCCGCTAGAATAGACGAACTACATTTATCAAGATTCATACGCACATTGTTAGAACTGTAGCACATTCATGAGGAAATGACTATTATTACAATATGTAAAGATATCAATTGAGATGTAAATCTTTCGATATAGCTCACTGTTGCATGTATCTTTCACGCACAATTCTGAACTATGGAAGATTTTTCAAGAAAATTAAACAATCACTAACACTAAAAAATAACTAACCCGTATTTGCAAACCGTATTTGTATGTGAATAATATGTCGAGTAAAAAAAAACAATCGAAGACGTCTACAAATTTTCTGGCTCAGAAATATATGTTGTCTGAAAGAGATGTCTGACTTTGAACTATCAACTGCAGTGCAAATGTGTCGGAAGCTTTGGCATGCTATCTTCAGAAAAGACGTAAAAGACAAAAATCGAAATCCTGAAATAACGAATAAGTAGAAAAACTTCTTGTACACAAAAGTAAAAGTGATTTATGAGCGGCTGTCGTCACAATCTAGATAACATTATAATGTATTTTGTAAACCTTGTTTTCATCCAACTCATTGCGACATTGACGTGCTTTTTTAACTATTACGACCAGACAGACAAACTCTGACTCGATTCTCGTAAAATGTCAGATTAGTAACATTAATGACATTGAAATATACTTCGTTTATATTAACAAGATCACTCCGCGTGATAAGCTGCATCTTGTGTTGGCTATCCAGTTTACGACCTATTCACAGCCTCCGCATCAGACTCGTAAATCATTTGAGTAAATTGGACGGGAAGTTTCGAACACCGATGAAAATGTCTAATCTCGCATGGATTTTAGTGAGTTCATTTTGTGTTGCAAAATTGTTTTCTGTTGTCAAATAAAACCATACGATATTGATAAACTTTGTTTTAACTTTGCTTCTGCAACATTTATGTAAATAACCCACATTACTTGTGTTAGATCTGTCTGATAAAATGTCTAGCTGTCTTCCCTCGAGACGAACCCCATCCAACTGAACACATTTCACTGGGTGAAGTTCAAGATTTCCCACTTGTCTAGATAAATTAATACACAATGACTGGTTTTTGTGATCGGGTTTGGATGAGCACCTTATGCCATTTATTTAATCTACGGTAGAATGATATCTAAAGATAAACAATAAAACCGCACTTAGAAAGCACAGCATGAAATAAAGGTATCAAAATTCATCCGATCCCCGCTATTTTATGATTTTTTTAAGTCGAGGCGGGAACACGTGTTGCAAGTTATAACCGAGCACACCCCGAGATGCAAATCCTGACCGTGGAGATGTCAACGTAGATTAGAGTGATTGGAAATTACAACAAATCAAATCAAAATTTTAAAACACTATGCATCGTCAGTTTATTTAAAAAACCATAAACACAAATTAAAGTATGAGTAAGATACTGTTTCGATCTAATCGAACACGCGCGTCACAGCGGGTTATCGCCCCTAATGAGCGATATCATTGCGGTTTGATTTTTGTTCTTTGATCAGTAAACAGCTATAACGTATGCAGAGATCGCGATGATAGTAAGAAATGAAGAGAAAAAGCCCAAGTACCTGTCGTCTGGCAATACATCATCGGTAAATTATCTAGTTACACTCACAGTAGAAATTGGCAAATATTGGTTAGGAGAAAACAGCGGCGAACCTGAATCACAGAGAAGAAATTACATCTTATAACCGTTTGATTTAGGAGAACAAGCTCTTGGGTAATAACTACATCTTTTCTTGATTTACGAGTTGCTTCAAAGGCGATTTCATGTGGTAGTAAATATGATGTATATTTGCCTACAACATTTCTTCACATCGTTTAATTGTTTTTTAAAATAATTTTAACCACAACATACACAATCGTTATTATCTCATTATTTATATCCAACTATCCTGTCATCTACCAAATATACGCGTTTGATTAAAGATTGAATCATTTTACGAGATACTCTGGCAAGAAAACTCAAGGCTTGTTTCGCAACGGATGAGTAAAGTCGTGGTACAACATTTGGTTCCGAGCTGACGTATGAAGAGATTCAGGAGAGTCCATTTGTATCACCACGTCTTTTTAGCGGTACCTGACACGGATTTGAACTAATTAAACTCAAAGAACGTACTCATCCGAGGCGGGAAAACAGAATGTTCGCAGACGACATGACACTTGTAAACGATGTATAGACAGGTTATTGATGTCTATTTTTATATGAAAAAAATGTAGTTGAGGAAGCTGTTGCAATTGTTTGAATGTACTGAAATAAATTTGAGAGATATTTCCTTTCAAGAGCGATAAATATAACTTTTCTTAATTACTCACAAACAACAGAGTTAATATGTCTGTACTGGAGCAAATGGTATGCTGAACAAATTAGTATTAACTACACTTGCCACAAACAAACTTTCTTTTCAAAAATGATGAAAATGAACACTGGATTTATGGTTATAGAAGTAAAATGAAAACATTTCACAATAGAATCTTATTCCTGCCTTCCATTTCCCAATTATGACTAATACAGTGGGTAAATATTTCTTAGATCTATCTAATACATTCATTTGGATACCCACTACCCAAGGTTGAACTCACGACCTGCGGAACCAAATCTCCTAGCAACATGGGACCAGTACACTCGACCATCTCAGCAAGTAAAAAAAAAACTTGCTTTCGATGACGATGGAATTCTCGCCACGCTGTCACATTGAAGATCATATAAATTACGCTTTGCATTTGAAATATTATATATATATATATATATATATATATATATATATATATATATATATATATATATATGTATGCATATATAATTATATATTTGTCACTCTTACACACACAGGGAACCAATAACTGATATTTTAAATTTTAAAATCGTTCCGTCTGAATGTTACACGCGAGTTAAATATAGCGCACAGCAATTAACACAGACTGTAGTTCAGAGAATGTATGCCACATCTATATTTCTCTTTTTGAATGCAGGAGAGCAACACTTTCAAAAAATATATTATAATGCATTTTAAAATTGCATGAAACCACGTGTTATTTTTAAAAATTCGTAAGAGGTATTTTAATGTTAATTCGACATTACTTATCGACTTTTTATAAGTCAATATCTATGACACTTGACCTAAAATTAAGCTGCTGATGCCGTAAGTGAAATATTCGACAAAACTCCAGAAAGATGAGGGTAAACATGGATTCGATCACATAGTACGAATATTTACAATGATTTGGTTGTCGTCCTGAAATCTTTTAATACCACTTAAATTGCTTTTTTCACAGTTTCGTAATTTAGATGGGTATCTCGGAATTCGGCCCTGAAGCAGCGTAATATTGAAAGCGTCTCCAAACTGCTGTGTATTCACGAATTTTGTGGAAAGAAGTAGGGGCTCTAAATTTGGCCGCCAATTTTTCAAAAATGAGAGATAGGGGCGAGATCAAAAGTTCAATGTCTGACAAAACACTATATTCACAATTGTTTTCATTAAGATCCCCCACCCCCTTAAAACTAAATATCATGAATGTTGAAACTAATCGGTTAACAAGTAAAAACATACGAGTATAAATAACACTCTTTATATACCTTTTCTACTGTTTATTCACAAAGAAAGTGTATATTAAAACTATTAGATGATCATTAAAAAGTAATATTATTTTGTGGTTTTTACAGTCACTTGTCTATTTCTTTTTCTTTTTCCATTGAAGTATAATCGATGTCGAAGTTTTACCCCCTCCCCCTAACTATTTAGATTTAGATTGTATCCGACATCGATCTTTTGATCTCGCCCCTTAATTTTACACGTTAGTACAATTAATAGTTAGTTTGTCTCAGAATTTATTTTAGACGACTTACCATTTTAAAGTGAGATAGTCATTAAAATATATTCCATTTTATTAATTATCATTTTCACAGATTTGATAAAAAAAAAAAAAAAAAAAAAGTAAGGGGTCTTGAGTTGAATCGAGAATACGTGTCATTTTCATAATCGAAATAAGATATGCTTTAGAATTAATGAAATTATGCATGTCATTTCCAAAGGAGAAGTGTTTATATCATTAGTCGTGTGTAGATATGTATCTGTCTATCGGTTGTCTACATTACCGTTTGTCTATACAGCTGTTTAACCAGGCATTTTTACATAGTTCTTCTATCTCTGCTTTCAATTGTTTATTTTTGTTTTTGTTCGGTGGCTGACTGCAGCATTGAACTAATACATCATTTGAAATCTAGAGCTGCAGACTGTATACGTTAAAACAACAATCTGCGATCCTTTAAAAAGTCACTCGGATAGCAAATATAATTATGTAAAACTAGGTGTAATATCTAATATTTATCTCAATGCATTGTGACGAGTATCTAATTTCGTTATTACCAAAGAACTTTAGCAATCAACAATTTTGCAATCTTTTCAAAAAGCTACATTGCCACAACGTTAACACATGAATGTGACAGTTATATTTTTACAGATGATGCGAATTATCAGCAATTTCGGTATTGATAGAAAATATACGTAAGTGTTGGTATTTCCGTCCCAACCGTTAACATTTTGTCTCGTAAGACAAACTGTGAATTGTATAGCAATTTCAAACAACTAATATTTGATGGGTCCACGGAATAAATACACCTTTAGAGTGTCCCTGACAGGTTAATCGATTAAACGGTTTTATTTTTGTCATCCTCATTCAGTAAAGAATTAAATTTTAAAGATCGTATAGCAAGAAAGAACAAAGAGAACTCAATAAAAACATGTTTACTCCTTAAATACGTTAGACCTTTGTCTCGTGGTGCGGCCAACACGATCATCTTACTCATTCGAACATGGTTTTCGTGATTAGCTAATCAGGACGGCATTGAGATTTTTATTGAACCTAATTTTGGGGGACAGAAGAATGTACTTTATACTCTATCGTGTTTACTACGAGAAGCCTTGAATGCAGATGCAATGACCTCAGGCATCTGAACATTGAGATCATGATACAACTAGAAATGTATGATAAAACGGAAAGTACGAAAAAGAAAGTAGGATGCCGAGTGATTCTAATTGGTACACTGTTAAGATTTTGTCATAATTATGTATAAATGGGAATATCAAATTTCAAATATTTACATTTCCAATATTTTTTTCTTTGATATATTTCCTATTTGTTATGATAGACATTTCCTCATGAATGCAATGCAGTGGTGAACAACGTATGTAGGAATCTTGATAAATATAGTACATCTATTACAACAGCTGGGAATTCCGACAGAAAAATAACTTTCATATTTGACAATCCTTAAAGAGATAAAATGCAACACTTTCACGCCAGCATATTTTTATGAAGCTCTAACATGCTTCGTGAAATTCTTGGCACACTGATTTTGACTACGAATAACTCCGTTTAAACTGATCAAGATAAAGGGCTCACGACGGGGTCGACAGGGAATGCGTACTCCTCCCAGGCACCTGATCCCACCTCTAATGTGGCCAGGGGTCCATGTTGGCCCAACTCTCTATTTGGTATTGCTTATAGGAGTTATGGGATGATAACTGTTCTTTATCGTCACCTTTCAAGCTGGCATAAAGCGTCGCATTACATATCCTTATGCATTTTCAAAAATGAAATTTCCTTCTTAAATATGTAATGCTGTTGACGGTAAAAAGCCAGGGAAACCTGAGCTAAGGAATGAATACAACATATGAACACAATAAATCTGTCCATTCTAAGACGTTTTGGAATTAAAATACAAAACACACATCTGACAACATAATGCACGTGTGGCAATTTTGAAGATTGTTTAAGATGTTATTCTTACATTTATAAAAAATTGGAAACGGTGAATATGACTTGCTACAATTTACGCAAAAGTTTCCAACCGCAGAAAAATATATTTATAAACGTTACAGGTAACACGTGAGTTTGTTTTGAATGTCAGCGTTTATATTTACAGCCAATTCTTGATTGGTTGTAAAATATTATTCGCGTGTATCGAAGTTTACCTGAGTACAGGTTTAAAATAGTGATCAGTTTATATTAAAAACATTGCAAATAATGCGTATAAATATTGGTTTGTTTAAAATGTTAAAATTTTACTGTAGGAAGAAATACCTTATCGAAAATGTATACAACATTTATTAGACCAGTATAAGAATATGGTTCTGTAGTATGGGATGGATGTGCGAGTTTTAATTCACACCAGTTAGAAAAAGTTCAATTATTGGGCTGCCAGGATAGTAACTGGTCTCCCAATTTTTGCTTCACTAGATTCACTTTATTTTGAAACTGGATAGGAACCCCTTTCTGATAAAAAAAAAACAAACAAACAAACAGCTAAATTAACAAATATGTTTAAAACTGATAATAATGTGGTTCCACAGTGTTTTGAGAGAAATTTGCCTAAATATTCGCAGAAATTTACCATCATATAATACCCGTAATTCTAGCGATTACACACTTCCTAGATGCAGACTTGAAGTATATATATTCATGTATTCCCAACACAGTTAGAAAATGGGATTCTCTGAGCTCAGAAATAAGGGGGATAACTTCAATTAAAAAATTAAAAAATCTCATTAAGAATATACCCTTGAAACCCCCTTTATATTACTCCTATGGTCAGCGATATCTCAGTATTATTCATGTCAAATTAAGACATGATATTGCTGTTGTTGATACCCACCTTTCATTATGGGGAAATAAATACCTTTCAAATGATGTAAATTTTCATATTTTCAAAGTAGTCTTGAAGTGTATCAAGAACTTTTACAGGTTTTAATCAAACCTACATATCATATTTTAAATACATGTTTTGCATTTTATGCCTGATTATGTACTTACATGAACCTATACATATATTTTATACTATTATAACAGTATATCATAACGATCATTATATACTAGCGGAAAAAATAAACTGTGCATTATCTAATACATGTATATGAAAAAATGATAAAAAGTAATAATGAACAATTTTATTGTTTGTAATACTGTTAACAAATGTATTTGTTAGAACATTTCATAATCCATTAATGTTAACGTTGAATAATGTCAATTTCAGCACAATCGAAAGACACTGGTATTCGAACTTGAATTAACAAAGTTAATAACGCGTGTGACCATCATTTGCATTCACACATGCTTGATAACGGCGCCTCATTGATGCCACTAAAGTGTTCAGAATTGCTTGAGGGATGTTGTTCCAGATGTTGATTAAAGCCTGGCCTAAATCAGCCAATGTCACTGGCTGATTTGGTAAACGGCGTAGACGTCGTTTCATTTCATCCCAGACGTGCTCGATCGGCGATAAATCGGGGGAAACAGCTGGCCAAGGCAAGACATCGACATTCTGTTGAACAAAATAGTCCCTGACTACACGTGCAACATGTGGCCTTGCGTTGTCGTGCTGCAGAGTCATGTGATTTTGTTGTCTCTGTATGAAGGGTATCACATGGCGCTGAATAATTTCGTCTCGATAGCGTACGCGGGTGAGATTTCCATTGACAATTTGTAGAGGAGTCCTTCAACATGCTGTTATTCCACCCCACACCATAACGCTACCTCCACCGAATTGTCGACGTTGCACAACACAAGCGTCCTGGTACCGCTCCCCAACGCGACGATACACTCTACAACGGCCGTCACTGCTATCCAAATGAAATCTGGATTCACCAGTGAACAGAATATTGGTCCAGTCCTGTATATTCTAAATCGCAGATGTCGTCTGCACCACGCTAGTCAAGCGATACGATGACGCTGGACGTCTTGGTCTGATGGTGTGCTCGCACAGAAGATTACGCACAGTTCTTGGACTGATTGGTCGAAGTCCAAGAATGCTACGAGCAGTCAAACATGCTGTCTGGAAACGATTTCTCAGGTGCACAAGTCTAATGTGGTTGTCTTGTCGACGCGACGTCACACGAGGACGCCCAGAACGTGGTCGATCCCGAGTGTTACCAGATTGTTGGAAACGTCCCCATAATGACTGGATGGTGTTCCGATGAACTCCAGAGTGTCTTGCTATGATATTTTGTGCCATTCCAGCTAGAAGCATCACAACAGCACGATTACGTTGGTTTTCGCTGATTCTAGCATGATAGAAGGGTAAATTTTGTCAAAACTAAAGTGTTTTCCTTAACGAGTGTCCAAACGAACCTTTTACATTTCCTACTCCAAACAGTATTGGCCAGTCAAACTCCTGCGTACGAACACTTCAATAAACAACATGTGTTCACTAACCATGAAAAAGTACGTGCATCTGAGTTGGGTACTATCCGATATTGTTCAAAAACATCACCTTTATCGATTGTTTAGATTTTATAAATACATGTATAAACAATAAATATAGAACAAGAGGCCCATGGGCCACATCGCTCACCTGAGTCACCTTGGTCCATATCAGAAGATTTTCCATATCTATTTACATGTAAAACCGTAGTCTCTATTATGGCCCCAAACCTACCCCTGGAGGCCATGGTTTTTGCAAACTTGAATCTACACTATGTCAGAAAGCTTTCATGTAAATGTGAACTTCTTTGGCCCAATGGTTCTTAAGAAGAAGATTTTTAAAGATTTGCGCTATATATTTGTATGTAAAACTTTGATCCCCTATTGTGGCCCCATCCTACCCCAGGGGGCCATGATTTTAACAAACCTGAATCTGCACTATATCAGAAAGCTTTCATATAAATCTCAGCTTTTCTGGCTTAGTGGTTCTGGGAGGAAGATTTTTAAAGATTTTTCCTATATATTTGTATGTAAAACTTTGACCCCCTATTGTGGCCCCATCCGACCCCCGGGGGCCATGATCTTAACAATTTATAATCTGCACTATATCAGGAAGCTTTCATATAAATCTCAGCTTTTCTGGCTCAGTGGTTCTTGAGAAGAAGATTTTAAAAGATATTTCCTATAAATTTGTATGTAAAACTTTGATGCCCCCCTTGAGGCCCCATCCAATCCCTGGGGTCCATGATTTTAACAAACTTGAATCTGCACAATATCAACAAAAAAAAATAATAACGAAAAAAAACAAACAACCAAAAAAAAAAAACTTTCACCCCCTATTGTGGCCCAATCCGATGCCCGGTGGCCATGATTTTAACAATTTAGAATCTGCATTATATAAGGAAGCTTTCATATAAATCTCAGCTTTTCTGGCTCATTGGTTCTTGAGAAGAAGATTTTTTTAAGATTTTCCCTATATATTTGTATGTAAAACTTTGATCCCCTATTGTGGCCCAATCCGACCCCCAGGGGCCATGATTTTAACAATTTAGAATCTGCATTATATAAGGAAGCTTTCATATAAATCTCAGCTTTTCTGGCTCAGTGGTTCTTGAGAAGAAGATTTTTAAAGATTTTCCCTATATATTTGTATGTAAAACTTTGATCCCCTATTGTGGCCCCATCCGACCCCCGGGGGCTATGATTTTAACAATTTAGAATCTGCAATACCTAATAAAGCTTATCTATAAATTTCATCTTTTCTGGCCCAGTGGTTCTTGAGAAGAAGATTTTTTAATGACCTTACCCTATTTTTACCTTTTCTTGATTATCTCCCCTTGGAAGGTGGCCTGGCCCTTTATTTTAACAATTTAGAATTCCCTTTACCTAAGAATGTTTTGTGCCAACTTTGGTTGAAATTGGCCCAGTGGTTGTTGAGAAGAAGTTGAAAATGTGAAAAGTTTACAGACGGACGGACGCCGGAATACGGGTGATCAGAAAAGCTCACTTGAGCTTTCAGCTCAGGTGAGCTAAAAATTATACTAAATTTTATAATGCACAGGGGTTTTTTTTCAGCTAGTATATTTTTGTGGTATGACAATCGTTATTTGTACAAGTATAACATTATATAATTTGTATACGGGAGAGGTTTTCTAAGTTGCTAGATCTTGTTACTGATCCCTTTGTATATTTATACAATAAGATATGTTCAATTCAAAAGGTCACCATTTATGAGCCTTTGAACAGAGATACATGCTCCTGGGCGGCGAGAGATGGATCATAGTAGTGCAAATGTATTAAATGATTAAAAATCATATTTCGTACTCCTAAAAATATAGTAATTACCTGCATAATTGTAACTCTCTCAATTTTCTAGATAGACCAAAGAGCTTAGCAGATCCAAAGGTCCTGTATCTGTGTATAGCCGCATAAAATGTTTAAGGAGGTATGCTACACCAGAGAAATTTGATGTAGATGAAAAGTGTAGGATATGTACAAAAATATTTTGAATTTGAAAATTTGAAAATTTACTTTATTTTGTCAAAAAATACAGTTTTAGTACAAGGTAATCTTAAAAAAATTTAAAACCCCTGCTAACCTGCAACCTACAGTTCAGCAGTCGGTATTCTAACCTACTGCGCTACTCGGCTAGGTATTTAAATGGAAAAGGAAAAGTCAAATATTGCTGATATCGATTTTGTCATCCATGTTTTTAAAGGAAGTCAGCCATTATGACGATGTAGAGTACTACCTTAACCTACATTCCCACAGCATTTATGTCAAATATCTATTAAAACCCCATTCAACTAAAAACTCACTGCTTCCGTTACTAAAGAAGGGGCGACTACCCTGATTCAAGGTCATTTGACCAAAATGAAGGTTGCTTGTAAAATAGTTAGATAATAACTTTTTTGTAGAGAGACCCCGATTCAAGGTCATTTGACCAAAATGAAGGTTGCTAGTAAAATAGTTAGATAATAACTTTTTTGTAGAGAGACAGTGATCAGTGGTTGACGATTGACAACATACATGTATTTGCTTAGGAAATATTGAAGATAACAAACAGTAATCAATCTCATAACTCCTACAAAGAATACAAAATTAAGAGTGGGGCATACAAGGTGGGTTCAGGTACTTAGAAGGATTAGCATCCCCTGTTTACCGGTCACATTCGCTATGAACCCTATTTCTCGATCGAATAAACGGAGTAATCCGTAGTCAAAATCAGTGTGTAAAGGACTGCCTTAACAGGTTGTAATGGTAAATTTAATCGATATATCGACGATACAATTTGCAAATGCTGGCTTTAGATGAGACTGTTGAAACCCCTGTAACATCAACTTATTTGTCGGTAGCCTCTCGATTTAAAAACTGACCATACGCAGAACATATTCGTGCGTATTGAATCAGTTGAGAAACATAAACAGATGATAATGGAATATTGCTACATAAATATTGGAAGTTGACGACGGAGAAGCTGAAGTCATCCAGTTTGTCATAAAGTTGTGCTGTTCATTTGCTGTTAACATCTATGTTCAATAAAATATTCAAGTATGAAGCAGATGTGCAGGACTGTGTGGTGTCTTTTATTTCAAGTTCACTAAGATATATCCAATTGGCATATGAATGAAAATGAGTATTGTTAATAGATAAAACGTCGTCGATATATCTAATGTCAAGTTGAAGGCCCCAGGGAGATGAGTTTTCTTTCCCAACAGCCTGTTGGAAGACCTGGTCACCAAAGACTACGAAGATATTGTCAATGAGGAACTCCAGCATCTTTTTATATCAACTTCAGATTGATTGATTGATTGAATATTGTTTAACGTCCCTCTCGAGAATATTTCACTCATATGGAGACGTCACCACTGCCGGTGAAGGGCTGCAAAATTTAGGCCTATGCTCGGCGCTTATGTCCATTGAGCAGGGAGGGATCTTTATCGTGCCACACTTGCTGTGACATCGGACCACGGTTTTGTGGTGTCATCCGAAGGATCGCCCCATTTAGTCGCCTCTTACGACAACAAACGGGCACTGAGGACCTATTCTAACCCGGATCACAACTTCAGAGTACTTGTGCGTAAAATCAGAGTGGTGTTTAACCAAGTACTTTTTTCAATGACTGATCACAAGATATATTTATTTTTTCCATTTTTAATGCAGAAGCAACTTGCTAAGATGTCAAAAAGCGCAGTCTTTGATTTATCGTGAGGAATGGTGGTGTAAAGTAGTAAAAATTCATACGTTTGATGTTGATTTGAGAAAAGTTTGGTGATTTCAAATTTATTAAAGTTCTTTAGAATATTTTAGAATCCACATCTGATTTACACCACATCTAGTATATGTCATGGCACAATACAATTGAAGTTTCTCCTTCACAGCAGTTAATATTTTCGTAAGGAGCAAAGATTGGACTTGGTAAAACATATACCTGATCCAGTAATGGTTCTTCCTTTGTAAGGGTTTTGTGAATTTGGAAATCCAGTATAGGTAAGGTAACTCATTTTCATTCGTCTCATTGACTAGGATATTAAATGTGTTTAAAATCGCACGATTTTGAAGAATTTCATCCTTTAAATTGGAGGTTGGGGTATAAGTAGAAAACTAAATGTGGAATTATGCTTAGTTCATTTAAAATGCAGTTGTAATAATGAGCCTTGTCAGCTGGAACCAACACATATCCATCGTGTAACCTATCTAATTCTTCTATCACTTCTGTGACTGTTTTCACACAAAAATTACGACAAAGACAACAATTGTATCTCTGCCTTATACTCAATTGAGTGCAATTATGCCCTGTGTAAGAATGCCAGTTTTTCACCTATGTATATACTTAAGTTTTGCTCATTCAAAACTATATGAGTGAAGAATTGTAAAAGAATGGCAGTATTTTGCAATTTTCATCTTAATCGTCAGATTTTTTGCAAAAAGGACCTCTGGTTTACTTGACACAGAAGGATAGATGGTACGCAATTCAACTCTAAAGATTGCTCTGTTCCTTCTGTCTGTTTAACCAGAAAAAACCCAAAGATAACATGCGATAATCAGAATTATGAATGTTCTTCATTGCACTTGTTTCGTTGACACACCCACTAGTGGTTAGCATGTGTTTCTCCGAGGTCCTTTGTTTCGTGAACGTCTGTTACACTAGTCATTAACATGTATGGCTGACTTTCTATGCTGTACCCAACGGAGATAAGACGATAGTTTTTTTTTTCTTTTGAAAAAAAATATTCATCCTAGATATGTGAATCAAAAAAGATGGCAATGCATATCGTGAATAACAACCGCTGTGGTAGAATTTTGTACCCAATAAACGTTTCAGTTGACAGCAGAACATGCACACGACGACCACCATGACCCTGTTCTACATAATACAAAATGTGCATGTCCCGTAGTTTTAACGAAGTATATATTTGTACTTACTACAACCAAACTAGACCTATATATATATATATATATATATATATATATATATATATATATATTCAATAAATTCTTTTTTCTTGGTATCGGGATAGAATAAAGTCAAAAAATAAAATCCAATTACTCAAACTTTTATCTAATTTTTTAATAAGTTTGAGTAATTGGATTTTATTTTTTGACTTTATATATATATATATATATATATATATATATATATATATATTAACAATGCATCCAATTCTTTGCTTGTATTAAGTGTTCTTAAGATTGCATAGAGAAAAATATCTGATTTTAATTCCAATTGTTTTGTTAGGTACTGGGGTATATTGTTCGAGTTGCCAATTGGCAGGTATCTTTTTCTCTGTGGTTGAAGATACATTTATTGGTTCTCACTGTTCCACGCTTTTAATTCTACAAGACAAACTTTTGATTTTGTGAAACATAGCTATGTTCCTCTCCAGAACTACGTCACTATGTTACGGCACTGTGCTTGGTCACTGTCAGTCAGATTACCGGTAGGTAGGGCACTGTATCTGGTGATGTTCAACACGTTATACTATGTTACGTCACTATGTTTAGTCACTGTCACTCAGATTACCGGTCGGTAGAACATTTAGAACTACGTCACTGTGTTTAGCCACTAACACTTGGATTAGCGGTAGAAAGAACAGTTTGTGTTTGTGTTACGTCACTGTCTGTCGGATTACCGGTAGGTAGAGCAGTATCGATGGTGATGCTGAAGACGTAACATCGGAAGGACGAATGAGCATTGTTCCTTATCTAATTCAATACAATCTAGAAGCTTTTTGTTTTGTTTTCATTTCAGTTCAATACAGATTCATTCTAGGAATTTCATTACAATCCAAATGCACTCTAGGAATCCTTCTAGTCTTAATTTTGGCTATTGAATTTTTTTTTTTATTCTAATAGTACAAATTCTAATGTTACGCATACAGATTCTATAATTCTACTATTACAAATTCTATAATTCTTCTAGTACAAATTCTATAATTCTACTAGTACAAATTCTAAATCTACTAGATCTACAATACTGGATTTAACTGGATTCCAATTTGTACTTACATATGCATTTAACCTTACGAATACGAGTTCATTCACAGAAAATTTGAAATTGAGATATTACGATTTAAGAACAACACTTTGATTTATAAATATCACTTCAGCAGATCCATGCTACACTTGAAACACAAATACTGAGGATCGCAGAATAATGAATCCATTTGGATCTAAAGGATTTATTGAAAAATGGCATCGATTTGATATGTACATCAAAATTGTTGATCGTGCAAAATACGGTTTCAAATGTGAGGTTTTATGCAATTTGTTTAAGTTTCCTTGAATTGGATTTTAATATTTTGTGCAATATCAGTGTTAGTTATCTTCACCTTTCATCATGCAGTTATCTGTATTGCCGTATCTCAAGACCAGTACTTCAACAATACAAATTGACAACTTTATTCAAACCTTCATAATTTTCTTAAATATGGATATATTGATTAAGATTTGAAAATGTAAATCATATGGGGCAAACCACTGTCTAAGAACAGTTTGCAAGCTGCATCTTAGATCAACACCCTAGGGATTGTTCTTTTCTGTTAGCCCAAAAATTCACTGAGTAAGATAACGTGTTATAATCAGCCTTATGAATGTTCTTCATTGCACTTGTTTCGTTGACACAGCCACTAGTGGTTAGCATGTGTTTCTCCGAGGTCCTTTGTTTCGTGAGAGTCTGTTGCACTAGTCATTAACATGTATGGTTGCCTTTCTACGCTGTTCCCAACATAAGACGATGGGTTTTTTTCCTTTCAAAAAAGTTGAAGCATTTGTACTCATCCTACATATGTGAATAGAAATGCTTATCTTGAATAACAATCGTTGTGGTAAATCTGTGTATCCACTAAACGTTTCAGTTGACGGCAGAATGTGGTCGATAACCAGGGTCCTGTTCTACTAAGACGACAGATGTTTCATAGTTTTAAACAATCGTCAATTTCATTTTGTGAGATTATACTTATATAAAAATTACGTTACTAAATTCTTCTTATTCACATCAAAACCACAATCTAATCAACGCAAAGAATAGAATAAATTGCAAAAGAAGATTTAGGTCTTAGTCGTAAGTTCTTTTGTAAAAACGAAGACGGCGTAGGTTTCAAATCCTTTATACCTTTAAACCTTTGAAGTGAGCATATCTTTCCTCGTATTTCATCATCAAACATGGCTATGCACTGTTTTGTCCTTTTTCTTTACAGTATGACCAACAACACGTGTTTCATTTATTGTTCATGGATCTACACAAGACAATGTCGAGATGTATCTATACGTATAACAATTCAAGTTATTGTTTATATCCCCTATACCTTTTTGGCCAATATTAACGACACTTCCTATTAACAACTTGGTTTTTTTTTCAAAGTTGATGAAAATGAAAACTAAATTTATGTTTTATAAGTAAAATGAATACCGTTTACCGTATGGAATAAAACTTTTCCCCATCATTTCTCAATCGAGTCCAAAACAGTGAGGAAAATTTATTTAGAGGTACATAGGGAAGAGTGATATATTTCAACTTTTGAACGTCATAGAAACTTTACAAGTCCCTTATTGGGGGGGGGGGGGGGGGATTTTATAATTACAATCAAACGAAACCAAAAAAAAACAACAAAAAAAACACAGATATATATATATATATATATATATATATATATATATATATATATAAACCCTTGCATCCAATTCCTTGATTTAGTAAGTGTCCTTTACATTACAAAGAGAAAAATGTCTAAATCTTTAACCTGATTCCAATTATTTTGTTAGGTAATGAGATATGTTGTTTGAGTTGCCAATTGGCAAGTATCATTTTCTCTGTAGTTGAAGACACATTTATAGGTTCTCACTGTTCCACACTTTTATCCATAATTCTACAAGACAAGCTTTTGATTTTGTGAAACATAGCTATGTTCCTCTCCAGAACTACGTCACTATGTTACGTCACTGTGCTTGGTCACTGTCAGTCAGATTACCGGTAGGTAGAGCACTGTATCTGGTGATGTTCAACACGTTATATCGGCAGGACGAATAAATATTTTTTATTTGCCTCACACTAAATTTTCGGAATAAGTGACGATTTGATTCATTGTATACCTCTGGTGTGTCCAGGGGTCCGTGTCTGTCTGATCCCACCTCTGGTGTGTCCAGGGGTCCGTGTCTGTCTGATCCCACCTCTGGTGTGTCCAGGGGTCCGTGTTTGTCTGATCCCACCTCTGGTGTGTCCAGGGGTTCGTGTCTGCCCAACTCTCTGTTTTGTATTGCTTATAGGAGTTATGAGATTGATTCGTTATCTTCACCTTTCATATATTGTTATATTTCAAGAAACATTACAAGGCTAGATTTTCTATCCAAGGTTAAGACGATTATTCTTGTGTGTCTGTATCTAGCTTGTGTACTTTCGGGGTTTTTTTCATGCGATTAATTGATATCCAAAACATTTACGATTTTAAAACGCTTTTTTCTATCTTTTTCTTTTGCTCCATTAATCTTGGAGATAAAGGTCTACAATGTCTCTAACGTTGAACATGCATTCCTTTTCTCTCTAATCCATCAGCGAGCATTTGGGTTGTTTTTCTAGCAATAAATACATTTCAGGAACTTGTAAAAGAATCGATCATGCGGAACATCACTTTCAGCACCGTATCGCCCTTCTATCTGACAAAACATTCCGCAATTGCCACCTGTATTGTTTAAAAACATCCATACCATGCTCCACATATTGTTCGCCCTTCTGGTCGAGATGGTTGCCATTTGGCGGGGTTTGTCAGCCATTCATCGCCTCGGTTGCATTGTCTTCGACATTAATCATTAATCATACACCAAAAATCTCATCAATCAAGCAGGAAATTGCTGGAGGAAAGCGTCGGTGGAGAAACGTGTTCTGTTTCTATATGAAAAAATAAAAAATGAAAGACCCCCAGACACCGATGGTGCAAAGGTGTTGCGGAAGATTGTTATGCAGGATGGAACCAAGTTAAAAACGCCTTCCTTTAATAGCACGGGGGTCTTTTCTTTGCCGTAAAACATTTTCAGAATCGCACCAGAAGAATTCAGTAATAGAAAATATGAACACATCTTTAGAACAAAATAATTTTATTTTCGTTCATTATGTTTTACACAATTATCAAAATAGCCCAGAAGCTATTTATAATAAATACATAAAACGGTAATATGTTCTAATGATCGTGTGTTATTTATAAATCGAATCTGCATCTCGTCACCTTGCCATTTTCGTCATACTTATAAAAAGGTTATCAAATATTGACAACCATATTCTATACTCCAAACTCTGAATTACATATATTTTTGTCGTTTGCTCATTGTAATACATCATATCCTGTTATGAATTCAAATACACGAAATTCTAATTTTATCAATAGCGACGTTAAATAGCCCTCCTTAATTCCAAATATTTTGAGTTTATTTACCAACATAAAATTCTGTAATACACATGGAAATATTAAAATCATCGTGAAAGGAAGGTCAGAAAGGGGGAAAACACGTGCTTTATTAAAACACTTGGTTTTAATTAAAACCAATATTTCCCCTCTCATTTTGCTCATTACTTTCAGAGGTAAATCTCACTTTAAATAAGGATCTTACAAATTATGTCTAACACGTTATTTTGATAAAAGAATAATTGGTAGCTTCATCATAGGTAGTTTCCAAGTAAGATCAAGCCCTTTTTCATTCCCAGAAAATTTGAGTAATTGATTTCACTGTGCAATGATGGGGTTTAATCTGTCTTTCTTAATTTATGTTCCAGAAATATAGCAAAGTTGATTAGATCCTTAATGCGTAATGCGATAAGTTTAGGCATGTATTCCAATACAAACATTCATCATAGCATTGCCTTGTCACGTGTACATGTAAAAACAACAAATGTCATACAAGAATTAAATAGAGAATACATATTGCTTCACGTGCATTCGTCCCTTGTCCACAATGCATATTTTTATCACAGACAGTGAGGATTGGACTTTTGCTAAGTTCCATTGTTTTTCTGTTGTGTCAATTAAAGACCCGTATTATTTCAACCGGCACAACACATGTACGAAGAAAATTCCGTATTTAGATATTCCACATTGGAAAGGTTCTGCTCTTTATCACCTAACAAATGGTTTCCGTTTCCTTTTGGTTTTTTCCTTCCTTCGCTGTGCTTTCTCACGTTGTCTTTGTTGCCTTCTCCGTTTTCGTCTTGCAAACCTAGTAATTTCCGCTAGTAACGTTTTCTTTCCTGTAAAAATAGTTTTACTTTCGTTATTGTGTTTGGATTCTTCTGCAAAAGAGTTCAAATTTGTGCTGGCTCAAACCTAAGACAAATAAAATGAATAGATTTTAGATGTTAAAGTACATACTTTTTCTTAATTTAAGCCTCGTCTTCGTTTTCTTATTTTTAGGATTCTTTATTTTTTTCCTATCCAAATTCTTATTTTTCTTCTTCTTTTTCTTCTTTTTCTTTTTCTTCTTCTTTTTCTTTTTATTCTTTCTGACTTTCTTATTTTTTCCATATCCAGTAAGACCTTTCCTTCTTCTACTCCGTCCTGTAAAAATATTCAGAATGCTAATCCGATCAAGAATACTGAACAACGGTGGTGCGATTTTAACTATCACTGCTTCAAAGTGTAAAATGATCGAACAAGGTTCTTTTTGCTAGACAAAAAAATATCTGTACAAGTACAAATGAATACGTCTTATCTTAACACAATGTTTGGGCATTTGACTGGAAATTTTTATTCCCACTGTTCATAGATTTTACTGACTTTGAAGATATAGGCTTACATAAACCAGAACTAAAACTCACGTTGTTGACATAAGTTACCCTGGTAACCAACAGGACACCGACATTTATTAACACCTATACAGGTTCCACCATTTTGACAATGGGGTTTGCATTTGCCTGTAAAAAAAAAAAAAAAAAAAAAGAGTTTGTGGTTTGTTTTTTTTTGTTTTTTTTTGGTACATAAAACTGAAAATGACTTGTCCATCAAAATTCAGATTCCAAAACATATGTCAAAATATCGTCCTAGCAAATAGAAATTCCAAGCAAATCACTCTACATTCATTTGTAACGTAAAGAATTTTACTCATGTAAATATTTTTTTTTTTAAAACGTCATCAAAGACGTTTCTAAATACATTTTTTCCGGATCTTCTTTGTGTGTACTATTACAGTAACGACATACTATATTGACATGCGTTGCCAAGGTAACCAGATGTACACCAGCAGACATCTTCTTGAATACACCGTCCTCCATGTTGACATGGTGATTTGCACAGAGCTGTTAAAAATGACAGACAAATAAGGAGAAATTCCAGATCGAGGTTCCTATTTATAAATTTGAATTAATTCGAACACAACATCAAGATTGTCATTTGCACTGAAACGAAATATACCGTGGAATCATTATATATCGTGGATGATAGCTCATACTTCGTGGATTCTGCTGGTTCGCTTTCCAGCTTACAACCCTAACAAGTTATGAAATGCAACACAAACTTTCAATTTTCTTACATTAGGATTACAAAATCATTGTTTTTGACATCTTCCAACAAGTTATAAAATCAAAATCCACAATAGCAAAAAAAATTTAAAATTAAAAAAAAAAAAACCAGGAACAACAAAACACCTTTCTACGAAACTAAATGATTCCACATATTGCTTATTAAGAAGCAGTAAATCTCTTATATGGAGAAGATTGGGGAAATCTTGAAGGTACCGTATACCTCCGCTATATACTCGTATGTACATTGTACATGTAGTTCTATCTCTGCTGCAAGGAATTATGGCTGGGGTTTTGGGTTTTTTGTTTTTTTTTGTTTTTTTTGTTTTTGCTTTTTTGCTTGTTTCGGTTACTAAAACTCGAAATTTTCTTGAGCGAAACGAATTTCATTCATAACCTTGACCGTTATGATATTTTACTGTTTTTCAAAATTTCTATGAACGTCAAGATTAATTGGTAAATCAGACTCTTCGTTTAATGTTCTCGTGCAAATGACATTCCTCTGAAAGAAAATATCACAACATACATTGAGCGCCGTCCCCAGCCTTACCCCTCTCGCATCTTTTACCGGAAAACCCATCGGGACAAATGCAAACTTCCTGTGACATACAAGTGCCGTTATTTTCACAAGCAGGATCACACAAAGCTGTGAAATGTGAGATGCAAAGATCATAGGAGAGAGAATACCAAAACCATCGTGTAATCATTGAAGACGTACATGAAAAGATTATGTATGAATACGAGTACAGTCAGGTATATACGGCGTATGAATACGAGTACAGTCAGGTATATACGGCGTATGAATACGAGTACAGTCAGGTATATACGGCGTATGAATACGAGTACAGTCAGGTATATACGGCGTATGAATACGAGTACAGTCAGGTATATACGGTGGCTGGTTTAGGACAGGTAAATGAGATTTTTTTTTTTTTTTAATTCGTTCCCATGAAGTAAAATTCGTCTGTACAAAATAAATTTTGTTCCTACGAAATAAGATTCTCTCAAAATTTACTGGACAAAGGACTACTAAGCTTGTAAAATTCACTAAGTCCATAATATTTAATCACTAGTACAAATTTTAAAAAAAAAATTCAAAACTGAAACTCTATTTTGTTTAATTATTAATCAACCTTTGAGGCATTATAGGGCCTACCATCTATATACCAGTAAAATAGTCCTTAACGTGCACTTTCTGACCATGCACTTGTCTGCCCATATTAGCAGAGAGTAACCACTGTTATATACCCTTTCTCTGTTAAAACTAATTGCTTATTTTTTCGCTTTATAAATGACAATACAGGTGCCTAAGTTACTGTTCACCAAGTGCAGTCCCAAATTATAGTCAAATATTTTGTGTACATGTATTAAAGAATTTTGAAATAACTGAAATATAACATAACAAATTGAAGCTTCAATTCATTTTTAGGTCTAATATACATGAACTACAGTTTCCAAACTTGCTGCATATCAATGTACACTGCATAATTGCAAGACTTTCATTTATATGTTAAATAAGTTTATAATAACAATATGAAATTGATGAGTTTTTTGTTAATGATTTGATTTACCCACAGGTAATGGAAGTTAATGTAAATATAGAGCCTACTGGTATCTCAAACTTTAAAAATAAATTCGTGGGAACGAAATTCAAATTCGTGGGAGCGAATTTTATTTCGTGGGAATGAATTTTATTTCGTGGGAACGAATTTTATTTAAGGGGAACGAAATTTAAATTCGTGGGAACGAATTTTATTTTGTGGTAATAAATTTTATTTCGTGGGAACGAATTTTATTTCAGGGGAACGAAATTCAAATTCGTGGGAACAAATTTTATTTCGTGGGAACGAATTTGTAAACAAAACAAAATATCTCTCCCACCTGTCCTAAACCTGCCATCGTAGATATATTACATGAATAATATTGCAGATATATATTTGTATTGCCTGCAAGTACAAGTGCATTGATTACAGAGTACGGTAATGAAAATAAATCAATATATATCTTTATTATTGATTCATATTCTATTTATAAAAAAGTGACACTAGCGGTGATGAATCTTTATAAATCTTTTGAGTTTGGGATCCAAACATGACAAAATTAAGCACAGAAAGCTTAAACAACGTATTTAAAAGTTCACGCTAACCCAAAACTCATTTAACGTGTAAAAAGTCGTCATTGACGATTGCTCCTTTATAATTATATCTGTCCGACATGCTTTGGAGTTGTGTTTCTTTACACATCATGCATTTTATGATTTGTACTCGTAGAGTTAATTCCAGTGCAAGCTACTCACATTTTTCACAGAGAAGACCGTGGAAACCTTGCGCACATTCACAGAAGCCGTGTTGGCTGCAACGACCTCCATTAAGACAGTCAAAGGTACAGAGATCCGATGCAACTGAAACAATAAAATAGCACAGTCAAAACAGATTTACAGATCATTAAAAAAAAAATCACAAATTTTCTCCATCATCATAAAATACGAAACGAAGGACATTGATACGTTGCCTTCAGAGATAAATCAAGACTTTAAACATCTGCTACACAGAGAAATGCTAACAATCTTCAATGTCAGAGGTACGCAACGTTTTTAATGACGGATAATTGTGTTGAACTAACATACACTGTGACGTATACAGTTAAAAATACATCATGACACGTGAGTGAATGATGAAGTAATGAATATTTTTCATTTACGGTATTCAACATGTCTGTGTGTAGTACGAAAAAAACACCACTAACCTATTGCATTGCATTGTTTTTTAAGCTTTAATTTCATGGGTGATCCACGTATTGGTCGGCCATTTTTATTGAAAATTTGTAGCCCCAGCTCTAGTCCTGCAATGCCGGAGTCCCTCCCTGTGCAAGGGATAGACATCTGAAAAACTGAATAAAATAAATCGTAATTCAATTAAATAAGAAGCGGCAAAAAGGTTATGATATCTAATACTGCATAATTATTATGAATGTAATGTCACCACTTAGAACTGCGCACGCATCACGTGTACATGATGTACACTTCATATTCTGCTAACGCTCGAGGTACATGTACACTTCATATTCTGCTAACACTCGAGGTACATGTACACTTCATATTCTGCTAACACTCGAGGTACATGTACACTTCATATTCTGCTAACACTCGAGGTACATGTACATTTCATATTCTGCTAACACTCGAGGTACATGTACATTTCATATTCTGCTAACACTCGAGGTACATGTACATTTCATATTCTGCTAACACCCGAGGTACATGTACATTTACTTATTTTTGTTTTTAAAAAAGACATATCTTATATATACTAAGTATTGAATGAAACCATTACGGAATGTTTGTATCGCGATACTAATCAATAGGCATGTCGTTATATCGGCTATGACAACAATTCGCTATTCAACATAAAAATGTATATTCGCGACAACGAAAATTCGTTGTTATTCTAAAGAACTCAGATAAAAGCGAGGATCTCTATTTCACGATAGAAGTTTCTAGCGAAGTAACGCAGACATAATATGGATTATACAGTAAAGCCATCTTTAGAACTTAGAGAGGCCATTTCCATATATGTTAAGGCAACTTCCAAGTTTTACTGAGTACAACCAATCATCCCAACAGAGTTCTGGGAGTACAAATCATGAATTCATGACTCGATTAGTATTTCCCTGGAAGTAATACAATGACTTTCAACCTGTTCTTTCTCATCGCATCGTAATATTTCACCACGTGTTGTCAATTTCAAGTACTAAACCATGATACTGTAGTGCATTAAATTGATACATGATAATGACGTCATGAGTGTGAAATGAAACACACAGAGAATTCGTGATTTGGACAAAGTATAAAGAATGTTGTGAATGAAGACTGTCCTATATTAACAAGCTGGGAGAAGAACTTCCTTCCGCTCCGTTCTTTTCGTTTTATGACCATGACGTCAAAGACTTCAAAACGAAACCAATGTGTTTCAGTCGTGTTTGTTCTTCTGAACACATTTCACACGTTTGAAAACTAAATAAAAGAATGTGTACTTTCGTTAGCAGATATGATGTATCTGTATCTGCATAATCTCTTCTGTCAATAGTTATTGCGGCCTTGTTTCTTTGACGTTCTCAAGTATCGTTTTCTCATCAGGTGACCTTGACGTAGAGGGAAAGTGATGATCAACGACACTGACCCTGTCAAGATTTCATATCTTGGGTTTGTTTGGTTTTTTTTGTCTCGTCTGCATTATGATATGTTGAGTATCAATAACCATAGCTCTGCGTAAAGATCGGAGTAGAATTTAACCGCGTATTTCGCCATTATTAGTATTCAACTAAAACGTGATTTTTCATCTAAATCAAAATTGGGGAGGGGGTGTTTTTACATTTAAATGTGTATATTGACTTGAAAATTCAAGTAATGAGCTACAAGAAGATATTCTAATATCTATGATCATTAGCAACTAAACTTTGCGTAATCTAAAGCAACTCTGGTTCCAAAATGTATCAAAAGTGCATAGGTTTAGATTTATATAATTTAACAAATTTAATACAGAAAGACAAAGGCATGTAACACTGAAAAATTAGTTGTTGAATGATTATTGATGGAATGTGGACGCCTTCCTAAAATCTGAAGCATGAACATAATCGATCCGGAAAAGAACACTGGTGAAGCTGTTATGAAATATTTTTTTTCAAAATTGTTTAAAATCTCTGCTGTGCTGTATTCCTCAATACGTATCGCTATTGAAAGGAAATTTCTTTCCTTCCGTTCCCGCGTCTGTAGCGACTGAGCGCTTTGGTTTCAGGCAGTTATTTGGGTGAGCGATATGTACTCGGTGGCAGTATAATTGTCTATTGAGAGTTTGCCTCTTCTGTTAATTCATTGGCAGAAGCGGAAAAACTGGAAATTACAACGATCACCCTTGAAATGTTTGAAACGATTTCTGATATTTTGTTGGAAATTTGGAATAGTTCTACATTGTTTGCAAAAGACGGATTAAAGAATAACATTTGCTGTGGTTTGGCAAACCTTTGTTGTCATGTTGTAACCCTAGCTATGAAGAATGTGGTGTAATTTTTACACAATTCTTATAATAATCATCCTTATACAATTTTTGATTAGCATGAGAACATTTGGCAGAAAGGAGCTCAGGGTCTTGTTTTACTGTTATAAAACAACTAGGATGTTTTATACATTCTATATTGAAAGTCTACTGACATATTCTTGGCCAGGAAAACTATCTATTTCTAAATGAAAACGTACAAAGTACACCTGTACCAAATAGTGAAAAATATCCTATCTGTAGAACAATAGCACGCATCCGTTTTGCTACCGTCATGTTCACTCAGAAGTGAGTTGTGGTGGCTACTGCAACATTCGCCATAAGAAAAAAAAACCAAAAAAACCTGAGATGCCATCTAACGGTAGGCGCTGATATAATGGAGAAGTCTCAGGAATACGTTGTCATCCGGGCATTTGAGTGAAACCTGATCAATCCAAACTATAAATATAGCACTCCGATAGAACGATACATGATCACGCCAAATATTGTAAAACCACATATTTTCGAGGTGTCAAACATTTTGTGGTTACCACCTTTAAAAACTTCAGACAAATGAGATATTGTGATTAATGGGGGTGATTATACACCCTAATGTACATGTATGTGTTAATTTTCGTGCAAAGTGTGTATATACTACAAGTACCAAAACCAGATCTCACGAAACTTACCTATTTAAAATAGTATGAATAGAAAACAAAACTCTATGTACATGTATTTCATTTTATCATTGAATTACCTCGAGTAAAAATAAAAGGTTCCCATGTATAATTTTGATAAATACGAAATATTGAACAATTTAAACAGACTCAACAATTAGTCTCACAAAATATGTTAATGTTTAGGGTGTTCATTTCACAAGCGGGAGGTCCCGAGTTCGATTCTCGACGCATGAAACCTAAGACGCTTAACTGAGCGCCAGGCACAAGAGGAGTTACGGGTCTTTCGGATAGGACCTTAGAACGGGGGTCACGGTTGACGTTTGCATGATAAAGAACCCTCACTATTACAGACTTGAACACCAGGCATATGTCAAACTGTGTGTCCCATTGTCTACAATAGGTAACGCCTCTCTATGAGTGAAAATTTTTCTAAATTTTCATACCTCTCTCTACCTCTCTCTCTCCTCTCTCTCTCTCTCCCTCCCCCCCCTCTCTCTCTCTCTCTCTGGTATGCTCTTTCTAAGACTTTGCCTTGCAGACAAGATTGAAATCAATTTCAGACAAAACCCAGGAATTGGCGGTATCTCTCATACAGAAGAACAAATCTAACCCATGAAAACTTCTACTTCTGACAGAAGGGTGATAAAGCTGTACTCTTGTTAAGATGGTAAACTTTCACTCTTCCCTGCAGGAAAACGAACTAAAATTACCCCGGCTTGACATACAGCATGATGGGGATTCGTGCAATAACTAGGCGATTGACACTCTCTAGATAAAAAAAAATATACATTCTAAGGTATTCCTCACCAATTTACTACCCAATGATCCATTCAAATGGAAAACATATGTAGCAATATTGGGATCAAATATTTGATTTTGCTGAAGTTAATTGTTAAATCGGGGGTTTTTGGATTTTTTCTTTTAGAGGTTTTAGTTAATTTTTATCACATAAATATCGTTTTAATGCTCTTTATTTCGCAATGAATGGTTCGCTGTCTGTTTATCAAAGACCCAACCGATAAAAGCAGAGTGTTAAAAACCATTTAGCCCCCTTCCAAATATGTACATACAATTTCTCAAATCAGAAGGATTTGTCTGGTTTCCTGTAAAACAATTAGGTTTGTTGAACTGTTCACGATTAAGTTTATTTATCTATTGTGTTATTTCAGGTTTAGTAGCTTCGTGTGTTGTATCTATATATGGACACAAACTTGTATACATGTATGGTTAACGTACCCGTGTCTTAATAGGACTGAAATAATGAAGTATGTCATATTCGAAAAGAAAAAACAAAAAAGACTGGCAACAAATCCACCAATAAGCCATGCACTTTTAATTTTCCAGGCATAGACAAATATATTTATCTGCTTTGAAAATTTATGATCCAATCTCTAAACTCCAACCCTTTCTTGATATCCGGACGAGCTATTGGTAAATGAGGGCCCAACATTGATCTTAATTTTAACAGATAACACTTTTCTCATATTTCCCATTAATCCAAACTTAGATACTATCCATAATTCATTCTAACCCCGTGATCATTGAATAGCGTTAATATTGGGGTCTAAGTATGGGATCCGCTATGCGCAGTGTTTTCCGATTGCCAGCACCGTTTTAACTCCATTCCAAACCCTAACTCTGCTATCGTTACAAGTCACATATCTGTCTCAGAACGACATGGAATCTGCGATAATTTCGATATTTGTGGGACAAAACGTTTAATTATGTAATATTTATAACGGCTGGTGATAGGAAGTTGACGTTTACTGGGATCTGAATCATCTGTGGACATGCTACAAGCATTCTATGCCTATGTTTAACCGTTCTATCTGTCTGTGATAACTTTTAGATGCTTCGGAGGGATTAGTTCTAAAAGCTAGATTTTATTATTAAGATGTCACGTGATTATTGTATGCAGTGCGAGTATTGCAGTGATGAACATGATAAGTTTATTTAACATTAACAATATCTCATCAACATTTGTTTCTGCAGCTGTAGAGGACAGCACAATGTCAAAAGTCATAAAAAAAACATACATACTCTTTGATTTAACTCGATTACATCTCCGTATTTTATACCATCGTATTGCAAGGATCACATCACGAGGAACATATCGTGTGCAATAAATAAATCTGTTTAATAACAAGAGATATTCTGAAACAGTAAATCAAGCGTTTTCAATATTCAGCATTCATAAAAATGTTTTTTCCTTGAATTTTACCTTTTTCGTCAAAAGTGAAAGTCGAAAACTTATTGACAAGAAACACATTACGAATTGTCTTCATTTCATTCCAGAAACTGGACTTGGAAAGCGGCACTGATAACAAAAATGGTACAATGCTGGCCTGGTCATAAGATATTTATTGGTCGAAGGCAAATCATTCCTGGAAGATTTCAAAATGTCAAGTGGTAAATTATTTCTTTACCGGCGCAAATCAAAACTGGCTTAGGGTTGGGGATTGGGTTTTTTGTTTTTGTTTTTTTGTTGTTGTTTTTTTGTTTTTTTTGTTTTTTTTTTACAGTGGAATCCGGATTGGGCCTCGCCGCTTGCTTAAGTACAACGAGGTAAAAATACGTGATGCGATGACGGTAGGTATTGCACAAACTTCATGAAATTGTGTCCACCAGTAAGGTTAAAACACTTAAAAAACTGTATGTTTATTTAAAAATTCTATGAGTTAGTCTGTCCTCCTTAATATATTTTGTAAATACTTTTTCACTACATGTATATTGTATATTTGTACATACTCTGACCTTATGCTTACTCAAATGTATGTTTATCTAATGCACCTCATGTACCATATACAATGTGGTTTTAGGGAATTATTGAACTTGATGACACGGTAGTGTAATTGCGCAATGACTATATATCACTTCGGTACATGATGACGATGAAGTAATGTTTTAAGTAAAACGATACCGATAATGCGATGTCTTATCGAGTAACCGCTTTCAACTCATCGCATAGTCGTCATCGAGTTACCCAACATATATCATCGTTGCCAGCATCGTGAATGACATCATCGTCGTAGCACAATTTTGTCATCAAACCCCCAAATCGATGGCATCTGGATACAAGTGTGAAATTTGACATTACAGTGGAAGAACCTACTTTTTGGTCCGCCTGGTATTATACCAGATGATGGAATGCTAAGAAGTGGTTTATATAACAGGTTTTCATCCATAGACTGCAAATCATCAAACCAGTACGTGAACTGAAAGAGAGAAAAAAATATCATAACACTCAATGATCGATCGATTGATTTTTACCAAATTCTGAAATAAATACCAGTGCTAAAACAATTCATTACACATTTTGCACAATCAGAGAACTCGATCAGGACATTGGGGGAAAAACTTGTTCATATTCAATAAAGTGGTAAGCTTTCTCAAACTGAATAAGGCGATAAGCTTGCTCCAACTGAATTAGGTGATAGATAAGTTTGCTCAAATTAGATAATCTTGGGGAAATAATTAAGCCTTTTCCTTTTATATTCTTGAGGAATTTTAAGTTCACTGGGGCTATTTTCATTTTCTCAAGGAATTGAATAGATCAATATTCTTGAGCTGAAATATCTTTAAAGTCTCATAATAAATGTTTGTCATTTATTGAAAATGACGACTAGAATATACCACACTGACTTTGAAGTTAGAACTTTATTTATTTTACGACGATGAACAAACAAGTTCCAGCACTTAAATTGATGCTTCTCGTCTGCTCGGATATTGGTGCGAAGGGGTCACTGATGGAGGACGAAATCGCAGTACCCGGAGAAAAAACCACATGTCCGAGTAGGTGACCACAAATCCTCTCACATAAACACGATGAGTAGAATATACGAAGACAAAAGGGAGATCATAAAAAAATTCAAACAAATCTTCTGATAAGCTGATGATGTCTACTTTTGGGATCACATGTATAAAATTTCCTAACATCGAATGATAATCAGATATTGTGTTCTTAAGAATGCTGACTCCTATTCGTTCCAATGTACGAGTTGTGTAATACATGATTTATACATCTTAGGTCTCGATTAAGTGAGCTAAGAGTGTAAATGACCACACAAGGTCAAATTGTGTCATGAATGTAAATTGTTTTGATACGTCGGACCCGAAGCGATGGAATGGGGTATGGGTTCCACTCTCAATTTTTTATATCAAATGCTAAAAAGAAAACTATATATCTCCATAATTAATGTACTCGGTGATTTCGTTTTCAATACCTTTAACTGGTGTAAGGCAACGCACACACTATCACCTTAACTGAAAAAAAAACTTTCCACATTATCGAAATCTTATCGAAAACCACATGGTCAATTTCAACCAATCTTGACTCAATGTTTTCCTTGAATATATAATCATATATGGACCAAGTTCCTCCATGGGGAAATAATTAGGAAGTAGTGAGAACAGGGCGGGTGCTCAAACATCCTCACAACAAACTCTGCATTATAACAGCCCAAACTTCCATGAAAGATTATAATGAAGATTCAGATTTGTTCAAATCATGATTTCCGGATTTCCAAAGTAGAATTTGTCAAAATGTACTCATCTTTATGAAACGTAGATACAAGTTTGTCCATGACCCTGGTGACCAGATCCAGTGCAGATCAGACTACTGTGCAAGAAATGATGTAGATTTGTATCTCCGGGTCGGGGTCATATTGGAGGAAAATTCTTTTTACTTGGGAAGATGCAAGTGCTCAGGTGAATGATGTGGGCCATGGAACGTTTGGGGTTGGGGGGGATGCGGTGTTTTAGTTGGGTTTTTTTTTTTTTTTTTTTTTTTTGCGTTTCAGCAATAATGAGGGTCGCAGGTTGTTGCCCTACCCCTCTCTCGGTATCAGCCTCAGACAGTTATTCCAATTTGTATCGATGAATAATTGAGTATAAGAAACATTTAGTTTATATCCTTCTCATCGTTAAATACGAGTCAAATCGGAATTGCTAGGTAATTGAACCCATTCGTGAGCATATGCTAAAAGGATCTGCGTTTGGAAAACTGTTCCATCTAATAAAATGTAATTAAATAGAAAGCCGTAAATGTTTCTGATGAAAATGCTTAGAAATTTTACAGCTGATTTCTTTAAACCGAGCCTTGGATTAAAATGCGCTTATCCCAAAAACCGTTTATCATTTCGCCGTGTTTGAAATAAATCTTCATTGGTAGGAAAGATCGGTTGTTTTGGATTGATTTTTTTTTTATTCACTGTAATTAATTTACCGATAATCTTGTAATCTTATTATCCTGAATAACCAGTGAACTAAATAGTGGGATTATTCTGAAATATTATCTTATATCAGGCGGGGCGTTTATCGCATTGTACCCATTAAGAAAACATGTGGTGAAGGAACTATTTCAAGCGACAATCTTTTAAGTAGTTTAAATTCGGTGCACGCCGAGTTTTTGCAACATTTGGTCTGTTATCGTACGGTGGTCACGAAAACGTTCTTGTACTTCACAATTACACTAAAAAAAATCTTTTAAATAGAAGTATTTTTAGTATTTTCGCCCCTTTTCACAATTTGTCTTTCCTGGTTTCAAAATTAGCCACTTCTTTCGAAATTATTTAATTGGAAATTTCCTTCAATGATTTAATAATAAACCTCTCTCAAGATAATAAACATGGTGGTTTAATTAGGCAGATCATTTATAGCCATTTTATTTTAGCGACTTCCGGTTTGAGGGTGGTACAAGAAGACTGATGGCGGACAATATCAGACAAGCCGGCTATAATTAGGAAAAACATCACTTTCTTTTTCAGGAGCATGTAAAACGACGTGTAAACGACTAAACTGGTTCTCATCAACATTCACGTACAACAAGCGAGCGATACATTTAGTCCTTTCGCGGGTCAATAGAAGGAATGAGCCAGATGCCCCTGTGATTTTTTGGGTCAGGAAGTTTTTAGGTCGAAATAATTTCACAAGAAAAAAGGTGTTTCCCGTAAAACAAAAAAGTACTGACAGATTCGGAAATAAAGAATTTATACTCCGAAGAAAAAAGGCATAGGAGTAACTAAACTTTTTTTTATTGTTTCACATATGCAAGCGCTAAAAATGCGCGTGGGTATACCGCCCCCTAGAGAACAGAAGTGATACCGTCAATGCTTGGTAACAATCAACACCACCCAGATCCACAAAACGTAGTTAAAAAAAGAAATGAAAAATTGAATAATTCTAATTCATAAACTTTTTTATTTATTGTTCAATTTCTTTTTTACCACAACGAACAACAAACAACAAACAAAATTATGATATACATTTATTATCAGAATCGACTTGGAATGCCATCCTCGTCACATTTACGTCCTTCCTAATGGTAGAAACCACACAGAGACCAATTAAGTTTAATAATTCTCGATTTAAGAAAACATTACGAAAAGTACATGTCTGTCTTCATTAAAATTTGGTTTTACCTTTTAATTATTATGATGAAAAACACTTAATGGTGCTGAGTTAAGAAAATGAAACATGCCCATCGCAACATGTAGTGCAACGAAATGATTCTGTCAAAAGTCGAGCCTCTGAGACGCCTGCGAGTTTCCCAGCGTAACTACACAAAAGTTTATTAAACCCTATTAATTTGTAATTTTTGGTAGCAGGCGTGAGAAGGTATGACAGTTTAAGCTGTCCTAATCCTCTGTGATCGCAGTTTCATTGCCTGTGTTTAGAGTCCTCTTCGTCACGCCTATTTCATATCCCAACCATTAATCAAGAGGTGCCGATAACGCGCAGGACGACAGACAATATTTACGGATGATATTAAAAACTCCGTTAATGATACAAACATAGCCTTCAAAGGTGTCATCTTTTACAATCGTTCAATATTTGAGTGTCTCAACTCCGTGCAAACACGTGCAAAATATCCCCACCCACCTCAATATACAGCGCGACATATGGTTACACATTCCGTTGAAACCATTTGATGCAAAATCTTGTCTTCTTCGCAACTAAACATTCCTTTAGATGTCAAAGACACAACTTAATCATTTCTTGTGGATAAAAATTGTGTTTCATTGACTCATCCTAACACTCGCCGGAAAGCAAATAAAGATGAAATGTCTGGCATTGTCATAACGTAGGGGTGTTCATTCCTTAACCATTTCAAATATTACGAGACACTGGATATCTTATGAGATAGTTGACAATGGAGCCATTTGAAGATTTTAGATATTTCTCTTATCCCCATTGGGTTAATTTGAGTCAACGTTAGGAGAATTAATGAATTGTCTTAATCAATTCATTAATAGGTTTTGTTATCTGCATTAATTCTAGATTTCTTGAAGATAAATTTGAAGGCGTATTTCTTATCTCATTTAGAATTGGATTTTGAATTTCAAAAACCCGGGTTACAACAT
Organism: Ostrea edulis; assembly: GCF_947568905.1. Lineage (NCBI taxonomy): Eukaryota > Metazoa > Mollusca > Bivalvia > Ostreida > Ostreidae > Ostrea > Ostrea edulis. The sequence continues at coordinate 65,008,479 of NC_079170.1, forward strand.
ATTGCGTCTTATAATATTTTATACACTTTAAATAACATTACTCCCAATTTCAAATTAATAATGATATAAAAAGCACTGAAAATGACCAACGACACGAACAATATTCGCGAACCAACTACATGAAATATTCTGCATAACAAAATGGTGATTATGAGATTCCTGAGATTCAAAAAATATTCTTGATATTATATAAGAAATCTTCTCCATGTGTATCAAGTGGTCACAAGAAGATACACAAAGTTTTAAAGAGCAATTGATGTTTCCATTTTTCTATTAAACCCTTTTTGTTGTCTAAACAAGCAATCCACTGAGCGTCATAAATCATAGTTATTCTATGTAAATGACAAGCTCGTTTAAAATGATGTATGATAGACCGAGATTCCTCGCACGATTTAGATAGCTCTGTTCACTAGTTACTCAATATCAAACGCACGATAATATACTTAATTTTTCTGCTTATTCTTAACAGATGCAATCGAGCACACCTCTTCAGAATAACGATAAACGGTTTAATTTTTTGGCGTACTTCATTTCCCATAACATGGCAAAGGCTGTAGACCTTCTAGATGAAATGTTTCATTGAATGCTTATAAAAAGACGACCGAGAACTCAGTGAAGGAAAGAAGTGGTAAAAGCAATACGATTGAAACAAGAACAAAAAAATCTGCGAATAATCTAAATGGGGTATAACCAACAAAAAAAACGCAAATAGAAAGTCGCGAAGATCTTAACGATGGCGACCCGCGATTCATTTCAATGAAATAAAATAGAATTGTAGACAGGAATTTTGTGACTGATTTCACTTTTCCTCTCTCATCCTTATAGCCGAAACAATAATTTGTCCTTGAAGGGTTAAACTAAAAACACTGACATGAAAGACGACATGTTGCTTGGCTTCCCTGCATTGTACAACACTTGCATGCCCACCCTGATAGCTGTTGAATTCTCGTTCACGTGAATGCACGTGAATGCATCTCCGATTCGTATCAAACGAGACGATTATTCGCTTCAATTCAGTCAAACAAATTTTGGGGGTAGAAAGGTATTCTGGGATTTTGCATTTTCCTACACGAATGGATTGGCCTTATTTATATTATTATTCTATTTTCTATATTGAAATAGCTGGTATCTTGTTATTTTTGCAAGCAGTTTAATGATATAAATATAATCAAAGAAAAATATCACGCGCAGCAATAATAATATATATATATTCAATAAATAAAAAAATTCTTGGTATCGGGGTAGAATAAAGTCAAAAAATAAAATCCAATACTCAAACTTTTATATAATATATAATATTGGACCTTATTGGGTTTTTTTTTTTCAACAACTGTAAAAGAATTAAAAATGAATTTATGTTCATTTTCATCAGACCGATACTCTATGAAACGGATAAATTATTTTTTTTAAAAATTAATATTTCTTTCGAACAAGACAAGGTAAGGATGCCTTGGTATCTACAAGACTCGGAGTTGTCTTTTATGTATCAAAAACTAGGAATTCAAACTTTGTAAATGACAATTGCCGTGTAATTTCAAGACTAACGAAGAACCGGACTCGGCAACATATGCTTATTGCAGTATCTTCCTAGTTCTTGCCTGCTGTAACAAGACATTGCAAACCTTTCTCATATATATATAGAAATGTTTTATTTCAGAAAAAATACTAGTAAATAAACACAATGACAAAAAAGTTACATCGCCATATAAAAGCAGAATCTAGCAAGGATACCAATAAATGCCTCTAAACGTAACGACAATCGAAGACAAGACGCAATATTAATCAACAGTTGTCTAATAAATCTGGATATTTCAGACATGACTGACGTTATCAAAATGTAAAAAGGAAAAGGGGCTCATATTTTAGGTTTGCATTTTTCTAACACGTTGCCTTTTAAAGCCTGTTTAGGTGATTGTCACACCCCGGTGTTTAATCATAGCGCGTTATCAACTGACGAGTGAATATTGGACTCTTTCTTGAGAGCTTTTGGAATATATGATATCTTTGTTTAAATCTCTGTTCAAGATGTTAGTACAGACTTGACGGTATTTGCTCATCTAATAAAACATTTTGAAGACTTTACAAGTTTGCATGGAGAGGCCATACCTTAAAATCGACCGATATTTCCTGAATCTATGACAAAAAGAATTATCAAATGATTTTTAAAAATGTTGCGAACAATTTTATGAAATACCCTTTCTTTATATCATAGATGAAAAAAAACACCATTTTTTGATGACGCATTCTTTAAACATCTGGGGAAGATTGTCATACAATTACTTTAAGCTTGTTGACCGTCATCAAACAATGGATTAGAATTCTCAGTGAATTTTCGTTCGTGAATGTTCTACTTAAAGATTGAGTGGTGATAGAAAATTGATTGCATTATACCTCACTCCAAGCTATTCGTTTTAATTATATATTTTGCAACATAGATATGGTTTTAAAATACGTGACATGGATGAAATATCCATCTTGATCCATTTAACATATCTAATTAGCTAACATTGTTATAGTGATCTAGAATAATTTTCTGTGTGTTTCTAGATCACTAAGACTCTTCCGTATATGCATTACATTACTAGTACCCCCTCTGTAAAGATCCTATGTGAGCTTTCTAGAAAATTTATTCAGATTCAAATTAAAAGTAAGAAAAATTAAAAAGATGAAATTGTAGTTGTAGAGATTTGACTATATCATTCACATAGTGAACACAGGGTCGTTCAATACGGCGTAGAGAACTGACGATCAAACATGTGCAAGGACATTCAGAGATTTAAACGGGTGGAATATAGAAGTGATTATCACTAAACAGGACACGTGGAGTAGAAAACTGAATACCATCCATGTTGTGTAGACGAGAACGTTCAGAGAACAAACAATCCGGGCGTCGTAGAGAACTCATAATCATTTCCACGACATATTAGAGAGAGGGTGAAAATCAAAAACAAAAAACTAAAAGAATTTTAGTAAATCTGAAATAAAAAAAAAAAAATTCCCAAATCAACAGCATCAAAAACGCATGACTTTTCAACATCTTACACAATGAATTAAACACTCAGCTTTTTAATAGCATAGACAGCTTTTTCTTCAATAAAAATGAAAAACGGAAATATTCATACCTTGTGATTAGTCATCCAAAATTACTTTGATAAACACCACTCTGATTCTAGGCACAAGTACTCTGAAGTTGATATTAAAAAGATGCTACGTAATCTTTTGTGACTAGGTCTTCCAACAGCCTGTTGAAATTATCATGGGCATGAATTGTGCTCCTTTATTAGCTGACCTGTTTTTGCATTCTTATGAGGCAGAATTCATTCAAACGCTTCTACATGAGAAGAGAAAATATCTTGATGTAGCTTTTAATTCGACATTTAGATATATCGACGATTTTTTTTTTTTATATATATATTAACAATATTCATTTTCATTCATATGTGGATTCGATATATCCTAGTGAACTCGAAATAAAAGACACCACCAAGTCTTCCATATCTACTTCAAATTTGGATATTTTATTAAACATAGATGTTAACAGCAAACTAACAACTCAACTTTATGATAAACAGTATGACATCATCTTCTCCATTGTCAACGTTCGATATTCATGTGGAAAACTACACTATCACCTGCATATGGCGTTTATATATTTCAACGGATTCGATACACGAGATCATGTTCTGTGTATGATCAATTTTTAAATCGAACCAGGCTACTGGCAGATAAGTTGATGTTACAGAAATTCAACAGTCTCGTTTAAAGTAAGCATTTCGCAAATCATATTGTCGTTATAATGATCTAATTTGCAAATACAACCTGCTATTAGGTTGAATGCAGTCTTGCGTGTTTTATACAGTACCAATTATTAGGCCGTTCTTTACATACTGATTTTGACTACGGATTACTCCATTTACCTGATCACGATATAGAGTTCACGGTGGGTATGACCGTTCAATTGGGGATACTTACTCCTCCTAGGCACCTGATCCCACCTCTGGTATATCCAGGGGTCAGAGTATGTCCTACTCTTAATTTTGCATTCTTTATAGGATTTATGAGATTGGTTACAATTCGTTATCATCACTTATTCATTCTTGTCGTGAACATGGGGACGTTCGGAGAACAGGAAGGGTGGAGTAGAGAACTGACTACAGGGAGTGAACCTAATCACTTCAGAGACCGGAAGTCTCATTTTTTGTGAATCCTTATTGAACATCATAAAACAATTTATCCACATTCTGAGCTGTTAACATCCCTGTAAACAACAAAACAAATTAAATGAATCACCAACTCGGCGAAGGTATACCACTGAAAACATCTACAATTGGTCTATACAGTATATACTTCTCAGTCTCCTTGAAAATATTCATTGCATACAACAGTTAATTGGTCAAAGTTCATGACAAATATAGACTACAAATTGCACCATTTATATAGTTTAAATTACGAATCCAAACTAACATTCTAAACCTTAGATGTACGAGAATATAATGAATACAAACTCAAAACTGAAACGGATTTTTTTTCTCTCTAAGAAGTGTCAAACGTCAAGCAAAAAATAAAAAGCCACCATAAGAAATATCATAATGGAACTTTGGCAATTATCAGTTGCCGATTTTTTCATTAAAACAGAGCGAAAGCCGCCAACACATCATTCTGCTAAATCTAGCAAGAGAGAGAAGAAGAGGCAAGTGGAAAGTTTTCTAATTATCCAGGCATTATCACAGTGACGCTCACGCAGTGTTAATAGAATTCGCGTGGCGTTTGTCTCGACACCGTCACTAATGAGCTCAAAATTTTTGTCGTCTGGATTGTTTAGCAATTCGCATGCGGAGGCTGTCATTTTGCCACTTTAAAAGCACACATAACTCAAAATCTGTTAGTATACCCATACACCGACGAAAGTTTTCTTTGCTAAAACCTTAGTCTTGACAATCAACAACTACACGCCGCTCAACATTAACCTAACAATAGATGATAATATACCGGTACACGCCGCTCTACATCAGCTAACAATAGATGATAATATACCGGCACACGCCGCTCTACATCACGTAACAATAGATGACAATATACCGGTACACGTCGCTCTACATTAATGTAACAATAGATGAAAATATACCGGTACACGTCGCTCTACATTAATGTAACAATATATGGCAATATACCGATACACGCCGCTCTACATCACGTAACAATAGATGATAATATACCGGTACACGCCGCTCTACATCACGTAACAATAGATGATAATATACCGATACACGCCGCTCTACATCACGTAACAATAGATGATAATATACCGGTACACGCCGCTCTACATCACGTAACAATAGATGATAATATACCGGTACACGCCGCTCTACATCACGTAGCAATAGATGAGGTATACCGGTACACGCCGCTCTACATCACGTAACAATAGATGATAATATACCGGTACACGTTGCTCTACATTAACGTAACAATAGATGAGGTATACCGGTACACACCGCTCTACATCACGTAACAATATATGACAATTTACCGGTACACGCCGCTCTACATTAACGTAAGAATAGATGAGGTATACCGGTACACGCCGCTCTACATTAATGTAACAATAGATGACAATATACCGGTACACGCCGCTCTACATTAATGTAACAATAGATGACAATATACCGGTACACGTCGCTCTACATCACGTAACAATATATGACAATTTACCGGTACACGCCGCTCTACATTAACGTAACAATATATGATAATATACCGGTACACGCCGCTCTACATCACGTAACAATAGATGACAATATACCGGTACACGCCGCTCTACATTAATGTAACAATAGATGATAATATACCGGTACACGCCGCTCTACATCACGTAACAATAGATGAGGTATACCGGTACACGCCGCTCTAATTACTTAAAAACGTAGCAATAGAGCAAACCCTGAGGAAGTACAGAAGGAAAGATGAATACCCGATGATTGGTTCCTTCAAGTTCATGTGCATTTCTGAATTTATATACAATTTACATGTAATTAAATATTATTTAACGCTGTAAATACCCCGACAATGTTCGACAACTCTCGTCCGGGAATTACTTGTTCCTATCATAAATTCTGGCATTTACATGTATAGTTTTCGAAGTTATGGCAAGTATTTTATTCACGAGTATTATATGATATTGCGATGTTGCGGTAGTTGGTCAGGCATATGACCTTTAGTTCATCGAGAAACAGAGTACATGTAGGTTTATGCATCTTATCAAAGAGATGTTTATTTTTAGCCATGCAATGCAATATTAACGCTCTGTCTGTCCGTGAATATCGGGAAATAAAATTCAAATATCAAACTTTACGAAAACTGTCAGATGCAAATAAGTATGAATTAATTAATTTCTCATCTTTGGGACTAATCTTTGATTGTGGAGTTTAAATATTACAGTTTCGCTATATAAAAAAAAAAACCTCTTCAGTAAGCACAGATTGAAACAGTACCACTAAAAACACAAAAACCCATCTCAAACAGCCTTTGACAGTTTGTTTCCTTTAAAATTTATTGCTAGTTATATTTACTTGAAAAAAAAATCGTTTACCTTGAAGAAGGAAATTTCAAGAATATCAGACATTTACACCCAGCATTAAAAGTCAGAGATACATGCAGGCAGTTTATAATGAACGAAGCTAAGCAGGTGTCTGAGCAATTCAAACTGCTCGGAAGAGAAGATGAACTAGGTTTATTTCTCCCAATTATAACTACAATTAGAACTGAGTATTTATTGGAGAAAAAAAATCATGATATTTTTTTTTTTCGTAATTGGGATCCAAGCTTGTATATGAATTTGGCTTTAAAATTCTATCGTCCTTGCATCATAGATACAATAACAGGTTTTGTGTCGAATCCTGCTAAAATCACGATTTTATCATAATAAGTGAAATCTTGTAAAACTTTCACATACTAGTATTTCCGAGTAGTGGTCGGGTTGGATAACATTAGTAGAACTGTCATCCGGATATGTATTAATATACAGCAGTATCTGCACTTTATAATAACGGTAATATGTAGTGCACTTTATCTCCCTGCATCATCTTTATTATAGCACTGTAAACGCAGTGATTATATTTTGAAATTTCATTCAGAAATTTCTCGAAGAGTCAGACAAAAACAGTGTTTCCTGTATCGCATCAGGTTCAATGTTTTACATAAACTTAGGTGTTTCCGTAATCCGCCATGGTTACGCCACTTGACCTCACTACATCCTCCGCGATCCTCCTGTTTACAACGAACGCCGGCGAAACGTGTTTCAGTCCCAAATCTGTTGCCCCTTTCCCGCTATTACGGTAAATGTTGATTCAACAATCGCACAAATATTTATATGCGTTGTCGAGTGGTCTGCGTAGTTTGTATCGCTTTCTTAATAGCTAGTAATAAGTTATTTGCAGAGCATTTTCCAAACGTGTCGTTTCTCTGTATTTTTCGGGTAGAAAGCACAATTTCATGACATATCTTTCAATACACTTTGATGTAATTGTTCGCAAGAATCCTATAAAATGATTTCATTGCCTTGTTGTTTCAATTTAGAATCTTTCGTGGCTAAATTCTCCCTTTTTAGTCAAATTCTTTCAGTGAATACGAAAACCAATTAAATGAACATCGAAATGACAAAATTCAGGTGATGTAATACAGATAAATGCAGTGTACTTTTTCAATCCCGCCAGCGCACCCGGCGGACCACCGTATTTAAAAAATGTAATATTAAATTGGCTTAGCTTTGGGTATTTTTTATTGGAATAGTCCAAAAAAAATAAGAAAAAGAAATCGTTTAGTGAATCATCTTGTTCAATTATTGGGTACATGATCAAAATCAGTTTACTGATTGTACGCTCTGCTGGAAATGGCCCTCCGTACTATAGCTGTGAAATACAAGCTCCAATTTCGACTCCCGCGTGCGGTGCATTCCTTGTAAATGCATTGTTCAACATAATGAACAAGGTCATCTTCATAATAAACAATTGAAAACAATTAGCAGTTTTAATTACTACTCCCCAGAGTGTTTTTGTATAATTTCTTTATGAAATATAACACTCTTTTAGTAGCTAAATGTATATTCTTCAACCCACAAAAAGTGACAAAAGGTTCGGTTTTTTGGGGGTTTTTTTTAGAAATCGTCCGTTACAAATACATGCAAACTTTTTGATGTGTCAAAACTGATGTTTGCCCCGGATAAAGAAACGAGAGATTTAACCCCTATCAATCTTTTGTAGGGAACCCCTGGACCCCAGTAAGAGATTCCTTTCTTCTGGTCATTGAATTTGCATTCACCACTATTTGTGTTATCTTCTTAACGTCCATAAAAAGACTCCGGAGAGTGTCAAAAACAGATTTTTATTCAATTCCTAAAGAGATGAATTTACGAGCGATCCGCGAGCGGAGGACTAAAGCAATTTGCTTTTCACTGGTCGGGCTCTAGTTACTGCAGACAATGGAAACACTAATTGGCGAGAGAAAGAAAAAGACCCATTTTGTATCCATGTGATATTTTGATGAGATAAAGGATACCTTTGTTTTCGTCCAGACAAAAGGAATAAAAGCGTTTGAGTATTTCTACAATCTTGTACAAGTGACAAATTTATCTAGAGAAGTGGACATTTTTTTTAGGCTTTCCATACTCCACTAATTATCATTCAGGTTGAATAATGAATATTTATTGCAGAATTTCATGGATGCAAAATCTATACTTCCAAAGAAGCAGAAGTACTATTAGATTTGGCTGGAGTGGAAAACGGACACTGTATCATATTTCATTTAAACGCGTCGAGACACCCATTTGATCCACACCACACCATGATTGATCTTCAATGGTCATTGACATACCCGTGAATGTGTGTTTATAAAATCACTTAATATATTCCAACACGTGCCTTAGTTCTGAAATCGATGGCGATCTTACCATATCCGGTCCTGCTTCCCAGGTGAGGTTAACGGTTTCTACTTCCGGTGGAATGACGGGTATACTTTCCTCCACATTGGGATCAAGTAAATATGGCGCAACAGATCCATCACTGATAATGAACACTTCCAGGGGAAGCCCTGAAAAAGCGATTATTTAAGTATGTAAAATATCCCTTCTATGCAGGGCCAATCCTAGACCCTTCTATATACTTAAATTCATTGTTAGATCATCCTCGATCCCAATAACTAGTGTTAGACCCTCTTATATATATATTATTCAATCATAACATGTTATATAGAGTATCCAATAATAGACTGCTATATACAGTATCCAATAATAGACTCTGTTATATACAGTATCCAATAATAGACTGTTATATACAGTATCCAATAATAGACTCTGTTATATACAGTATCCAATAATAGACTCTGTTATATACAGTATCCAATAATAGACTGTTATATACAGTATCCAATAACAGACTCTGTTATATACAGTATCCAATAATAGACTGTTATATACAGTATCCAATAAGAGACTGTTATATACAGTATCCAATAATAGACTGTTATATACAGTATCCAATAATAGACTGTTATATACAGCATCCAATAATAGACTGTTATATACAGTATCCAATAACAGACTCTGTTATATACAGTATCCAATAATAGACTCTGTTATATACAATATCCAATAATAGACTGTTATATACAGTATCCAATAATAGACTCTGTTATATACAGTATCCAATAACAGACTGTTATATACAATATCCAATAATAGACTCTGTTATATACAGTATCCAATAATAGACTCTGTTATATACAGTATCCAATAATAGACTGTTATATACAATATCCAATAATAGACTCTGTTATATACAGTATCCAGTAATAGAATGTTATATACAGTATCCAATAATAGACTGTTATATACAGTATCCAATAATAGACTGTTATATACAGTATCCAATAATAGACTCTGTTATATACAGTATCCAATAATAGACTCTGTTATATACAGTATCCAATAATAGACTCTTATATACAGTATCCAATAATAGACTGTTATATACAGTATCCAATAATAGACTGTTATATACAGTATCCAATAACAGACTCTGTTATATACAGTATCCAATAATAGACTCTGTTATATACAATATCCAATAATAGACTGTTATATACAGTATCCAATAATAGACTCTGTTATATACAGTATCCAATAACAGACTGTTATATACAATATCCAATAATAGACTCTGTTATATACAGTATCCAATAATAGACTCTGTTATATACAGTATCCAATAATAGACTGTTATATACAATATCCAATAATAGACTCTGTTATATACAGTATCCAGTAATAGAATGTTATATACAGTATCCAATAATAGACTGTTATATACAGTATCCAATAATAGACTGTTATATACAGTATCCAATAATAGACTCTGTTATATACAGTATCCAATAATAGACTCTGTTATATACAGTATCCAATAATAGACTCTTATATACAGTATCCAATAATAGACTGTTATATACAGTATCCAATAATAGACTGTTATATACAGTATCCAATAACAGACTCTGTTATATACAGTATCCAATAATAGACTGTTATATACAGTATCCAATAATAGACTCTGTTACATACAGTATCGAATAATAGACTCTGTTACATACAGTATCCAATAATAGACTCTGTTACATACAGTATCGAATACTAGACCGTTCTACATATATCCAGTGCATTCATGGAATGTGAAGGTAACATCATTCAACAGGAAAGTTACGAAGAACTATATTTTTGCTGTGAAAAGTGACATTTTATCCGACAGATCAATTTTGAAAACACTTGGCAGGTGGTTTTGAATAATGCTGGTGCTTATCTTTGCCAAATTTCTCTATCCTCAAACAATAATGTTCCACAGACCCGGTGAATGTATAATTGTGACCATTTCTCTATCAGACTATAAATTTTAGAATTTGAAAAGTTGAAGAATGATGGAATAACCAGAGTTCTCATGTTTCGTTATTTTGAATTTTTGGAAGTCTTGAGAGACAACAGAATACGTCAAGTTCCCATTGTATCGTGCGCATGCATGATCAGACGGCATGTGATTTTTATCATGGTTACATTGTTGAAGGTAGATGTCGATAAAACATTTAAAAGAATTGAACGAAATTCACAACACGTGTGAAATGATCGATAAAATTGTCTCTATTGCGTGTATGATTAGAGCAAAATGACATTTTAATGATTTAATGCCTCTAGACCAAACAGATTCCTGCAATATGGGAAATTTTAGATATCGATAAAATGTGGTTTTTTAAGTGCAGAACTTAAGCGAAGATGGTTCTTGCCTCCCCAAGTATACGACTGTAGAATTTTGAAGAATGTTGTTCTATGTCACAAAGCAACTGCCTCGCTCAAGGTCGACTTATTTTCTTTTTTCATTCCTTTTTTCATACAATGAATCGTTTTCTATCATCAAACATCTTCTACAAGTGTTTATTGACTTTTCACCCAGTTTTACATGAAGATGCATTTTTTTGTCTTAAAAAACTGTGTTAATAGTTATGGCTTTTAAGAATCATATGTACACGGTAGTGGCTAGGGTAAAAGTTCGAATATAAGGGGCAAATTCCAGTTAGTCTGAATTTTATAGCGGTGGTTCCCCTAAGAAATATTTCAAGTCAAGGTTACAACTTGTTAGTGGTAATTGTGACGTAGAATGATTTCTTTGCCATACGAGCTGCATCAGTCCAACGGGTTTTCATTTCGAAACAAACTTTTATTTTTGATTGAAGCTCCATTAAAATTCCATTAGTTATTCAAATTCCACGTTGAGTGTACATTGAATATTCTTTCAATAGCTCGTGTTGACAGACACTTGTTGTGTGTATTTACAAATCGGCCGAATTATACGATAAATCTAATATCGTTTAAAATACAAATTATCTTTCTATTTACGGTCGACATGATCAAGCCCTGCCTTCAGTTCGCCGTTACTTAATATTTGTCAAGTTACAATTGCCTTATAATTGATAACAGAATTTTTAAAAAATCAAATTAGGTTATGGCGATTCATACAAAGCCATACTACAAAACTAGTCATTGTAATATTGATCTGAAGAACTGATTAACCCGTAAAAAATCTTAAATATAATTTTTATTTCTCGGGTGACAAATTTGGCACGTTTCGCTCGTGATTCGTAATCAAGGTATATAACATTTCATCTCCTTCCGCACGAAGAAAACAAATTTGAAAAATGTGCCCATTGTATTAAAACAACGAAAGACGAAAATGATATACAAGTATCAGAAGCACAAACACAAGCACCTGTTTTGAACGATATGAAAATATTCTGATTATGAAATTAGGCTCTCACGAAGAGGATGAACTTAGTCAACCTTTCTAATTTTATTAACAAATCGTTTATATTCAAATATATATATATTCCGCACCCAACGTCTATGGAAGATAAACAAAAACTCATTTCTTATATAAGATCATTTACTAGTTTCAGAATATCTGATTTGTTAAAAAGTTGCAATAATCACATCTCAGCATGGCTTCGTATTTTATATATCTTGTAATGTTAAAACTCTTGCTGGTATATTGCCTGTGAGTAATATGCATTAAAAACACGCTGTGAAAAGTCTGGTGCCTAATTAAAACAGTAAATCGTCATTCATTAATGATCTAGATATCATAGAACATTACTGCAGTAACGCTGGAATCATTGTGTTAAATCTCGTGTAAAACATAAAAGGTGTGTACATACACCGCTCGTAAAATATGAATAAAAAGCGACCTAAATTGCTTTCAAGCACTTTAGTTCTGCGATTGGAATATTTTTTTTCAATCTTCAATCCTGTATAGACAGTTAGTGTAAAATCATCAGAGTGACTCAAAGGTAAAAATGTACGTTTTCTTGTATCGGGAAATATAGTGCCGTGGGTATTTCGACGATCATTCCATTGCCTAAAACACTTTTCTGTCAAACGCATACGAGACACGGAAACTGAATGTGAAACTGGACGAGGTTTTGAGTATGGAATATGAGATATATATTTTTTATGCGAGAGAGAAATATGTTTTTAAGGACTTACCGAAAAAGCTAGCTATTTGTTTTTCATCGATCCAGAGTGAGAGTTTAGTCCGTGACCTCGAAATGGATGACGGCAAAATCACTATGATAAAGAACATGTGATAGAATATCATGGCGAAGGCACCTGCAACTTTGAGTTTGGCTTTACACATCGCTCCACCCGGGATAAGAATGCACAGAACACGGTAAAGTCTTCAAAAGTTTTAAGAATTTTATATCAATAAATAGCCTTGATATCATAGTTGCTGTTTTGTTTTTTATCAAAGAAAAAAAAACTTTCAAATCCGATATTCCTCGGAGGACAAACACACGTCAGACACGAGTTTAAGGCGATACAAGGGGTCCTCTTGTTTCGTTGCTTGAGTTGGCCCCGTGGAGTATGAAATTCCGCTCGCCTTTTCTCTGGCCTCAGTCAAATCTACTGATGCTACCGTATTGACATGGAAAAAACTCAGAATTGCAAAGACATCCTGGTCTAAGTCGAACATGTTAGCATCTTCTAACGTGGTATTTCCCTACAGTGAAAATGGCTCAATTCAACCCTATCGGCGAGCGGTAAGAGGATTCTGAACTAAAATACAACCTCTCTTTCACGCTTAAACAAAGCGGCACTTTTTGACCACCAATCGTTTCTTCTTTAAATATCCCACCTATACGAACATGATTCTTTTTTGTCTGAGATTAAAAATAATCTCCACTCACACAACCAATCGTAGGTGTATAAAATACTTTTTTTCTTCAAAAGAGAATTCGAAAGGTTGGGAGAAAAAAGCTCTTGGTGAAAATGTTCTAAATCTTTGTTGTCAATCATTTACCATCTCTTCTAATGTCTCGCTCAATCAAACAGTGATCTTTCACAATGAAAATATCCAATGAAGATTTAATGGTTCTGTACTATGTAAGGAAAACTCCTCCCAATTCTCTGGTTAAGCGGGCGCATTTTTATTACCAAGTGACAGTAAACAGATTTTCATTATTTTTTACTGAATCGAACACGGCGAAGATGCCCCGACGCTGGCACCAATAACATGACCACTCACTGTTTCATGAATTGTTTTCTTTGAATGTAAATCAGTTGGTATCACACAGCAGTATTCTCCTTGAACAATATTTCCCTAGCTACAGGTGGTAGTCAAAAATAATCCACCAATTTTGTTATGGGTATTAAATTGAACACATCCAATAATCGGTATTCTCAGGGGAGAGGAGGAGGACAGCTTCCCACCGTCGCTCTTAACATGGAATCAGTTTATCGGGGGAAGAGCTTAATATCCCACCTTCACTTTATACCCTGACCTTTCTCTATATAAATAACCTACATAGAAAAAATTTCCACCAATGAACCTTCCATTGAGGATGCCATATGTCAATAATTATTAACGAGGGATAGACAAATGCATGTAGCTTGTCACTGCACTCCCACAATTCTACCGGGAAAAGAATGAACTTTCAAACCGTGGAACCAGAGGATTCTAAATCTGATTTTCTGATATTGCGAATAATTGACGAAGAGCGACAATGGGCAATGACAGACATTATACAGTGAGAGGCGGCGCCATTTTTATTTCATATTTCTTTGGCATCAAAGCAGTATTGTTGACCCCTATCTGCAACTACATGAACAGGAAATGGCTTTGCAATTTATTTCTTCTGATATACATGTGCATGTCAATTTTGCAAAACGATTAACTCTATTTTATATCACAAAAGTATTTACGGATAGTTTCATTGAATGTTGCTGAACATCATTTCGAAATCATTGCCGATGATATGAAAGATTGCTTGATTATATATTGTTTAACGTACCTTTCGAGATTTATTCACTCACATTGAGACGTCACCATTGCCGGTGAAGGGCTACAAAATTTAGGCCTATGCTCGGCGCTTACGGCCTTTGAGCAGAGAGGGATCTTTATCGTGCCACACCTGCTTTGATACGGGGCCTCGGTTTTTTGCGGTCTCATCCGAAGGACCGCCCCATTTAGTTGCCTCTTACGACAGGCAAGGAGTACTGAGGACCTATTCTAACCCGGATCCCCTCGGGATTGATATATTGACAAACTGACTGCACCATATACATATCAAGCTAGGGGTAGGTCATCATCTGGAGATGAACATCCAGTACATGATTCATAGTAGTTTGTGGAATTTTGAAATGACCAAGAATTACTGTTCAAGATTATAGCCGTGTCACCGGTAGATCATGTGACGTAATCGTTAACAAACCAAACACTTATAGCTGTCTTTGGTTCAAAGCTATCTGTCTTCATCATAAATAGATCTACTCGCAATCCAATTTAAAATTTTGCACAAACATTACAAGTGCATGATTGAAAACGTGCACTTTTCGTATATACATTGAACAATTGGCTAAATATTTATGAGGTAACGGAATACTGGCACTTTTTCCTTCATGATAAATTCTTGAACTTGAAAATTTTTGACAGAATTTCGACATCCCCTGTATAATACGCCGCTTACCATTCAGCTTTTTGAATGTGAAAGCGATGCGTACACGGACGTGGGTACCCCCTTTCATGTCTGGGATCGTAGGAGAACTTCATTTGTTTATTATTGTTGGTTTTCAATGGATTATATTTAAATCCTATTGACTTATTGTCACAGTCAATATTGTTTTATAGCCAAAGTGCCGGGCCGCGGTACATTAATACATTTTAACACTCAGGTGCGAGATTTCCCCGCAAGATTTAAGGGGTATTTTGATTTTCTAAGCTGCTTGCTTGGTGATTTAAGAGGATTGTTAGGAGTCATGAAAATGAGAATATCGACACACGTTTTCTATTCTTTCTTTCAGAAGGAGCTGCATTTTTTGCTAGCTCCACATTTTTGTGAAAGCGACCACAGAAGAGTAGAAATATTTTCTTTTATTTTGTTTTATGGACGATTGGTCATTGTGACAATTTGTAAATATGGGTTAAGTTCCCAGTAAGACAAAAATTTCCAAATATTTTTTTAAATCTTGTACTGGAAATCGAAATACAAATTTTAATGTTTTGGGAGTTGCTCAAAAAAATTCCCAAACTCATGGAATTACATTTTTAAAATTCATTTAAAACTATGTTGTAAAATGTTTGTTGAAAAAAGCTTCAAATCTAAGACACTAATAGATTAGGGAAAATTTGTACATGTATTCACTTATAATTCTAGAAACATGTCCTGTACAAATACATGCAAAATACACAATGACATTTTTCCTGTCAATTTTAAATTCTGAATATTAAAAAAAAAATATAGAAAATATGAAATAATTCAAGATTAGTGAACAATATGAACTAAAGATTTTTGTTGTTGGGGTACAAACTCGAATGCATGATTCAATGAATAAATTCACTGAATTTATTGACTACTCATATACTTTAGAATTACGAATGAGAAACTCGATGACGACTCAATTATCTCACTTCAAATGGTTTTGAATTTGGAATTAAAAGGCGGCAATCAATATCAAACGAGGACGTCTTTTCCACAAAAGTGTCAATCAAGAATTAAGATCATAATGCGGCGATATATTTGGGAATTAACAATGAAAATTAAAACTCGGGAATATGTGAAGAATGTGCACTATAAAGAAAAGACTCTTAGTAAGGTTACAGAGCTCATTATGGATTGAAAATAACACGTCCTGTGGTTTCACTGTTCGTTAAAATTATTCTAGATAATTAGATGCCTCGACAGCTTGTTGTTAACCCTCATCAGCTTGTCTCATAAAGTTTATTTTAGCATTGTTGAAAATTAATTTTTTAAAACCCACTTTGACAATGTTTAAACAACATAATGAACCCCTTTGTCGACCTAGTTACACACGTTAACGGCCCTGTCACTTCAACGGGGAGGGACTGAAATAGCTGGACTGATCATGAGCTCATAAATCCGTCATCATTTGACAAACGGGACGAGCACAAACATTCTAGTGACCCACAAAATCACAGATATCGGGTAGCTTAAAAACAGGAAGAAACGCATGGGGCACAATACTCATCCGGGTCACCTTCCTCTTGGTCCGGAGGTTGTGGTTGAGCCGTGAATTAACCTACAGTAACTTGGCTGGGCTGTTTTTCAGACTCACATTTTCTGTGTATTCTTTTACTAGCACCCTATTGTGTCGTGACTTTACCCCGTGAACAACGTTTTAAGTGCACTAGTGATGGATGCTTGGTTGATGTTTTAACAAATTGTAACCTTGGTGTTTATGGGAAGCATTTCTAAGATTCCGCCTAAAATAAGACAAAGTAAGTCGTACTTGGTCAGCGGTTTGTAGATTGGTAGCAGGGGACAGTTTCGCACTATAGGCCCGGCAACTTTTTCAAAAAATGGAAATACCCCATATTTGAAGTGATATTACATGTGTAAAAATGTATACAATAATTTTAGGATGCATGTCTACTGAAACTGAGTGCTTAATAAAAATGTTGATATACAACATGTAGGTGTCACCATTATTCCTAGCATATAGATGGGTGCAAATACGAAACTAAGACACGTGGTCAGTTGCTGAAGACATTCCGGTGAAAACATGCAGGGTCTAGCAAAAGGTCTGTAGCTGTGAGGGAAGGTGGATGGCCCCATATGAGAGGTAGATTTTTGAGAAGGGCAGATAGGGTTCTTGATTGTGCACAGTGTCTAAATCCCCATGTTTGGTACTGTGATGGTGTGGGGGTGGTGCGGATTAGCCCAAATGAGGGAAAATCAAAGCAAAAAAGGGGAACCTGCTCAGAGCATGTTTTGTGCACCAGCACCAGTATTTATAATATACATGTAATTTAGGGTCATAATTTATTAACTACACTAATATGAAATACAAGTATTGACATAAAGGGAAATATGATTTTTCATTAGTCTGTCATAATCTGACTTTGGTGTATACCCCCTATCCACATGTTTCAAAACCAAAGAAACTTCCCCTGCCACCACAGCGGTTTGTAGATTATTTAGTGTGAGGTTAGTAAGTCGTACAGCGGTTTGTAGATTATTTAGTGTGAGGTTAGTAAGTCGTACAGCGGTTTGTAGATTATTTAGTGCGAGGTTCTCATCCACCACAAGAAGACGTACTTAACAGCGTGACCTTGAACCTTTTCAAACTCATTATTTCAGGGTCATCACCATTAATGTCATGCAACAGTTTAAAAACATTCACAGTAACTTTTAATATGCACCGACATGAGATTACAAATTCCAAAACATGGTCCCTTTGACCATACCGTTGTTAAAATCATTGACCTTGTACCATGAAGGTAAGGAAACTGCTTTTTTGGCACATGAAGTTGTGGAGCGAATTGGTTTGTATGAGAAATTCTCATAGTGATCATCAGGTTCTTTATTGCGTCAATTTAAATTTGACTTTGACAGCTACCTCGAAATAAAAGACACCACAGAGTCTTCCACGTCTGCTTCATACCCGGATATTTGATTGAACATAGATGTCAACAACATGCTAACAACTCAATTTTATAGCAAACGGGATGGCTTCAACTTCTCCATCGTCAACTTCCCATATCTATGTAGTAATATCCACTAGCACCCGCATATGGTGTTTATGTCTCTCAATTGATTCGATACACAAGAGCATATTCTACGTATGATTAATTCTTTATATTGAAGTAGGTGACTCATAAATAAACTGATGTTACAGGAATTTCAACAGCCTCTTTTAAAGTAAGCATTTTTGCAAATTCTATGGTCGTTATAACGATCTAATTTACAAATACAACCTGTCATTAGGTCGAATGCTGTCTGGCGTGCTTTATAAAAATTGTTAGGCCGCTTTACATACTAATTTGACCACGGATTACTCCGTTTGCCTGATCAAAATATAGGGCTCACGACGGATGTGACTGGTCAACAAGGGATGCTTACTCCTCGTAGGCACCCAATCCTACCTCTGGTGTGTCCAGGGGTCCATGTTTGTCCTGCTCTTGATTTTGTATTTTTTATACGAGTTATGATATTGATAACTGTTCGTTATCTTCACTTTTTCATGTGTTCACGGTGTCGTTGGAAAAGGGACTTGGCTACAATATGTCCTCTCTCTCTCTCTCTCTCTCTCTCTCTCTCTCTCTCTCTCTCTTTCTCACCTCCCATTGACCTAGTTGTTAGAGCGTTCGCTTCATTACGGATGGGTCCCAGGTTCGATCTCGGCGACCACGTCAAATCTGAGGCGTTTAAAATAGGTATGGACAGTTCCTTCACCAAGTAACTTGCAAAAGTACTTTTAAATCAAGGTAGAAGTTGGCACGAAAAATGACCCTCACTGTTACGTCCGCAGACAGAACATAGTCCAAACTGTTTGACATTTCATCTGTGTTGGTGACGTCTTCATATGAGTGACATATCCTAGTATAACTCTAACCTCGGCTGTAATATATGTTTACACTACAGATACTCATTGCGCAGAAGCGCCGCGTCACTTCCGATATAATTTACTCCAAATCGATCGCAACATCGATTGGCCTTTTTTGTCAAGTCGAGAAAAACCTTCAGATGTAGGCCCCAGAATACAATGATTTTCAATGTGAATTGTCCCCGGCGTATTACCGACTCCGAGGTAAACGTTTTATTCAAGAAATAGCTGCTTCAATTTTACACATGGTGTCATAGGTAAGCAAAAGATGGCGACTTTCGAAAACTGTTTAAATTTTGCTACTAGAGAAAGAAAGAAATGGAACACCTATCTTAAATTGGTAGTTTCTTTGTTTGCTTTATTTTCCATTGAGAATTCTTCACTCATATCGAGACGTCATCAATTGTAGGTGAAGTACCACAAATATAGGTTACATATTTAGCGCTTACGGCTGTAGCAGTGAGGGGTCTTTAATGCGCCAACGCCTCCCATGACACGGGACCTCTGTATTCTAGTCAGGTCCAAAAGTCCGTGATTCTCACTTCTAAATGCCGAGCGTTTGGCGAAGGAGCAGTCACTACCCATGTTTACGTCTAGGTTTGACGCGGACATGGCACGATTTAAGGCTCTAACTCACCCCCCCCCCCCCCCCTCCCATCCTCCCGTTACGAAGCGAAGGTCACTGAGCTACCGCGAGCGGTCAAACAAGCGATAGTCAAATCAATGTATAAAAACATAAAGTTTTCTCACATTTTTTTAACGGCAGCTTTGGTAACAGTAACTCGGTAAAGTTTACTTTGCGGTCGACCACAAAACGTGTAAACTGTGGGCGGTCCACCATTTTTCTCTTCATGTAATCCAAAGTAAAACTTCACAGTATGGTGAAGTATTACATCCGATGTTTTTTCTCGACTTGACGGAAAAGATCGAGCGATGTTCCAACTGATTCCAAACGTAAATCAGGTCATATTCAGTGGCTATCAGAACGTGATTTAAAAACGTAAATCGTGTTAATTCAGTGAATATCAGAACGTGATTTAAACATAAATCGGGTTAATTCAGTGAATATCAGAACGTGATTTAAACGTAAATCGGGTTAATTCAGTGAATATCAGAACGTGACTGAAACGTAAATCGGCTTAATTCAGTGGATATCAGAACGTGATTTAAAAACGTAAATCGTGTTAATTCAGTGGATATCAGATCATGACTGAAACGTAAATCGGGTTAATTCAGTGAATATCAGAACGTGATTTAAACCTAAATCGGGTTTTATTCAGTGAATATCAGAACGTGATTTAAACGTAAATCGGGTTAATTCAGTGAATATCAGAACGTGATTTAAACCTAAATCGGGTTTTATTCAGTGAATATCAGATCGTGACTGAAACGTAAATCGGGTTAATTCAGTGAATATCAGAACGTGATTTAAACGTAAATCGTGTTAATTCAGTGAATATCAGAACGTGATTTAAACGTAAATCGGGTTAATTCAGTGAATATCAGAACGTGATTTAAACCTAAATCGGGTTTTATTCAGTGAATATCAGAACGTGATTTAAACGTAAATCGGGTTAATTCAGTGAATATCAGAACGTGATTTAAACCTAAATCGGGTTTTATTCAGTGAATATCAGATCGTGACTGAAACGTAAATCGGGTTAATTCAGTGAATATCAGAACGTGATTTAAACGTAAATCGTGTTAATTCAGTGAATATCAGAACGTGATTTAAACGTAAATCGGGTTAATTCAGTGAATATCAGAACGTGATTTAAACGTAAATCGTGTTAATTCAGTGAATATCAGAACGTGATTTAAACGTAAATCGGGTTAATTCAGTGAATATCAGAACGTGATTTAAACGTAAATCGGGTTTTATTCAGTGGATATCAGATCGTGACTGAAACGTAAATCGGGTTAATTCAGTGGATATCAGAACGTGATTTAAACGTAAATCGGGTTAATTCAGTGGATATCAGAACGTAAACGTAAATCGGGTTTTATTCAGTGGATATCAGATCATGACTGAAACGTAAATCGGGTTAATTCAGTGGATATCAGAACGTAAACGTAAATCGGGTTAATTCAGTGGCTATCAGATCATGACTGAAACGTAAATCGGGTTAATTCAGTGGATATCAGAACGTAAACGTAAATCGGGTTAATTCAGTGGCTATCAGAACGTAAACGTAAATCGGGTTAATTCAGTGGATATCAGAACGTGACTGACGGACGTAGTATACACGTTAAGTTTGCTCACGGAATAACATGTATAGGGAAACCTGATATATCCTTTAAAAACCGTTTGGAACCAATGTCTCCCCTTAACAAGTGACTTTGAATACAAGCTAGTTTTTAAAAAAAATATTTAGATTACCCCTTTCATCGACCTGCACATTCTCCATTTTTTTTCTTTAAAACCAATAGGGACACGAATCTTTATAAAAGTTGCAGTATGGTGAAAATTGAGAAACCAAGTATCGCGAATCGCAATCGCAAGACATGGTCACACTATGCGCTTGTCAGTTAAATTAAAGTAAGTAGTCATTTTAGATTATTGTTATAACTTTCCTTAAAAATACATATGATATAATCTGCAATCCTAGAAATCCCCGGCCCCTTTTTTCTGCAGTTGTGTCCATATTTTCATAATTTCCGTAGGAAACCAGGTTAGAATAGGTGCTCAGCACCCCTTACTTGTCGTAAGAGGCGATTAAATGGGTCGGTCCTTCGGATGAGACCGCCAAAACCGAGGTCCCGTGTCACAGTAGGTGTGGTATGATAAAAATCCCTCCCTGCTCAAAGGCCGTAAACGCCGAGCATAGACCTAAATTTTGCAGCCCTTCATTGGCACCGATGACGTCTCCGTAGGAATGAAAAATTCTCAAGAAGGACATTAAACAAAATCTACACAATCAATCATATTTTCATAGAATATTCTATCTACGAGTTCGAGTCCTATATGATACTGGTATGGGCCTGTTACTTTGGTAGGAATTCTCAGAAAAATATCACGTGATTAATACACAGTAGATATATCAGGATCTCTGTTGAAGCTGTCATTTTTGGTGCAGGTAATGGTAGTAACACTAATGAGGAAGTAACATATTTCTTGTGAAGGGTGATGGTCGGCATGCAAACAAATTATGTTTTGATTACGTGCTTCGCAACACTGAAAGCATTTCAAATTTAACTTTCAATCACTTTGACCTCTCATATTCAAAACCAACATCAACTAAAATCTGTATGCAATAGCATCCCCAGAAAGCTTGCTAAAAATCAAATAAAACTATAGCTGAAATTTGGGAATTTCCATTTTAGAGACTTTTACCTTTCATATTCAATCTTGAAAACTAATAGCAACTAAGGATCTTTTTGAAGGGTATTAATTTCTACAGGTACGACAAAAATACTCCGTTTTCAGCCAACGTCAATAACACCTTGTTTGTTAATTTTCGTAAAATGAATAAAGTTCAAACTTTTAAAAGCTAAACATCTTTCCTACGGGATAACAGCAACTCCGACGATCCAAACCAGAGAGCCCACGCCCAGGGATTTCTGATGAACCAGATCGTCTTATAGCGCATGCAGACGTTTCAGGTACATTGCAAATGTACTGACATTAATGCAATCCAGAGAACGTTGCAGTGTCGTTCGCCGTTCGTTACAAAATCCGGCTAATATTCGTACTGATCCTTTATTCAAATCAGTGAATACCAAAAGTCTCTGAATTATGAAATATTGGATACTAAGTTCCAAATGCAAAGTACTTAAGCTGAGTTACACATTGGGATATTTGGACAAATTGGTTGATTGGCTAAAAGGTCGAATAGCATTTGGTCAATATCTAAATCGCAAATTCTAGAGAAAGGACCTAAGTAATAATTGTGTTACATTATCTAACGTTAAGCTCTGATCTACCATTATACGATCTCAATAAGAAAGGGTTTTAACATTGTGACCGTGGACAAATTTTCGGATTCGGAATGATTGCGTAAAGGTCAGTACGTCTATCTCGAGAGCAGTTTATGTTTGAGCATTTGATACAGACCGACCAGAGATTTAAAATACAATGTATCGACTGACCATAGCGAGCATGACGTTTCTAAAATGAATTTGAGACTTGAAGGAAAGAATCCGTCTTATTTCTATATGTATATAAATTTGAATCGTGTTTGTATTTATACAACGGATAGCTTGTTACGAAAATTAGAAACATTTTCCCATTTCCCATCTGATGGACTCCTACTGAACCCGTGTATAAATGAAAAGAAGAGGTTCTGCGTCACTTCAGGGCAGCTTGTCATTTTCCTTAATAGGGAAACAAAGGCCAAGTTCGACATTCTCCCTTTAACCTGGGTTCTGATACGGGTACCCACCCAAACTTTCCTCGCCAGAAGTCAGGCAAATTAAAAAGATGACAGCGCCATGACTTCTGACAAGATTTACTCCATGCACTGCTTGTGAATTGAGTTGTAGAAAGACAGAAAGGCAGAAAGCATATCAGGTGTGACACGCTAACAGTCACGGGATATGAGAAAAAGCGCAAGCGCCCATCTGCCATCATTTGAATACAGAAAAAAATCGACCAAATGTTAGCATGTTACCGTTACGCAAAATCAGGTTCAGTTGTTGGCGGCCAAGCGTGGTATACACCTGCCCAGGTATTTTTTGTGGTGTGGGTACAGGTGCCTTACATTCTATGTACCTATTACAAGATGGTTCAAAATCATGGTTTCGAGTTTTGAAAACGATTGAAGTTTTGGTCATGACAGCTTTTTATGTAGTGCCGCACTGACACCGGGCCCTGTGTTAACTGTAGGCGTCTGAATGCTCTACAGAACAGGTTCCACGTCTTCCCGTTATAGTATATCTCGATTTTTATTCAAGACACTTGCCAAGTCAATCTCTAGTACATAATTTTTCCGGCTCAGTTACCTTGAACTTTAACCTGTAACCGTGGGAACCAAGGTATTTCTACAAGGTACCAGTCCAACAAATCTGATACGATATTATTTTAAATGTTGTGCACAAAAATGTCATGATATTCCTCCCTGTGACCTTGACATTTTACCCGTAAAACAATAGAAGTCAGGGTCTTCATACCGGGTAGTATTCTTGTGGAGAGTGATTGTCGGCATGCAGACAAATTATGTTTTGATCACGTGCTTCGCAACACTGAAAGATTTTCAAATTTACCTTTCAACTCATTTAAGAGGTGTGGCTTATTCTAAGTGTCCCCTTCTCTGCAATATTTTAGATAGGTAACAAGGAATCTTCTCGTCAGGCACTCACTCGGCTCGCAACGCGGCAAATTCTCAACAGCACTATCTAGTAGACTAATCCTCTCATATTAAAAAAAAACTAATCCTTTCACATTAAAAAAAGAAACCAGATCATGGTGCAAGTTAGCATCCATGCAAGTGACATCAAAGAAGAAAAGGATTCAAAGAGTGCGGAGTTTATTTTAAACTCTGTCCACAAATAGCATTTGTAGCTTCTTGCAAATTTGATACATGTAAATTACAAATTATAGGCTGAAGCAGCGAACTTCGTTACCGGAGTATCTCAGTCGACGTTTCATTTAATATGGACTCCAGATATCGTTCTACCAATAACACTTGAGAATTTGAAATCCCATCTTTCATCTTAATTACATCATCTGATAACAAAACCTCTTTCCTTATCTCCCCTGGGGTAAATATGACGACATCAACCACAGTGACAAGATGTATCTATGTATGTCCAATGTTTTTGCTTCGACATCTTTACAAAACTGAAATGATAGCTATTTTCATGCATGAATGTAAACAATATGCGTATGAATCTTGATGAATATAGTACACCTATTTTAATGGCTGGGAATGCCGATAGAAATGAAAATAGAATGTAAATGTAAAACTAACTTTCATTTTTGAAAATACATGAGGGTATGAACAGCAACGCTTCACGCCATCACACTTTTTATGAAGCGCTAGTCTGTTTCATGAAGTAAGCTTGCGTAATCGTCACGTGTATTTTCAAAAATGAAATTTATTCTTAAATACGCATGGTACTGATTGCGCATTTGAGTAAACCCTCTCTCGAAGACCACAAAGAAATTAGCGACAGAAGACAAACAGCAATCCCGTAATAAAAGACCACACGAAGACGAAACAGAATATCATTAGCGTCTGGTTAAATACGGTGGTTTTTATAACTATCATGGTCAGTAAACATTAGAATCTTCTGAGGGGAAAAAGTCAATAGAATCCCGAAAGTCAACACTCCCACTTAGAGGTACAAATGATAAACTAGCGGCGGACTCCGTATTGAGTCACTTTATTGATTTGCACTTTGGCTCGGAGTATCTATGTATTTGGAAATACTTGTGAGATGTTCTGTTTATTATAGAAATAAGGAGTTCATGAAATATTTCAAAATTGAAATTTGAAACAAGAGACTTGTCGCAATGTCATGTCATACATAGTAAGAGGCAAACAAAAGAAAGACAAGACGAAGACCGAGATAGATCGTAATATTTTGAGGGTTATTCTTTTTATTAAACAAGAGTGCAGGAGTTATCTGTCTTAATCCTAACCATAATCCCCGGATTCCAGGACAAAAAGAAGTTTTCTAAACAAAAATAAAAGAAGGAATAGTCACAAAAATATGCACGATATGAAAAAAGGAGGTCCCGTGTTGCGGCAGGAGTGGGCACATTGAAAAAACTCGCTATGGCCCTGAGCACTAATTATAAGGTTTATAAATCTGTGGTACTTCACCTACAACTGATGACGTCTCAATATGAATGAAATGTAAAGCGAACAAATCAATTTTTATTTGTTTAATATGTATTTCATACGTTTGTTTGTGAAACAATCTACTTGTTTGGAAAACTTCTCAAACTGGCCTAATCTTCATTTCCACATGCGCCATTGAGTACTGTTGATGTTTCCATGGATACCACTCTATTCCGGTGCCCTCCAGTGTGGGTTCTCCAGACACCTCTCCCATGGTTTTCGGTCCGTGTGGAGTTCCTTTGAGAAACATGCCATTTAGGTTGGAGCTAAACATAGAAGAAGAATACGGCGATGATGTTTCTATTGTAACCAAACTTCAATCACGAGTTTCCACTCTCATCTCAGTTTCTGGTTGTTCGTCTGGCATTGTTTTTGCGATTGATATTTGGTATCACACACATACACGCACGCACGCACATGAAATTTGTTGAACGGTGAGCACATGTAGAACCCAAGATGAACGATTTGTTCGATCGATTATCTTGGGTGTTTTACTTATATCGAACTTATTTTCCATAACCTGGTAAGAAAAGGGATGGTTTTATTTAAGCAATGAATAAATTTTGCAGTGCCGATATCACCAGCCTACATGAAAGCTATTTTTTGAACACTTCCCAGAACAGGTAAACAATGTCGTGAGAAATGGGATACGTCTGTGCATACATGTATGGAAAGGGGAAGATAACTAACATTGATCAATCTCATAACTACTATAAGAAATACAAAATAGAGAGTTGGGCATCACGGACCCTTGGATATACCAGAGGTGGGATCAATTGCTATGGAGGAGTGAGCATCCCCTGTCACACCCGTCGTTAGCCCATATCAGGTCAGGTAAACGGAGTAATTCGTACTAAAAATCAATGTGTAAAGAGTGGCCTAACAACTGGTGTGAAACACGTCGGACAGTATTTGTACATTTGTGTATTGGCAAACTAGATCGTTATAACGACCACAGAATTTGCGAAATGTTTTATTTATATACGAGACTGTTGAAACCACTGTAATATCAACTTGTTTATGAAAGGTGAAGATAACGAACAGTGATCAATCTCATAACTCCTAAAATCAATACAAAATAGATAGTTGGACAAACACGGACCCCTGGACACACCAGAGGTGGGATCAGGTGCCTAGGAGTAGTAAGCATCCCCTGTCGACCGTTTACACCCGCCGTGAGCCCTATATCCTGATCAGGTAAACGGAGCTATCCGCAGTCAAAATCAGTGTGCCACGAAAGGTCTAACAATCGGTAGGAAACACGTTAGATAACATTTGACCCAATTGTTGTATTGGCAAACTAGATCGTTATAACGACCAAAGAATATGGGAAATGCTGACTTTAATCGAGACTGTTGAAACCCCTGTACCATCAACTTGTTTATCAGTAGCCTGCCTCGATTTAAAAACTGATCATGCGCAGAACAAGCTCTTGCGTATGGAATCAGTTGAAAGACAAACACAATATGCAATTGATAATGGAGAATTGCTACATAAATATGGATAGTCGATGATGGAGAATCTGAAGTCATATCGTTTGTCACAAAGTTGTGTTGTTAGTTTGCTGTTGCCATTTATGTTCAATAGAATATCCAAATATGAAGAAAACATGGAAGACTCTGTGCTCGTTTTTATTTTATATCACTGGGATGTCTCGAATCGACATATAAATGAAAATGAGTATTGTTAATAAATAAAACGTCGTTGATATACTAGTATCTAAATGTCGAGTTGAAAGGCCACGGCAAGTCTAGAGATTTTGTTCTCATATGAAAGGTGAAGCTTTTCAATAAAGCCTTCCTCGTAAGAATACAAACATCAGGTTAGCCAATAATAACGCACAATTTGTGCTAATGGGAATTCCAACAGACTTTTGGAAGACTGATCACCAATGACTATACGTAACTATTGTCGATGAGGAACTCTAACATCTTTTTAATATCAGTTTCAGAGTACTCGTGCGTGGAATCAAAGTGGTGTTTAACAAAGTAATTTATTTGGACGACTGCGCACAACATATGAATATATCCATGTACTGGTTTTATTGAGAAAAAAACCAGCTGTCCATGATGTCAAAAAGCCATGTCTTTTATTTATCTGAGTTTCACGTTTAGACGTTGCGAAAAATTTACACGTTTTGAAATTATGTCTCGCTTAAGGCAATGTCGTGGAAATAAATCATTAATAAATCCAACAAAGCAATATCGTAGAAATAAGGCTTCGCGGAATACTAAGAGATTTACGGTATTGCAAAAACGAAGCCACGAAAATCGAAGCATGAAATGAATTTCACAGTATTCTATATCTTCTTCACTTGTTCCCTTGGGGAACCGGGTTAGAATAGGTCCTCAGTACCCCTTGCTTGTCGTAAGAAGCGACTAAATGGGGCAGTCCTTCGGATGAGACCACAAAAACCACGGCCTTGTGTCATAACAGGTGTGGCACGATAAAGATCCCCCTGCTCAAAGGCGGTAAGCGCTGAGCACAGGCCTAAATTTTAAAGAGAGAGGGGGGGGGGGGCGTTAAATGATGTAAAATCAATCAATCTTCAATCTTCACTTGTATCACTTCTGTATAACTTGAACGTTAAATGTATTTGCTATACCTGTAGCAGGAATTAAACCACCATCCCGACTTCAAAAGTTGGGCACAATTCATAAAAGAGTTATCCCGATCCCGATCTGGTGTGCTGAATCTGTGATTGTTATGACGTAGTAGACTGGACGACGGGTAATTAAACGAATCCCCTGCAAATCAAATCAAACTGGAAGTAAACGTCAACATATATCTTATTCATCTAAACATGCAGCATAATGATTCTTCTCCACCCCTGCTTTGTTGTCCTCAAGATGGCGGGGGATATGTATTTAGTCCGCCTGTCTCTCCTTTGTCTGACTGCATTTTACCCCTAGTCATGACATTTAAACTAGACTAGGAGAGGCCACATTTGGTGAACTGAGATGACAAGGTCTTTCTATCACCGTTGAAGGTCAATATCACTAATCTGACGAGGTTAAGGCCAAATTTGCCGCAAATCGAATGTTACGACGTTCCGGGTCGTTGTGCTGTTACTAATGGACGGTGTGATTTAGTCCCTGCGGTAGACGTAGTTGTCATCTACTTACACAATGAATACAACAATTTTATAGATGAGTTTAGATTTAATGCAGCTAGTGTTTTACATCTACCATTGTAGTTTAAGAATGTATACTACAGTGACATAATGGTTGGCTTCCTTTTATCTCAATGTTTCTTATATTGACAGACAAACAAGTATTTTAGTCGTATATATGTGTCATTGGAATACTAGTACCTGCAGTTCCCGAGTATTTGCCAACAGTCATGGTGTAGTCTGTGCTTTCGTCACTCAAGTAAAAATTCTTATATTCTGCGAATTCGATATTCCCTGACCAATCCATCACTTTGATGTTGAGGATGTTATTTCCGGCTGCAGTGAGTCTGTGGATAACCTCGTTTCCGAGCCAGAAGTCAGTAGTAAGGACCCCAAATCCATCGCGATACTCCGTCCAGTTTCGATTGAAATCTACAGGTGCGCCCTGGCGTCGCTGTATCACTGTCCAGCGCCCCCCGTCGTGGTCAAAATCGCAGTAAACTTTTTTTGCATTTCCTGGAATATGATAAGGTTTCGCCTTATTCAAACTGATATGGTTCTTCTAAATCGAATTTTACCTCAAAATATTTATGTCAGTATTCATGATACATATGTTTGTCTTGTCATAAAAAAAATGCAGACTCCAACCACATGGCTCAAAACAAGTGTTGTTGCATTAAATTAAGAAACAATACCATAGTTACCAAGAAATAGAAAAGGGGTTGTTTGGGTTATTTAGATTGAAAGTTGCCGTGATTATTGTGACATCTTTCTTCAATTTACGTTTACGTCTCATCATGTAGAGAGGACAATAATAAGTCTGGTAAGCTCTCCACTGATGTTTAAAGAAATACATCAGTAGAGTCGATTGAATCATGAAACGAAGACAAATGTTTCCCAGTGTAATGTAATGTACATGATGCTGATGTGTTGCAGAGGATGGATGTAAATGTAATGTCCATGATACTGATGTGTTGCAGAGGATGGATGTAAATGTAATGTCCATGATACTGATGTGTTGCAGAGGATGGATGTAAATGTAATGTCCATGATACTGATGTGTTGCAGAGGATGGATGTAAATGTAATGTCCATGATGCTGATGTGTTGCAGGGGGTGGATGTAAATGTAATGTAAATGATGCTTATGTGTTGCAGGGGGTGGATGTAAATGATGCTGATGTGTTGCAGAGGGTGGATGTAAATGTAGTGTAAATGATGCTGATGTGTTGAGGGGGGGGGGGTCAAATTATTTTAGCTTACATTGGACCTTGAAGTTCGTAAGTAAAGTCTAGACCGTGAAATACCAGTAGGCGTGTTTCATTGTTTACATACAGCAATTACTTTGAATTAATGAAAAACAAATTTATTACGTAAATATGTTTGATTGTGCCGTCTATATTTTGCCTTTTCTTATCACGAAGTACATTATTTTAATACAGAGAGAGAGAGAGAGAGAGAGAGAGAGAGAGAGAGAGAGAGAGAGATTCAAATACAGCCGTAACTATGAGGCGATGGGTTAATGTTGAAATATAATATATGCAAATCAGTTGTATTTGAATTTCGCTACTTGCCTCCTATGTTCACATCGAACACACCGCTGAGTGTTTGTCCCTTGGCGGCCAAATCAGCACAATCACGTGACACCGATATCGCTGTGAAATATATGATTCATAGACATAACGCAAACTCTATTCATTGGGTTAAGCTGTAGATCTGTTTTTTAATGATGCAAAAATATCGAAAGTTTTCTGAGGACACGAAGAAGTTGATAGCCATTGTCTGAAAAGCAGAAAAAATCTCTACAGCCCAGTAGCTAAGTACTTCGTTACTAGCTTGAAAATACGGGTGTACATGTATATCTATGGCACGCCAAATTCACAAAAATGAGCTAAACATAGTTTCACAGTTGATAAACTAGGTTTATCGACTGTAAACTATAGTTTACGAACTGTAAACTATAGTTAACGATTCGTTAACTATAGTTTTCATCCGTAAAACTATATTTAACGGTTGTAAACTATAGTTTACAAATGCTAATCCAAGTTTATCTGTCTTTAAATAAAAGTTAACAATAGATTTTGCTGATAAATACAGATTCACATTTGTAAACTATAATTTACATTCGTTAACTATAGTTCACAATTGTTAATGCTAGTTTCACAAATTGTGATACTATATTTATTAGATAAACTATGACTTGTAAACCGTAGTTTACAATCGTGAAACCGTATTTATCAGATAAACTATGTTTTGCAATCGCTAATGATTGTTTTCATTGTTAATTATAGTTTACGCTTGTGAAACATAGATTATCTGTTAACTATGGTTTACAGATGTGAAATATAGATTAACGTCGTTAACTATAGTTTACGGTCCGTAAACTATAGTTTACAGTCGATAAACCTAGTTTATCAACTGTGAAACTATGTTTAGCTCATTTTTGTGAATTTGGCGTGCCATATATATCTAATTGCTGTGATAAAATTTAGAAATTCATTTCAAAAGTAAGGATTATCTCCCTCATTCATAGCTCTGATCCTTAAATGAATTTTGACTCCAGTCTTTGGCACTCTGGGTTTTTTTTTTTTTTTTTTTTTTTTTTTTTTTTTTAGCTCTTACAAGATTACTGTTATTTCGGATTTCCAATATTTCAGCTTGAGCATCACTGAAGACATTATTTGTCGAAATGCGCATCTGGTGCATCAAAATTGGTACCGTGTAAGTTTTACATTACGACCCCTGGGTCGAGGCTTCTGCTGGTGGACTGTTAGTCTCCGAGGGTCTCTACAGTCCATTAGCTAAGTACTTCGTTACTGACTTGAAAATACTGATGTAAATTTAATTGCTGTGATAAAATGTACAAATTCATTTCAAAATTAAGGATTATCTCCCTCATGCATAGCTCTGATCCTCAGACGAATTTGACTCCAGTCTTTGACACTCTGTTTTTTGTTTTTTAGTTCTTACAAGTTTACTGTTATTTCGAATTTCCAATATTTCAGCTTGAGCATCACTGAGAAGACATTATTTGTCGAAATGCGCATCTGGTGCATCAAAATTGGTACCGTATAAGTTTTACAGTATAAACATGAAAGAATTTTTTACAAATAATGTAAACCGTGTGCAGACGTATTCTGAATTCTACCACAGTTATTGCAAATATCAAAGGAATGCCGCGGTCATTATTCTACGATATACCTGCATACGTATTAACTGAGTAAGAGAAAATTGATACACATCTCGCTTGCACTCCGAGGTTTGCTAATGTAACAATAAAGTCAATGACTGATAATTAAATTTTATAATCATAAAAATGAATCAATATACTGTATGTTGTAAAACAAATTCATAAATGACTGAAGACCATTTGTCAATTAATTTATAAACCAATCGTCTGCATTCCGAGAACGATACACATGTCAACATGGCGATGCACAGACAAGTTTTCCTTGAACTGTATTCAACGAAATTGATATACCCCGTTAACATCAATCTAAATACTTGATATTTTTTTTTTCAAAAAGTAGATTTAAAACCATTTCACCGTTTTCGTTAGCAAACAATAATGTAGGCCGTTTCGAAAACTGTCGTGACGTTATGTACAGTGACCTAATTCGTAGCTATATAGAAAAGCTATTGGCTGTACATATTTCTGAGCCGTAGTAGAACAGAAATAAAGTTTTTGTTTTCGTGTATTTTGTAGGATAACCTCCTTGGTCTCAAAATATTGTTTGGAATATAAAAGCCTCGGCTTTTCTATTTCAAAACATTTCTCAACTTCGCAGGTTATCCTGCAAGATACACGAAAACACGATCTTTATTTCTTAAAACTTTAACCATTTTTGTTACCTTTCACAAGTTCAATCTCGATTTATTTATTTCACTTGCGATAAGGTATGATCATATGGTAATTTCCCCAATTAATTTGACTTGGACATCGGATCTAATAAAGTAAAAAGGCATTATTTAAATTATCTTATCGAGTAGCAATTATTTCTTTTAAAATGAAAATAACTTCAGTTTGTCTGCAATATTTTCCTGACTCTTTAAGAAATATACGAATATATGAAGTTTACGTTGTTGGTGCATTTTTGTATCGTGAAGGTATTAGCTATTTTAAAATACCGGTATAACTTAGGCCTACCTCTAATAAAGCTTTAAACAAGCGTGACACGATCACATAAATCCAAAATGGGATGAGATAGACACGGAATCTCCATATTTCGGAAAAATTATCGCCCTAAAAAATCAGAAGAGGGGGGGGGGGGGCAGTAGTATCCATACTTCAGGTGCTTGGGTATTGACATGTGGCAATTTGTATCATAAAAGATGATCATGCAGAGATAGCTCTCATGTGCTTCTATTGTTTATACCTGTTTACACCCATAACACAAACATTCCGTAGGAATATGTGTTTACTTTATAGACACATTTAGGTTTTCTTGCAGAACGAGTTGAAAGGTCAGTGTTTTCATCGAGAGAAAAATGACACAGCGTAGGTTTATCATTGGCAAATAGTGCTAAAAATAGATATCGATGTTTCGAATACCATTTGATTTATTTTTAAATCATAGCATTAGAACTCGTCTTGTGTCTTAAAGTTTGCATGTTCCTCAATACCTGTCAATGAATAATAGTAAAATTAAATAGAATACTTTATCATTTGTGACGGTTATTCATCTTCATGGTAGAGTGTTTAATTGTATGTTATCTTTTATTCAATAAGCATTTTACAGGTCAAGAAAAAGGGAGGGGCGATACGGTCCATCATTTTTCAGCGAAAAAATCTAAGGAGTTACTCTACATCGTCATAATGGCTGACTTCCTTTTAAAACATGGATGAAAATATAAATATCAGCAATATTTGTCTATTCATTAAAAAAATTATTGCCTAGCTGAGTAGCACGTCGACTGCAGGGGTTTTAAATTTTTTTCACATTGCTTTCTACTAAAACTGCATTTTTTGACTAAATAAAGTAAATTTGAAAGTTTTCAATTTCAAAATAGTGTTGCATATATCCTCCACTTTTCATCCATATCAAATTTCTCTGGTGTAGCATACCTCCTTAAGCCAAATCTGGTCCCCTACAATGACTTTCAGTTACTGCTGAAAAGATTGAGATTTTTCACAGATGTCTTGGAAGTAGTGTTATTCTTAGTCAGGGCTGTGACTGAATTTCTCAGAAATCAGAGGAAAACTGGTCAAAAAGGGAGGAAAACACCTCAGCTACCTGGAAAAATATCATTTTCTGTCACTTTAGATCAAACCCAGAGTGTTTCATTTTTTCAAAAATTGAGGCAATCACACTTTTTCCTTTGAAAAGAAGAAACATCACATCCTTGTATTATAGATTTATCATTCGTGATAATAATGCAGTGTGGTGCATGGTCAGTTAGACATGACATAGGCCTCGGAATCCATTCAAGGGGAGGGGGGGGGGCGCTAGGGCTAGGGAAAGGGTTAACCTAAATAATATGCCTCTCTCTCTCTCTCTCTCTCTCTCTCTCTCTCTCTCTCTCTCATAATTACCTGGCGGGGTAGGGGTCGCAGTCGTCGTTATTAATTTTGTTGTCGGTATCGAAGGAGTAGGTGTTGTCGTGGGTACCGTTGTCAAGGCGACCATGTTCTGCTGAAGTGCTGAAAACTGTGCAGACAAGTTCTGCACCATCGAAAATAATTGTTTGTTTTGAATTTTTAGAAATTCGTTTTCCTTTGTAAGAGCGCTACAACATGAAGTTGCATTTGCAATGGAAGACTCCAAAACAGATATCCGCTGCTCGTGTTCATCCAAATTTTGGAATACGTACACCTGGCAATGAACTAAAAGATCAATACTGGAGAAAATGGCCCAAATCAAAACATAACCCGCCATGTTTGATTCGTGTTGCCTGACCTTGTTTGATAAGGAATTGTGGTAATATGGAACACATTTAATCAGTGTATTTTCTTTGTGAACGATATTAAACATATCAAGTTTAAGGACACATGACACAAACAAAGGATGGATACATGGGTTGGTGTACATATTCCTTGACTTATAGTTTGGTAGTAATTAAGAATGTAAACTTCTTGTAAATATTCTATGATGTTCACAAGTTAAAATTCATTATGGTTACCCCTCCCTACATAACTCAATTTTTGAAGCAAGTGTAGTCAAACTGAGGGATTTCAAAGAACCCACTTCATATATGTATCAAACTACCTTAGGAACTTCTTTGTTACACACACAAAAAGAAACTAGCTTCTGGGGAATTCCAATTAAACTCTTTGTTACAAACACAGAAACTAGCTTCTGAGGAATTCCAATTAAACTCTTTGTTACAAACACAGAAACTAGCTTCTGAGGAATTCCAATTAAACTCTTTGGTTACAAACACAGAAACTAGCTTCTGAGGAATTCCAATTAAACTCACAGAAACTAGCTTCTGAAGAATTCCAATTAAAATCTTTGTTACAAACACAGAAACTAACTTCTGAAGAATTTCTGAAGACTCCTCCATTTTATTCCTTATAACCGAAAGTCCTTCATTTACACATAAAAACGATTCCTTAAATTCAGAAAGAGATTCCTTATATTTACAAGCTGTATTTGTGAAACACTGATACCCCTGTGTGGCAGCAAAATAATTCTGGCACCCAAAGGTCTTATCAAAGGGATTACTCCTGTGAAATATGAAATAAGTCCCACATGTGTATGTGATGGCCAAGGTTAAAGGTTTTTTAAAAGTAGGTCAAATTCCAAGGCCAAGGTCATAAGGTAAAAAAAAAATTGTTACCTTTAAGAAAAGTCTTGTTACAAGAAATATGAAATCCCTATCAACATCCATTCAAATGTTATGGCCAAGGTTAAAGATTTTGCAGACAAGCAGACTAACAGATGGACAGACCAAAAACTGTTTTTAAAAAAAAACCAAAAAAAAACCTGCTGTTTGTTTCTTATTATACCTATGTCCTTTTTATGTATTTAATTATTCCTAAGGGTTGTTTTAAATTGTTTCATATGTTATTAGGGTAATCATATCATATCGCTATATATTAATAATAGTATTTATGCATTTTAATTCTGACACTATGAATATTTTATTCACATGTATGTGCACATCGATTTTATATTATCTTTTCTTTCACATTTGTGAAGCGCTTTAGAGAACTAATGTTTTAATAACAATTACAATTTATATGCCCCCGAATCTCCAACAATATACATGTGTACTATAATTAAAAGAACGTTTACAACTTGGAAAATAGTTTATTTCTGTGAGTACATTTTCTTTATCATAAATAATGAATTTACCAGATACGGAGAACCATGGTCCTTCCACTTTCTTACAACTTTCATTTTCTGTTATTTTCACGTGCAGAGTATGGCACAGTGCATGCCTGATTGGCGCCCCTCCCCTTCACTTTTTTATAGAAGTTTTGAGTGTTATGAATGTAAGTTTCAAGAACTGATGGATTGATCCCATGTAGTGATGGACGAATCCCTCCCCCTCCCCATTTAAGAGGGTAAAAGTTTGCCCAAAATAATTCCGTGATTAGTGTTTGTTTTTAAGGCCCCGCCATCACGGGCACTTGGGGCATGGATTATGCCCCCCCCCCCCTCCCCACCTTATTTTTTATCTAGCCTAAGATGGAGACTTTTATTTTTCTACTTATGTTTTATAGAAATGCATTAAAGATCATCACAAAATGTAATTTTTGTCTCTGTTATGTATTAGTAAAATTCACGGTGACAGTGATTTCTTCTTGTAATCCCTGATAGCGTGATTTTTACTAAAACGTAACAGACACAATTTTTTTTTTTTTTTTTTTTTACATTTTTGGATGATCTCTAGTGCAGTTTTACAAAACATAAGTAGAAAAATATAAGTGCGTGGATCCCAGATCAGAAAATAATAATAAGGTGGGGTGAGGTGGAGGGAGAGGTTATTAATGCCCTAAGTGTCTGTACCCGCCCTATGGCGGGTGCCCTGTATTAATCACTGCAGTTCGTCTGTCAGCACTTTCTACGGCAAGCAATAACCTAAGTTTCCTAGGGAAGATTTTCAGAAATTTAATCTATACGTAATACTTGGATTAGGCAAAGGTTCGTCTGTACAGAGTTCTGGGACTTACAATTTTTTCTTTGTATTACATAAAA
The DNA here is from genome assembly GCF_947568905.1 of Ostrea edulis. NCBI lineage: Eukaryota > Metazoa > Mollusca > Bivalvia > Ostreida > Ostreidae > Ostrea > Ostrea edulis. The sequence goes on from NC_079170.1 coordinate 65,045,950, forward strand.
TGATGCACTTTCTACGGCAAGCAATAACTTGAGAAGATTGTCATAGAATTTGAAGGTCGGTCCGTCCGTCTGTCTGTCCATCAGCACGTTTTATGGGTACGATAACTTAAGTTCCGTTAAGAATATTTTTTTAAATATACTTACAATATGTAATTCTTGGATATTCAGATTTATCGCGGGTCCTTCATTACGTCACTGTTTTCTAGTTTATATGGTCTTTTTTATTATTTATTTTCTTTGTTAAGAAATTTACAAAGTCAATTTCTTCTCCGGCTGCACGCTCCTCAACAGTTCTACCTTGTAAATTCACGCACCGTCTCTGTTTTACTGAAATCGAAAATCATTAAAACAAACTTTTATAGTGGGTTTCTTTTTATAATATTGAGTTTCTTTGAAATTCTGACCCTGAAAAAACAATTGATTTTTCCTTACATGTATATTCAATGATATCCGTGTTGAAAAATGAGGTCATAATTTCCCTTTGAACTGAATAATAATTTGTAATCTAGCCTCACAGACAGGGTTAATATTCACACTTTTCTCGAAAAATCAGGAAAATATTAACTTTTCAGCAGTATAATTTTAATAGATACATGTACCATCGGCAGAATGCACGGTTATTTTGATACATTTGGTACGTATAGAAATCCGAGATCGGAATCGAGGCATGTCTGAGGACAGCTTCTAAAAATATATATTTTTGTCAGTTAACTGGGGGGGGGGGGGGGGGGGGGAGAAAAATGAACATGGTTGCAGTAAAAAGGAAAGTGATTGCCCTACATGTATGTCTGAACAATAGATGTATTACATAATAAATATTAATCATTCTTATAGACATTGTTCATATTGGTGTTTAAATAAACGGAAAGATTTCAAATTCATCTTGATCAATCAATGTTTTATTTTCTTGCAATACAAAGTAAAGCATTAAAAAGGAGTTCAACTCCACACCAGATAAGAATGACACCTCTTCAGTAAATATCGGATAATCATCACCAGCTGTGTCATACGTCGTTGTATTATTGGATTCTTTGTAAAAAAAAAAAAAAAAAAAAATCAAATAAATCTTTAAGGTCCACATTACATTTTTGTTTGTTACTATTACAACCTGTGTTCAATATCTTCCAATATTCTTCTGGGTTTGACGTACGTAGATGACTCAATCTTTTCTTTATATATCTGTTCAGTGACTAGTTCTTGCTTGTTTTAACAATCTTTTATAATATTTTTCTTTATTGAACAAGTCCTCCTTGAAAATAGTACCATCATATCGGATAAATAGCTGTTTTGTATTGCTTTTCTATACTTCTGTCTAGCAGATTTACAGTATTTGGTAATCCATGGTTAGATTTACAGTATTTGGTAATCCATGGTTAGACTTACAGTATTTGGTAATCCATGGTTAGACTTGCAGTATTTGGTAAGCCATTGTTAGTCTTGCAGTATTTGGTAAGCCATGGTTAGATTTACAGTATTTGGTAAACCATGGTTAGATTTATGTACAGTATTTGGTAAACCATTGTTAGACTTACAGTATTTGGTAAGCCATGGTTAGACTTACAGTATTTGGTAAACCATGGTTAGATTTACAGTATTTGGTAAACCATTGTTAGACTTACAGTATTTGGTAAACCATGGTTACACTTACAGTATTTGGTAAACCATTGTTAGACTTACAGTATTTGGTAAACCATGGTTACACTTACAGTATTTGGTAAACCATTGTTAGACTTATGTACAGTATTCGGTAAGCCATTGTTAGACTTATGTACAGTATTTGGTAAACCATTGTTAGATTTATGTACAGTATTTGGTAAACCATGGTTAGATTTACAGTATTTGGTAAACCATTGTAACACTTACAGTATTTGGTAAACCATTGTTAGACTTACAGTATTTGGTAAACCATTGTTAGATTTATGTACAGTATTTGGTAAACCATTGTTAGACTTACAGTATTTGGTAAGTCAAAAACTTCTTTTGCACTTCGGACAAATATATCACCAACGGTATCCACAATATTGTCAATGCATTTATGGGTTATATCAATATGATTAGAGTTCTAATTGATTCATCATGTCGCTTTTATCCTGAACAAAAGTCCTATACGTCAGTGTTTCGTCAACAATCCAGCTTTTTGCAACACTTGCATGTTCATTATAGGGTTATCTTCAGCTATTGAAAATTTGTTACCTGTTGGTTTGGGGGTTTTTCCACAGTAAGATTCAGTGTAACTCGAATTGTGTATCAGATAAAAGTGATGAAAACGGCTTAACAGATATTTCTTACACATATTGTACAAAATCCATCTTTGCAATGTATAAAGTAGTCTACAACACGAATTTTTACATGTAAATTCACCATAAGCATCCTGTCAATTGAGTGTATACATACTACAGTCCTTACATACGCTCAATAGCTTACCAAATTAATCTAACACATTATCTCTTGATTTTCTGTCTACAGAAAAACCGTAACAATTAATATCACTGACATCATAGGTATGAGATTTTAAAAGAACTTCATGATCATTCAAATTATCATTTAACTGTGTAAAACCCATGTAATCCTTTTCTGTTGAAACTGTACTATTGATATCGCGTTAGGCATATATATATATATATATATATATATATATATAATCGTTGTTGACACCTCTCATTTGTAACACACGGCTAGTCAACAGATGTCGTCACTGACGATGGTCAGACAAACGAGGACGTCATTACCAAGGTCAGACAACGGACGTCTCCATTGACCACGCGCGGTAATTGAGACCAGACGTGGAGAAGTGAAAGGAGCCCAGTCAGGGTTAATGATACCAGATGTTCAGCAGGAGTTGGCAATTCATGAATGGAAAGCCATCCCGCACCCCTGCATAATTTACACCCCCAAACCCCATGAACGTAAAAAGACCATTATAAATTATTAAATCAATCTTGTTGAACGTTTTCTTTTCAATTTGTCCTATTACCTGACACTCAGCAAAGTTGTTTACAAATCTCGGGATATCTCTCTATCTCTTCCGTTTCGTATTTTTAAAAATAAAAACAAACAACGGAGTCAACACTGTAATTTTGCAAAATAATTACAGCAAATCACAATATATGTACAAACTGTTTATGTGGATAAGTAACCTTGCCTACATACATGTACATGTATTTTAGACATACATTTAGTGAAGGGGCTAAATTTGTTGTCTGAAAGTGTCACAACTACCAAAATGTAAAAAGTTTTTTCTGTTTTTCAACAACAGAAAAATGATTATAATACCTATTCAATATTCATAATTTCCCTATACTTTTTTTTTTTTTTTTTTTACGATAAATAATATGTTGTAAAGTCTTGCAATAACAATCAAACAACAAACAATTCATTATTTATTATGACTTATGTACATTTATATAACAAAATAAATATCGCGGTGAAATGTGATAAAATAAACTAATGTCATGAACACGTCTGCAGTCCTTTCTGTAATAAGTCTAACATGATTGGGTAGATCTTGGCAAACTCTTTTGCCTGCCTGGATTTCATTTGATTCACGTATCCTTCCAAAGCACCCCTACAAATAAAAATGAAACCATTTTCCTCAAACCAAATTTATATAATCTCTCTCATGTAATCACATTGGAAACAAGTATAGAAATAATATTGATGCACGTCTTTTTAATTGATCTTATCTTTATCGTGATGTTTGTCATTAATATAATTTTAAAAGTTTCCAAGAATAAATTGACGTTATATCACAAATTACACTCTCCAAATACAAGTATGAAATAGGTTGGTTTTTTTTTTCCCGTTTAAGGTAGTACTCTACATCGTCATAATGGCTGACTTCCTTTAAAAACATGGATGAAAAAATCGATATCAGCAATATTTGTCTTTTCCTTTTCCATTAAAATACCTAGCCGAGTAGCTCAGTAGGTTTGAATACCGACTGCTGAACTGTAGGTCGCAGGTTCGAGTGCAGCAGGGGTTTTAAATTTTTTTCAGATTACCTTCTACTAAAACTGTATTTTTTGACAAAATAAAGTAAATTTGAAAATTTTCAACTTCAAAATATTGTTGTACATATCCTCCACTTTTCATCTACATCAAATTTCTCTGGTGTAGCATACCTCCTTAAAGGCACGCAATAGAGTGTAATAATAATCCAAAAGACTTTTAAAAGATATACACGTAACTAAAGAACTTTCGGGGGGGGGGGGGAGGGGGGGGTAAGGCGGTGAACCCATCCGTGACTATTGGTGAAACTCAACTGACCATGTTGAATCCCATGAGATTGGTACTTTCCTTCCTAACGATCACACAAATCAAAACAAGCCAAGGCAATTCCAGGAGCTTTTTATTTATTTCTTATAGAAGATGATGTTGTAATTGTTGACAGAGGATTTAGAGACTTGCTGGACTTTCTCCACTAATGTGGATTGAGAAAAGAAATACCAGACGGAACATTTCTGTTTAGAAACACAAAACAACATTTTAAAAAACCCACATCAGTAATGGAAGTGAAAACATGAATGACTGAGGTAGCAAATGACCAGAATAAGTATATAATGATACTTTAAAAATTCCACACAAGGCGATTTCTTCAAATCAAACAGACTGTCTGTCAAATCTAATAACATCAATGATATGAGTGAGGGTTTCCTAATGCTGAAGACAGCCAAAGAAAACGCCACTGTACCACCATGCCTATGAGTAGACATTGGGGCACACGCCAATGATGCTGTTCAAGAGTTTCCTTTCCTCTGTGAGGATGATGTTGGACAGTTCGGCATTTACCAAATCTAACAGGAAAATTTCTGCAGCCACACTGACAATGGTCACTAATCAATTGATGTTTCTTAAATGGAGCCCCCTGGCACTATGGATGACTTCCATGCAAGAAGTCAGTTTAAGGAGGAATACTACACCATTAAAATGGCTGACTTCCTTTTTGAAACATGAATGAAAATATAAATATCAGCAATACTTGCATATTCCTTTTAAATCCAATCGCCTAGCAGGGTAGCTGATCTCAGACTGTAGATTGTGGGTTCGAGTCTAGCATGAGGGGTTTTAATTTTTTTCCATATTACTTTCTACTAAAACTGCATTTTTTAAAACTAAATAAAGGTAAATTTCAAACTTTTCGATTTCACAATAATTTTGTACATATTCTTCACTTCCCATCCATGTGTTATTCCTCCTTGAAAAGGCAAGCAAACGTCCAGTTTGTGGATTAAATTTAGTGGCCTGTCCCTTTATGTTCTTCGCATGAACAGTCTTTACAAAATCTGATTGTTCACTTCCTAAAGGAAAACTTACTTGATAAGAGTGAGTCTGTCTTTCTCGGACGGATGGTCTTCTAACCACTGTGAGTACCTGCTGATTGACCAATCAGCCGACTGAAAATGTCACAAAATATCAATTCTGAATAAGGTATCTCAAACCACTTGCTTATTAAAAGACAATAGCGTTCCTGTGCTTTAACCCTCAGACAGTGTATAGCACAAATAAATTGTTATTATAAAAGTGAAATAGATCTTGTGTAGTTTTTCCTGATCAACTTTGTATATGCACAGAAGAATTGCAAATTGCTTGAAATATAACATTAATATGAATCTGCTTCATTTTTTTCCCTCAGTAACCTCTCATGCAAAACATTGGATACTTTATCTACTCCTACAAGTAGGAGCCTCGGTTAACATCCCAATCTCCTTATACAACACAAAATTTCACTATTTGAAATCTAATGATGGCCCGCATGTACTTTAAACACACCTGATGTGGAGATTTCATATCCAGCGGAGCCCGGCCGAACAAGAAATGGAGAATGGTACTGTACGGAATGATGTCACCAATGGCTTGACTCTTGCTGATGTGTTCAGCCTGCTGGAACAACATAGGTCTGAAAACAAACGGGAGGAGACAGGGATTAAAACGGGAGGAGATGGGTATTAAAATGGTCTACAGTCGATACCATAAATGTGGGAATTTCGACATAGACTTATTTTTATGAAATTGATTCAAAATGCTGTAAATTTATTTTTGTGTTGATTCATTGACTTAGTGCAGTCAGACATGATCAAATGCAACAAAATTTCTTTTACAAAAAATGATTTTTGCAATCCAATATACCTACAAAACTGCTTAAAATTCACAATAAGTTTCCAAAGGCCAGAATAATTGTCATAGCTAATTTTTAAAGGCCAGGTTTAAACATATGTACATGGTTCTCTTCATTATGCAAGTAATAATTAAACCATTATATAACAAACCCAATACGTGTGTACATGTATACCAAGGATATTAATTATCTAATATATAGTATTAACTATAAGTATGTTGTGTTTGCAGCATTGATACATCAAACATTCACAATGAACTTACCTATGATATATATTTACAATGAACTTACCTATGATATATATTTACAATGAACTTACCAATGATAAACATTTACAATAACATTTACAATGAACCTAGCTATGATATATATTCACAATGAACTTACCTATGATAAACATTTACAATAACATTTACAATGAACCTAACTATGATATATATTTACTATGAACTTACCTATGATAAACATTTACGATGAACTTACCAATGAAATACATTTACAATGAACTTACTTAAATGCCCTGAGAAGTTTGTAGTGATTTCCAAGATCAGACACTTTCCTACAGAAAGGAGAAATGGCTAACTCCATCTGGGCAAAGTCTGCTGCCAGCCTCATCTTTCCGCCCTCCCCGAGGGGCCGTATCAGACTGGCATGTCTGACAAACAGTGCAATACATCGACAAGCGATCGGATTTATGCTGTTTAAATAATTAACAAATTAAATCAGATTTATTCTTTACCCTAAGTAGTAATAAATGTAAATGGTTTGATAAGATGGGATAGAATCTTAGTCTAGTACATCTTGTGAAATTAACATAAAGCATAAATTTAACAGTACAGTAAAACTGTTTATATGGAACATGTTTATAATGAATGCATGCTTACAAACATTGTGAAGTGATATTTTATTTTTTCCACTATGAGAGGAGAATGATACAAATTTTATTGGATATAATGAAGTTTGGTCATAACAAACTGTTTTTCACTGGCCCTAGAGATTCACTATAACCATGTTTTACTGTATAATAAAGTTTGGTTGTAACAAACTGTTTTTCACTGGCCCTAGAGATTCATTGTAATGTATTAATGTATGATGAAGTATGGTTGTAACAAACTGTTTTTCACTGGCCCTGGATATTCACTATAACTGTATTTTACTGTATAATAAAGTTTGGTTGTAACAAACTGTTTTTCACTGGCCCTAGAGATTCACTATAACCGTATTTTACTGTATAATAAAGTTTGGTCATAACAAACTGTTTTTCACTGGCCCTAGAGATTCACTATAACCATGTTTTACTGTATGATGAAGTATGGTTATAACAAACTGCTTTTCACTAAACATTCCCTATAACCTTATTTTAATGTAAACTGTTTAACTGGTCCTGGAGATTCACTATAACCGTGTTTTACTGTAAACTGTTTCACTGGTCCTGGAGATTCACTATAACCGTGTTTTACTGTAAACTGTTTAACTGGTCCTGGAGATTCACTATAACCGTGTTCTACTGTAAACTGTTTCACTGGTCCTGGAGATTCACTATAACCTTGTTCTACTGTAAACTGTTTAACTGGTCCTGGAGATTCACTATAACCGTGTTTTACTGTATGATGAAGTATGGTTATAACAAACTGCTTTTCACTAAACATTCCCTATAACCTTATTTTAATGTAAACTGTTTAACTGGTCCTGGAGATTGACTATAACCGTGTTCTACTGTAAACTGTTTAACTGGTCCTGGAGATTCACTATAACCGTGTTCTACTGTAAACTGTTTCACTGGTCCTGGAGATTCACTATAACCTTGTTCTACTGTAAACTGTTTCACTGGTCCTGGAGATTCACTATAACCGTGTTTTACTGTAACCTGTTTCACTGGTCCTGGAGATTCACTATAACCGTGTTCTACTGTAAACCGTTTCACTGGTCCTGGAGATTCACTATAACCGTGTTTTACTGTATACAGCTATTGATTACATCCCACAAAACACACACTGACAACTGATATTTGTAAACGAACGATCACAATCTCTAATGAAGGGAGAAACGTAACAATTACCTGTCGTATATAAAGTCCTGACAATCGTATCTAGACAGGTAGTCACTCTGGCACCTGGACACGAATTCCTGTAGCTCCCTCATGTACAGTGAGCACTGGGACTCCTTGTTGGGGTCTGGTACAGACGAGCTGTAAATAAAAAGGGCATTTGTTTTGTCTGAAAAAAAACCAACTTTTTTTCCAACATGAAAGATTTGTGGTCCGGGGAAATCTTTGGACAGTGAACATGTATTGCAATATCCCTGGTCTTTTTTCAAAAATGAAATTGATTACATGAAAACATTTCCCTGCAAGCTGTAAAATCTTCCAGTTTCTGCAATCAATTTTAGATATCTTAAAACTCAACTTTAAAAGAGTAATAGAACATAGGAAACAACAGATCTTGTGTCTACTGATTAAAATTTCACCTTGAGAAATCTTCTTGGTGCATGGTCAGAATGATGGCCTCTACTGCATCAAGGACTGAGGACATCAGAGGAGAAATAGCACTGCTCATCAAGATGACCACCCCCTACACAAGGAAAGCAATGATTATAAATACTGCAAGCCATAAACACAAGTAAAATGTCTACACAAACAAGAAAAATGTTTATTACAGATTTTTATTACATGCTCAATAGTTTTGTAAACCTTTAACTGTTTTTGTTTGCCATCTGCAAACTTGTCAAACTTTTGCTATTACATGTAGTCATATGGCACCATTTCTTTTTTAATTGCATTTAATGTGATTTTTTTTTTTTTGCATGTACATGTAGCTAGTACATCATTTCATCAGCTGTATGATGGTGCTTTAACAAGTTTATAGACAATCAATCTTTGACATTGGGTTCAGAACTTAAAGCTGGGAAAGCGATGTTTTGTGTTCGCTGATTTTGGAAATCTGAATTGTTGAAGTCCTAATGGTCATGTCAAGATTCAGTGAAGTGTACAGGATTGATGAAAAAAAATGAAAGTTTACCTTGAAACCCATGAATTTTTCATGTAATGTATATAAAGAACTGCGATCACCACATACCTTCTGGTCAATTTTTAAACATTATCATTTTTAAATGAGTTTTTATGCCAATATGGATATTTATATGAATTTTCGTAAAAGTTGTGTTATTTGACAAAACAAAGAGAGATAACTCTATAATTTTGGTTAAAATCACATAAATCAATGGAAAACGGAAAATATTTTTTAGAACATCTCCCCCCCCCCCCCCAAAAAATTTCTACAGGTATTATAAATTGTCATTCAGCAAATTTATACCAAAATTCTCATTGTTTCACCAGGGGAAAGGGGGAACATATGTTTGCAGACCAATACACAGCAAAAATGTTCACTCTTTGATCAATTGTGAATGAGGTTAAAGTAAGAAAAATGAAGATTAATCATTTAATTACTCAATAATATAAAGTAATTTGACAAATTAAACGGTTATTAATTTATATCAATACGCATTTTAGAGTATATGATGTTTTAAAGCCTGGTTTCATGGAACAGATTAACACTGGTACTAAAGTTAATGAATTCTATTTTGCATTTTAAAAAATCTCATTAGCAAAATTGAAAATCTTTTTAAAATACATGAGTTAAAAATGTAGGCAGGAATCCAGAGTTAATGTGCGTAGTTCTTTTATGGAACACAGCCACAAACTTCAATGATAAATCATATATTGGAAATACAATGAGCGAACATTTTCAACATCAATTTAACCTGCTGAGTTTAAAATGTGTTAGAATAGCTTTTTAAATGCATAATTTACTATCAAAGCATCAAATCAAGAAAGTTCTTTTATTTTTGCTTGCTAAAACGTCGGAAATGCAAAATGATTTTAATAGTCTACAAATATGTGCGAGATGAGAGTTTAGAGTGGTGGGTTGGTACGGAAGCGATATTTATGCATTGACAAAATGGTAAATATTTGTATAAATGATTTCTTAAAAGATGTTATAGTTTTTTCACTATATCTTCTTGTTCATTTTAAAACAGAAAGTACCAGTACAAAATTGTCTTCTGCTTTTTTGAAGAAAAAAAAGATATGATGCTCAGGCAAATATATGAAGCTTACCGGAGGAGGTTTACCCTAATAAAGAACGTGCATGGTATTTATCATATATCTGTTTATATCTATTACATTTAGACTCTAAATGTGGAAAGTTAAACTATTAAAGGAAACATTATACATACATGTATTAAATGTATCTTTCCAGATATAAATTAAAACGTAAAACTTGAAAAATATTAAATATACGGTATCAGCTAATAACAGACAAAACCCTATATAAGGATTATACTAATATACAACATGAAATAAACAATATCTAATATGAACCTCACACATGTACATATGAATATGTTATCTACACAATGTATATATATTGTCCACTTATTCACTAAAAAAAGCAAGATTACGTCAGAACTAAAAGGAACTCTCATTTCAAGCTGACAAGCAGGCAAACAACAAAAACAGAAAACTGTAAGTAAACTACCTCCAGGGATTTCTGAATGCATTCTATTGCATCTGGGGGGAAATTCTGCAATCCTTCCACTAACTGAAAAAACAACAGAATCCATGGATGATTTTAAGCTGTACATGTGTTTGTATTTTTAATCATTTCTTGTTTAGGATCAATAGGTGTCATAAGGCTACAGGTCTTGTTGGGTTGTTAACATTTGTGATGAGTAGTGGTGCATGCATCAGAGTACAGTGAGGATCAGTCCGGAAGGAATTGTGTCAATGAGGATTGTGTAAAAGGAAATGAAATCACACATTTCAATTCAAAAACCTAAAGGATCAAGGACTTCCTTTAACAAGGCAAGGTCACTGAAATAAAGTATCACGAAAGAAAAGTCATTTACAGTCATCAAATCACAGTCATTTACAGTCACAAAATCAAAGTCATATACAGTCACGAAATCAAAGTCATTTACAGTCAAGAAATATAATTCATTTACAGTCAAGAAATCTAAGTCAATTACAGTCAAGAAATCTAAGTCATTTTCAGTCAAGAAATCAAAGTCATTTTCAGTCACAAAATCAAAGTGATGAACAGCATATTTTGAGATATTATTGTTTTCAGTTTTGAACTAAATCACAATGTTAAGCTTTGCAGTACATTGATATAAGCACGTTAGAGGACTGAGTAAATGTTCCAAAGGGATGTGCTGACAATCAAAGGGACACAGGTTCAAACGCTGCTGTAACTTGCCACCTGATTTTATGGGATGTATTTCTAAGACATTTTACATCAGACCATTCAGCTGTATAAGGGTACAAGATGTAGATATTGTGGGTACCAGCTGTAAAAAGAGTACCAGCTTTGGCTAGGGGTTAACCTGCCATGGACTGATGTTCCATTCTCAGACACTGAGTATGGACCAGTAAACTGTAGATTACTTTTATTCTGTGAGACTCATCAATGATGTATTTATTCACGAGACATAACTTTTGCAAATCATTATTTCTCAGGTCTTCTATGTGCAAGAATTTACTTGAGAGAAGACATATTTTTGCGAATGGATATTCTCTTTAAATTACACGTAAATAATGATATCATGAACAAAATGTGAATAACAGGATGTGGAAGTTCCTGGTGATACATGTACAATGGATGTTTCAGGTAATCATATATATTTCTACATTGTATAGATAGGATGCCAATCATAGTTGTATTAAAGAATGGATATTTGCCAGTGCTTTTTTTCAGGTTCAGAATTTTGTCGTACTTAGATTGGCGTAAGTTTGAAATTAAATAAGGAGCTAATTTTTTCACTTCCTCTTAAATAGAAACTAGAGGTAAAAAAATAAACGTTTGTTTGTAAAATTGTAAACAACGAATACTTGTTTATTTTTTAAAGTATAATTTCTTCAGTGATTAACTTAAAAAAACAAATGACATTTGTTGACATGGAAGAAAATTCACAATTTGTTTTATTTTGACGCTATTTTTCCCAACTGAATGGGTATTGGGACCGTTCCCATACAGCAGGGGGGGGGGGAATGCTGTGATGTAACAGTACTATAGTTACCTTGGTGATGGACTGATGAAGTAGATACAGTATATTGACCATGGTCACATTTCTCAGCTGTCCCTGAGTGGACGGGCCAATGACCTGGCTGGCCTCTCCGTCTGTTATCAGCTGTGTACAACCAAACAATCAAAGTACTGAAAGAGCTGTCACTCAGATAATCATAAATAACAAATTATCAACTGTGTACAACCCAATAAAAGAGCTGTCACTCAGATAATCATAAATAACAAACTATCAACTGTGTACAACCCAATAAAAGAGCTGTCACTCAGATAATCATAAATAACAAACTATCAACTGTGTACAACCCAATAAAAGAGCTGTCACTCAGATAATCATAAATGTTAACATTATTTTAGAATAATATGCTGAAGCATGGCATCATTAAGGAGGAAAGAGCTTTGTTAGGTAAGATTTATTCAAACATTTAGTTATAGATGGAAAATTAAGATTTATTTAAACAACTAATTATGGATGGAAAATTAAGATTATTGAAACATTTAAATATGGATGGAAAATTAAGATTTGTTTAAACATTTAGTTATGGATGAAAAATTAAGATTTATTTAAACATATAATAATGAATGGAAAATTAAGATTACTAAACATTCAAATATGGATGGAAAATTAAGATTTTTTTAAACATTTAGTTATGGATGGAAAATTAAGATTATTTAAACTTTTAATTATGGATGGAAAATTAAGATCATTTAAACATTTAAATATGATGGAAAATTGTTTAAACATTTAGATATGGATAGAAAATTAAGATCATTTAAACATTAAAATATGATGGAAAATTAGGATTTGTTTAAACATTTAGTTATAGATGGAAAATTAAGATTATTTAAAAATCTAAATATGAATGGAAAATTAACATTTATTCAAACATTTAATTGTTGATTTATTTAAAACCTACTGTATGTGTACTTTGCCCTGTAAACTATTGAGTAAACTTTTTAAAACTTTCATGCAAAGTTAAAATTTCTGTGGAATGAGGAAAATTAGCAGTTCTTCAGGTCTCAAATCAGCATCGAAACCTTAGTTTTCAGAAAGAATAGCATACCAGAAAACACCGTTTTAGATGAAATGTACAATTATAATATTTTGAATTTAAAAAGTTAAAAGTTGTCTTAATTAGTTAAAAAAGCAGTTGCAGATGAAAGTAACCTGGAGAAAAATTGACCCCCTGATAGACCAAACACACGATCTACAGATCAGCTGCCTCACGTGATGACCCAATGAGCTAACAGCCGATAAGATTTTAAAGTATAAGGAATAATTCTGATATTTATTTTTGCCACTTATATTACCTACTATTATGATGTGTTATTCCTCTTTTATGGAGAATCCATATAAAATTACAAGTAGTTACATTTTAGTATTTCTACAAACCAGCTGTTCGCTTTTCACTGCAAACAGTTGAATCGTCTTGGCGACATTTTTAGCCACAGTAATACAGAGCTTGGCATCAACACTGGCTACGTTCAGTTCACTGAAAATCAAAAACAAACATTTCAGATTAGACAGGTTTCACTGTAGCAGTCTATGACAATAAGCAAAAACTTTTCCTACCCCTATCAGTGCAAAGTCCTAGAGTTAGAGATCATTGTTAAAAGGAAGAAACAAAACTTTGACAACTCCAAGACCTACATCCCTTAAGACATCTTTTTATTCACCTTTAATTCATTAATCTATGGTAGTAACCAAATTTTGAATGACACAATATCTCCGATTTTACAGCATTTGTTCACGAATTTTTTCACTTAGACAAGGTATAAAGTTATCATTATTACCTGGATATAGTTTTAACGATGGTTTCCACTTCCTGTGTAGTCGGCGGATTCACCGTGCTGAAGGCCAGGTTAATGGGGTCAAACAGCCGTGACAGAGACTTAGACAGATAGGCGTTCTCAAACTTTGTAAGTGTGTTCCTCAGCGCTTTCTCTGAGCTGAAAAATTAAGTTAAACATTGAATAAAATTACTGTTGCATATTAAACCATATCTTTGCATTCGCAAGCCAAGTCTCAGACCTCTTTACTTTAATAAGTGAAGATGAAAGTATATTTAAGTAAACGTGCATCTTGAGGGTTACATATTCCCAACCCATGAACATTGTTGCAACTTCCAGTAAACCTGATGCATCAAAGGAACAAAAGAATGAAATAAAAATATGATTTTTGAATCCAAATGTTGCTGAAAGTTAGCAAGCAAAGTATGAAAAAAATGTGTATTCTATATTGCCATCAGTGACCAATATCTACTCCACAAATAACATCTGCAGTTTTGTTACATATACTTCCCTGTGCTCATTTGTTAGCACAGCTATTTAGCAAATTACATATTCATTGAGAAAATCAACAAAATTTCCCTCTATAAATAAATTCTATCCACTTACTCGTACTGACTCTGTTTACTTCCTGGAATGAAAATGTCATCTTCCATATTCGTTTCTTCCTCACCCGAGGGCTCCGATTGTGACACTGACGTTGCCGTGGTGATACTGAACTGCTGTAGTCGCTTCCAGAGATCGTTATACAGGCGTAACAACTTTGGATATTCTCCCTCAAAGGCCTGCTTCAGATGGGTAGAGGCTGTTTGTAAAACATTAACCAGGTTTTCATATGGTCATTTGTGTCAAATCAAAATGATACCAATTTAAACTTTCAGTATTTCTTACAAATAAACTTCTTCTATTGAGAATGTAAATGAATTTTCTACCTTCATTTTGATATGATGGGGTATATGAATATAAAAATAGAAATCTTAAATTCAGAAAAATGAAAATAAAATGAACAATTTTGATCAAATATTTTAATTTTAATTCCAGTTGGAAATTTTCATCAATCCCTAAAATTCAGTAGAAAAAGTGTTATTGGCTTAAATTTGGATGTACAATATATCTAGTTGGATTTTAGTGAGAATATTGAACTGTTTTTAAGTTTCATTCTTTCTTTCTGTCTTTTTTTTTTTTTGGCACTTCTAGTTTGTTAACACGAGAAGACGATCTGTGAGTTCCTCTGGTTAGCTTCTGACTCAGTCATCAAATAAAGATAATTAAGAACATATAAATGAAGAGGATTTTAAAAAACATTTCCAAGACCTGGAGATTAGTGTTACTTGTTCTACATGTAAATTGGAATATAAAAAGAGGTACTGGTATATACATGTATATTGTACATATAGTAGCCTTTCGATACATACAAAAACCAGAATGTACACTGATTGTGTATTGGCAAGAGAACTTCCTCTGTGTAGATGGGTTAACATGATAGTATATTCATTAGATATTATAATATACATTTATTGTTTAAAAGAAGAAAGACGAATGAAAAGAGTGTGCAAGCATGGTGAAATAGAACTGGGGTGGATCACACACTTTGTATTTACAGTGCTATATTAGAACTGAGGTGGATCACAATTTTTTCATTACAGTGCTCTATGTTACAGATTAATATGCCATAATACTTACCTTTACTTCCTAATGTGAGCAGATTCCAACAGGATTAAACAGATAAAATTAAATGTCATGCAAACTTGTCAATTTTCCAAAATAATTTTGTGATAACAGTGCTCCAAGTAGCGAGTAAAACGGTCGCATTTGCGACCAGAAAATCCATTTTGCGACTAGAGATTATAATTAAGTCGCATTTTTGCAAGTGGAAAAAAATTGGGCATCCAGTAAAATTTTGTAATCGAGATTGGAAGTCTGAATAAATATGTTTCAGTCTCGGTCAAAACAGCGTTTAAAAGCAATCAAGATGGCGGTAAAACGAGGGTTAAAGCACTTTGGACTTAGTAAAAAGTAGAAGCCTCGGCCTTGTACATGTAACAAAGAAATTAAAAAATCACACGGAGAAAGTTTTCCATTTAAAGATGACGTAGCTGCATGTGTCTAAAGAAAAATGCAAAAGTAAAGGAAGAACCCCAGTCCTAATGGCTGAAGGAATTTTCGTGGTTGATATACAGAGATTGCAAAATGTTTTGCAAATTTTGTGAGGCCCATCCAGCAACGTCCACCATTTCTGGACACCCATTGTCCGATTTCACCACGACCTGGTGTATATCTTTCAAATGTGGAAGTGTGACTATTCACGGTAACAGTAAGAGACACGCCTTGTACGTGACTGCATTATTAGCAGTAAGTCGAGCGGGGCAACTGTTGCTGCTAATTTTCAGACATTTACAAACTCGGGATGTAGTGTTCTTATTGATACTGGTACTGATTGTTCAGCAAAATATCCAACAAAAGTAGAAGATCTTATTCACATAAGCAGTGAAGGCCCACTTATTGAGGACTTTAAAGCAAATCCTTGTTTGGAACGCTGGGTTTTCCTCCCCAAAAGCGTACTATAAAATATACAAGATGACCCAATGCAATACAACTTTTGCCAGAGTAAATACTTGACTTGTTAGCATCCAGCATGTTTCACAGTACATTTCTATTCAGTTTAAAAATAAGACCTACAAGGTTTTTTTTTTGATTTGAATATCTTTCAAGAAAAAAATATACACCCATGTATGCGTTTTGTTTGATTTACAAAATCTTTTACCACAGCGAGTAGAAATTTTGAACATGGCGACTAGAAATTTGAAAATGGCGACCAGAAATATTTCTAGGTCGCCATTTTGCGACCTGATAGCAGATGTGACTTGGAGCACTGGATAAAAGAAAAGGTGCCATGTCATTGATTTTAAAGCAGAAATGAGATTTGTTACCTTCTGATGCATTGTTGAATTCGTCCGTCAGCATGTGAGTGATGCTTTCCCAGAAATCTTGCATAATATTCACACGGCCCTCCCTGTGCTGCAGATAAAAATCAAGAGTGGTTGAACATCCAGTTCAT
Organism: Ostrea edulis; assembly: GCF_947568905.1. Lineage (NCBI taxonomy): Eukaryota > Metazoa > Mollusca > Bivalvia > Ostreida > Ostreidae > Ostrea > Ostrea edulis. The sequence goes on from NC_079170.1 coordinate 65,062,991, forward strand.
CTTAAGCAGTACATGTACATTTGTTCTGGTTGAACCTTCAGTAACTTTTACTCCGACAGTACATTTGTTCCTGATTTCAAAAGAAATACAGAATAACATGAAGAACTGTGGATAGACTAAACATTCATTTTCACAAACCTTTGCCAATTCTTCAATAAAACAGACATGTGTTACTGGGTCCCTTTTCTTCACTAAAACTTTCTGTAAATGCTGAACCTATAGACATGAAATAGTAATAGAATTAGATACCATTGTGATGTCATACTGCAGGGATTGTCAAAACGAGGTCCGGAAAACTGTCAAATCTCTGAAATTTGTTTATTTAAAAGTCTAATTCTTTCAAAAATATTTGATATAATTTCATGCATAAATCTTCAATTCAATAGCTGCATGGATATACATGTACATATATCACACAAAAGAACTCCAGAAAACTGTTTGCTTGGATGGATAGACATGTGAATGTATGCACACACAGGCTCATCACTATAGGGCACCTGCCTATATGTGGCTATACATGTATATGCAGGGTTTGACATTTACTTTTTGAGAACTAGACCAGTCGGGCTACTTCAAATGATTTTTACTAGACCTGACCTTACATCCACTAGCCCTGACCAACTTTCCAGAAAGAAAAACCTTGATGGTTTCTCCATATTTAAATACTTAATTCATATGACAAACGTTAAGTTTGAAATAAAAAGTATTTAATCGTCTCAAAAAAAAATCTTTAAATCTCGTCATTCAAGTTGATGCTTTTATTTTCAAACGCATTTTCTGTTTCTTTAAATTCTACCCGGCACAGAAATTCTTTTGTCCATTTGTTAAAATAAAATGACCTCAACTGTTTTATTTTTGAATTTCTATTTCACAAGCCCTGCTTTGTTCCTTCCCAACCTTTTCCTTTCTTTTTCTCTTGGCACATCTTTCCTTGAGGACGAGACGTCGTATTTAGATATAGAGACATTACCGCACCGAAAAATGGCTGTTTACGACGTAATTTATATTTATTTGATAGACACTTAGTCTTTCTTATATTTAATTCAAATAAACTGTTTTTTCAAATGAAAATAAATACAATTTATATCTGTTTATCCGAAACATAACTTTACACACATTAACATCGAATAAATGTCGTAAAACATCACTTCCGACAGCGACTAATATATTAGAACTAAAAATAGAGATTATGTCATCACGCGGTTCAAAATTGCTCGCAAACTCTAAGTAAAGTTTCTTGTTTATTTTTTCAACACGACTAGTCGGACTAGTCAACTGACATTTTACCCGACCAGACCTATCATTTAGTAGACTCGGTCGGTCGGACGTGCCTTAGTGTCAAACCCTGATATGCGATATAAAATCTCAAATATTTTACCTACAATTCCACAATACAATGTACTTAAGCCACCAGTCCCTCTTTTAACTAGCACTTAACAGACTATTCTTATAAACATATTTGTGATCTTTACTGACCTGAGCACAGGAAGCATAAATATTGTCCATTAGTTTTTCCATGTTTGTCCAGAGTGAGGCTCGAAAGGCTGCAGTGTTTCCTGTTACAGGCATGGCCGCTCGACCTGGTCCCCCTGCAAAGTTAATTACAGACACTGATTTAGACGTGGAAACCAAATTCTAATTATCTGCCTACAAACATTTTGAACTTCTGACATAACAAGACATTTATTTTCAAAAATTATAGTCCTTTAAACTACTTAAAGGGACTGGTTCACGTTTTTCGAAAGAAATATTTTTCATTTGTGATGTTAAAAATTAAAAATATAGCTCATTTAATGTTGACAACCAAAATTTGGACCGTCTGAATGTAAGGATAAGAGCAATATTTCAGCTTTGATTCTGTGTTATGTAAACAAAGACTCGAGTCTTTTTATGTAAACAAACAAACCAGTGAAACATTAATTTTGTAATTCAAAGGATCTTCATTTTGCACAATTACAAATTTTAACTTTTAAATGACACATTTTACCTAAAGCATACTTGAGATGTGATATATATAATAAACTTGGATCAGTATCCATTTATTTTGAAAACTCGTAAACAATAACACACCTCAATCTTTGTTTTCAAAACAAATAATAAACTCTCTATAATGAGCTTCCGTCATAAATAACCTTAATTTTTTGTGAAACCTTCTAAAACATATTAGACTATAGATTTTGATTACTTAAAGTGAAATACAAAATTTGGAGGAAAATCGTGAATCAGTCCCTTTAAGTCACGAACATGTATGAAAGGTGAAGATAACGAACAGTGATCAATCTCATAGCACCTGTAATGAATACAAAATACAGAATTGGACAAACACGGACCCCTGAACACACCAGAGGTGGGATCAGGTGCCTACGAGGAGTAAGCATCCCCTGTGTATATCAAGAGATGTTATTGTGTGTTTGCTGTCTGGTGCCATACAGAAACTTGGAAGTAAAGTTTGGAATGAAATAAAAAAGAATCAACAGAATTCTCTAATCAATAGTTTTATAATTATTTATCTACTTCAGAATTGAGCGACAATAATGACACACACTGAGTGACATTAAACTTTCTGGTCACTGAGTGACATTAAACTCTCTGGTAACTGAGGGACATTAAATTCTCTGGTCACTGAGGGACATTAAATTCTCTGATCACTGAGGGACATTAAACTCTCTGGTCAATGAATGACATTAAACTTTCTGGTCACTGAGTGACATTACACTCTCCAATCACTCTATTTGACTCCGGTAAGTGCAGACCGCTGAGGAACAAAACATACTTAATATAATCGTTCCCCACTTTGTCTTACCTCTGCCGCGCGGCACATGCTGTTGTGCCAAACTCTGGGTGTCTAGACAGTTCCGCATATTCTTGTTGAGATTCCCCTTACACTCCTGTATGACGCGCTCCACAATGTGGTGTAAACTGCCCAGGTTGTGAAAGACTTGAAGTGAGGTGGCTACTTGTGTGGGGTTCTAGATTTCAAAGAGATGGAAACCAGTTCAGATCCTGGTCATTCAAATGTTCTAAATTTCATATAGATGGGAACCAGTTCAAATCCTGGTCATTCAAATGTTCTAGATTTCAAATAGATGGGAACCAGTTCAGATACTGGTCATTCAAATGTTCTAGATTTCAAATAGATGGGAACCAGTTCAGATCCTGGTCATTCAAATATCTACTGTATACAGGAAAATTTTCACCTTATGCTATTTCAGCAATGATATATCAAAAAATAATTTTGTCTTCTTTTAAATTCACCAAAAATTGTGATTTTTTCAACTTTAAAGCATTGAATGAATTCTAATTTGCCCATGATATAAAGGGCAGATGAGGAAAAAATGGGGGTGAATATTTTCTAGTAAAAAGTGTTCCAATAATAAATGCTATTATATCTGAACTTCTGAAACTAATGCATTGTATGTTCAACAGCTGGCCTTATTACATGGCATGTTATCACGCGTTCATTACTTATACTCTTTGTTAGTTATAATGTCTTTACATTTGTCCAACAATATCAAGAACATTAGTATAACACTATCAATTTTCCTCAAGACAACTGATCTGTGCCTCCATTCCCTGTACGGACATTCTGTGACAACTGATCTGTGCCTCCATTCCCTGTACCAACATTCTGTGTCTTGACTACTGACCAGGGGCCCAGAGTATATACATATAATGATACATTTGTGAGTCCAGGGTGAGAACATCTGATGCAGCCAGAATACTGACCTGTGAGTCATGAGTGAAGAGTGAGAACTTCTGATGTGGCCGGAATACTGACCTGTGTTTCCATTCCTTGCTCCAACATCTTGTGTGCTTGTGACTCCACATCTTTCCTGGCCTGTTTGATAAAGCGTCGATCTTGTTCTATAATCTCTATACCACTTAGGTCCACACCCTCACAAATATAGTCTAAAAGAAAGCATGCATTTATAAATAGATCAGTTTGATGAATCATATTATTTTTTGAAATTATTTTAGTTTGATTATTAAGATATTTCAATTAGATAGTGGGCCTATGCAATATACTGAACCAGTCCAGTGCTCTATAGAACAAGTTAACTTGCGAGATCTGGTACGAATGACATGTATCTGATAATGATTTAATTTCTTCTGTAACATGCAATTTGATTGGCTGAGCAACATACTTTGTTTTTCAATAGCATAACTTCTTACATAAAGCATTATGACATCATTAATGCTGGAAAGGTCTGTATAAAATTCATCCTATAAGCATTATCAAAATTTTAGTTATCGAGTGATAAATCAAATTACAGGGATTAATTTAAAATCCAAGTATTCTAATGGGTTATAACATACATCTAACTTGGTGCAGACTGTACATTTCATAAACTGTTTTGCTATTGATATACTTTGCTATCAAAGCCATTCCTTAACTAACACAGAAATGAACACTGTATACAGCTCTATCACAACATTTGACCTGCAGTTATAATTCCATGGATTTATCCCTCCACAAAAATAAAACTGCAGAAAAATGAACTTTTTATATACATTATATCTGGACAGATACCAGCCTTTGAATCGTGACATTGACTTTTTATATACATAATATATGTACAGATGCCAGCCTGTGGACCGTGACATTGACTTTTTATATACATTATATCTGGACAGATACCAGCCTTTGGACCGTGACATTGACTTTTTATATACATTATATCTGGACAGATGCCAGCCTGTGGAACGTGACATTGACTTTTTATACACATTATATCTGTACAGATACCAGCCTTTGGACCGTGACATTGACTTTTTAAATACATTATATCTGGACAGATACCAGCCTTTGGACCGTGACATTGACTTTTTATATACATTATATCTGGACAGATACCAGCCTTTGGACCGTGACATTGACTTTTTATATACATTATATCTGGACAGATACCAGCCTTTGGACCGTGACATTGACTTTTTATATACATTATATCTGTACAGATGCCAGCCTTTAACTTTTTATATACATTATATCTGGACAGATACCAGCCTTTGGACCGTGACATTGACTTTTTATATACATTATATCTGGACAGATACCAGCCTTTGGACCGTGACATTGACTTTTTATATACATTATATCTGTACAGATACCAGCCTGTGGACCGTGACATTAACTTTTTATATACATTATATCTGGACAGATACCAGCCTTTGGACCGTGACATTAACTTTTTATATACATTATATCTGGACAGATACCAGCCTGTGGACCGTGACATTGACTTTTTATACACATTATATCTGGACAGATACCAGCCTTTGGACTGTGACATTGACTTTTTATATACATTATATCTGGACAGATGCCAGCCTTTGGACTGTGACATTGACTTTTTATATACATTATATCTGTACAGATGCCAGCCTGTGGACCATGACATTGGCTTTTTATATACATTATATCTGGACAGATGCCAGCCTGTGGACCGTGACATTGACTTTTTATATACATTATATCTGTACAGATGCCAGCCTTTGGACCGTGACATTGACTTTTTATATATATTATATCTGTACAGATACCAGCCTGTGGACCGTGACATTAACTTTTTATATACATTATATCTGGACAGATACCAGCCTTTGGACCGTGACATTAACTTTTTATATACATTATATCTGGACAGATACCAGCCTGTGGACCGTGACATTGACTTTTTATATACATTATATCTGGACAGATACCAGCCTTTGGACCGTGACATTGACTTTTTATATACATTATATCTGTACAGATGCCAGCCTGTGGACCGTGACATTGACTTTTTATATACATTATATCTATACAGATGCCAGCCTGTGGACCGTGACATTGACTTTTTATATACATTATATCTGGACAGATACCAGCCTGTGGACCGTGACATTAACTTTTTATATACATTATATCTGGACAGATACCAGCCTTTGGACCGTGACATTAACTTTTTATATACATTATATCTGGACAGATACCAGCCTGTGGACCGTGACATTGTGAAACACTGATGCCCTGGACTACAACAAAGTGGAACCAGATCTAAGGTCAATGTTAAGGTCACAAGGTCAAAGATTTTGGTGTCATTGGAAAAGTCTTGCTACAAAAAATACACATACCAAATATTAAAGCTCTACCTCTTATGGAGTAAAAGATATGACCAAGATTAAGGTTTTTGACACAGACAGGCAGATAGGCCAAAACTCATCTTCGCAAGCTAAGTGTCCGATTCACTATGAGAGTAAGCAAAATGGACACTTGGATTGCGAAGATGGCCAAAAACTATTGCTCCCGAATCTTCGATTCAGTGGGAATAAGAAATCCCTAATTTTAAATCTCTTACCCAATTCATTGAGACTTTGAGCAGCTTTGGTTATTTCCCTTGCTCCTCCCTGAAGCTGGCTATTTAATCTCTTACTGAGATACATAATTCTTATGATTCTTCGAAGAAGGTCACAAGTATCCTGAAAAGTGAAAACATCATAGAAGTATTTCACAATTAATACATATATCAATCACTCAGTTCAATAAAAACAAATATCTAACAATTTTACAATGCTTATAAAACATTGCTGCCAACATACTTGCAGGTTTCTTAACTGTGTTGTTCTTGATGAGATCTTATTGAAAGGTTCAGACACTTTAGAGCGGATTCTGAAAAAAAAATGAAAGTTTTCAATTTATTTTTTACACCAGAAAATGTACATGAAATTTTTTTTCTGAAATACCACAAAATTAACCGACATTACTTTTCTACCCTGACCTTGATTTGAGAATTTGAACGGTCTTACCGATCCATTCCTGCTAGAAGTGACTGTATCCTAGATTGCATCATCTGAAGCACTCCTTCCAGCGTCTCCACACCAGTAGCTTGCGATAACAAATCCTCATGATGTGCAACAATCTATCGGACATTTACAAAAAGAAAAGTAAGACTTGTACAACCTAACCAACTTGCCATTCTCACACACTAAATCCTGGGTCTTCACAATATCAGAATCATTTCAGGATCACCATGATCGTTCTGGAGCAGTGACCCACTGGTTCAACAAAGTACACAACACTAGACGACAAAGTACACAACACTAACTAGACGACAAAGTACACAACATTAGACGACAAAGTACACAACACTAGACGACAAAGTACACAATACTAGATGACAAAGTACACAACACTAGACGACAAAGTACACAACACTAGTCAAGTACACAACACTAGACGACACATCTTTAAATGCACTAGTTTGTCATGTGCATCTGTTTTTAAGAAACCTGCATGGTAAAAATTATTTCCTAACAAAATTAAACGACACCAGAGGTGTTCCTGTGTTTGTGATGTGTCATGTCACTGACACTAGAGGTGTTGCTGTGTTTGTCAGTGATGTATCATGTCACTGACACTAGAGGTGTTGCTGTGTTTGTCAGTGATGTATCATGTCACTGACACTAGAGGTGTTGCTGTGTTTGTCAGTGATGTATCATGTCACTGACACTAGAGGTGTTGCTGTGTTTGTCAGTGATGTATCATGTCACTGACACTAGAGGTGTTGCTGTGTTTGTCAGTGGTGTATCATGTCACTGACACTAGAGATGTTGCTGTGTTTGTCAGTGATGTATCATGTCACTGACACTAGAGGTGTTGCTGTGTTTGTCAGTGATGTATCATGTCACTGACACTAGAGGTGTTGCTGTGTTTGTCAGTGATGTATCATGTCACTGACACTAGAGGTGTTGCTGTGTTTGTGTTGTATCATGTCACTGCCACTAGAGGTGTTGCTGTGTTTGTCAGTGATGTATCATGTCACTGACACTAGAGGTGTTGCTGTGTTTGCTAGTGATGTATCATGTCACTGACACTAGAGGTGTTGCTGTGTTTGTCAGTGATGTATCATGTCACTGACACTAGAGGTGTCGCTGTGTTTGTCAGTGATGTATCATGTCACTGACACTAGAGGTGTTGCTGTGTTTGTGATGTATCATGTCACTGCCACTAGAGGTGTCGCTGTGTTTGTCAGTGATGTATCATGTCACTGACACTAGAGGTGTTGCTGTGTTTGTGATGTATCATGTCACTGCCACTAGAGGTGTTGCTGTGTTTGTCAGTGATGTATCATGTCACTGACACTAGAGGTGTTGCTGTGTTTGTCAGTGATGTATCATGTCACTGACACTAGAGGTGTTGCTGTGTTTGTGGTGTATCATGTCACTGACACTAGAGGTGTTGCTGTGTTTGTCAGTGATGTATCATGTCACCAGGGCTCGAAATTAGCGAGAAATACTCGCAAAATGCGAGTACAATTGAAAAATAGCGAGTAAAAATAATGGACACTCAAAAATCTTAGCGAGTGGTGATTTACAAACTATGATCGTATCGTATACGGTGATGCGCTATTCGCTTCTCTCAAACTTGCACTCTGAATCATACAAACGCTTACATGAACGACCGATTTCAATAACCGTTTTTATCCGGATTTTTCTTTTATGATTTTTTAAGAAACTCGGAGTCAAACAAATGCTTTAGAGATCAGACATCGCATATCGACATGTGCCACGAGTCCTGTTCACCTATAGGGGTGATTAAATTGAATAATTCCAAGTATGATGTTTTTGTTATTCATTTATCTACAAAAAATATCGGAATCTATGTTTTACCAAGTCTTCCGGTAGTTATTTTTATCAGAATCATGAGAATGTCATATCTAAATTTATTGTCATATTGAGGTCGGGTTGTAGTGATGTGCATTTCTCACCGCGTCGATGATTATCAAAAAAGTCATAGGACTCATGATCGTGCTGCTTATAAAACCATGAGTCCTGTATTCGCTTTAAAAAATCACTAGTGACAACCCTGATGTGGCATGAAATTGGAAGACTGGATCTAGACATGCGGTAAACAAGTCGTGGATTAGACTGTTAGAGGTGCGATAATCAAGAGACCTAGACATTGCACCATATGACTTACGTAACTTAGTGTCTTGTCCAAACGCTGCCTGTTGACCCACTAGGCTCAGTAATGATGGGGGAAATCATTGATTGAAAAATATATATATATATAAAAAGAGCACTGCTTCATTATTTTCATTTTAGTTTGTAGGTTTTCATTTTAGCCTGTGGATTTTTTACCCACAGGCTAAAATTAGCCTGTGGTAGAAAAAGTTAATTTCGACCCCTGGTCACTGACACTAGAGGTGTCACTGTGTTTGTGGTGTATCATGTCACTGACACTAGAGGTGTTGCTGTGTTTGTCAGTGATGTATCATGTCACTGACACTAGAGGTGTTGCTGTGTTTGTGGTGTATCATGTCACTGACACTAGAGGTGTTGCTGTGTTTGTCAGTGATGTATCATGTCACTGACACTAGAGGTGTTGCTGTGTTTGTCAGTGATGTATCATGTCACTGACACTAGAGGTGTTGCTGTGTTTGTGATGTATCATGTCACTGACACTAGAGGTGTTGCTGTGTTTGTCAGTGATGTATCATGTCACTGACACTAGAGGTGTTGCTGTGTTTGTGATGTATCATGTCACTGACACTAGAGGTGTTGCTGTGTTTGTCAGTGATGTATCATGTCACTGACACTAGAGGTGTTGCTGTGTTTGTTAGTGATGTATCATGTCACTGACACTAGAGGTGTCGCTGTGTTTGTCAGTGATGTATCATGTCACTGACACTAGAGGTGTCACTGTGTTTGTCAGTGATGTATCATGTCACTGACACTAGAGGTGTTGCTGTGTTTGTCGGTGATGTATCATGTCACTGACACTAGAGGTGTTGCTGTGTTTGTCAGTGATGTATCATGTCACTGACACTAGAAGTGTTGCTGTGTTTGTCAGTGATGTATCATGTCACTGACACTAGAGGTGTTGCTGTGTTTGTCAGTGATGTATCATGTCACTGACACTAGAGGTGTTGCTGTGTTTGCCTATGATATACCTAGCAGCCCGTCTCTGAACCATTTCAATTTTGTTTATTTCTTTAGTAAAGTACAGGTCCCACATTGAGCAGGCATATTCTAAGGACAGTCATAATAAGGATTTGTAAGCCCGGGTCCTTACTGAGCACGCAGCTCAGTTAAGGCTATCCGAGAAACATCACTGTGCTGTTATAAATGTACCTCTGTGCACTTCGCACCATATGACGTCACAATGTAAAAGTACGTCACAGCGTACATATTCTGATAGTTGTATTGCAGGGAAAGTGTCATAATATTTTGTCGATATTTACTACTGTTAACAAGTGATAAGCTGTATACATGAAAACATTTCTTGTCAAATGAGTATACATGTATATATTATTCCTTTATGATATCAAATCATTCTCCATTTTTAATATATAGCATGCACGAAGGTGATATTCATATCATATTGTGACCTTGAAATTGCTCCCAATCTGAATGACTAATGCGTTTAAAAATTCCCTCATGTACATAAATAATCTCATACTACAGAAACAGTGGCAAAGTTCAGGTTCATCTGCTATAAAAAACAATATGAATTTTTCTGATATATAATCTAGATATATTTATGCGTTTGAAAAGTGCGGAGAGCAATTTCTGTCTTGTATATTAACGGTATGATATATATAAGAACGTGGACAACCCCAGTAATTCGCTGATGACTGTTGATATGTTGTTAAATTACAGCATGGTTAGTTTGAGTATGCATTTGCTCCCAACACTTTTCATGTTAAGGATTTAAATTTTTTTTCTGAGTATATCAATAAAAATTCAGCTGGTTACCTGCATGAACCTGAACTTTTGCCCACAAATAGGGTCTCTTGCTGATTTCCAAAAATAAAGTGTTACGTGATATTCAATTCACGTCACCCCAAAAATTACCATGAGGGGAATTTACGGTTGCTAAGTCATAGTCAACATATGGGTAGTATCGTTTCGGTGTTTAACCGTAACAAGTGTAATGATACCTGTGAATTTGAGGCGTAATTTCACCCCATGATTATTGTGCATTTTACTATGGAAGCCCTTAACCTAGTTGAGCAGGCATACTCAAAGGACGGCCTTACTAGGGATTTGTAAGCCTGCTCCTTTACTGAGGTGGAGTTGATATATAAGTTTCTTCTACGGAATCCTAATGTATTGAGTGATCAGGTGATCCTGGATTGATTCTATATCAGTCACACCCTGCGGTAGGTTCACATACCTCAAGACTCTAGTGAACGAGAATGCACAACTACAGTAAGTCACATTGTCACAGATTCAGAACCTGGTCTGAGCCTCTAATTCAAGAGCTGATTGTTTGTAATAACTTCAAGCCTAGGGTGGATAAACTATTTATATTTTCATTGCAGTCACAGTCATATTACAATACTTGTTGTGATCTTACTTGAACTGGCATAAACAGGTTGGGAACACTTCCCCTTTAGCGAGATATTCTCGCTAAAATGCGACTATCCCTCTTTAGCGAGAAATAAACATTGCCATAAACAGGTGTTTTGACGTCTTTATTGATTTTTAATAATGGCAAATCCCGTGTGACGCTGAATAAGTGCGACACACATTCAACATGATGCGAATTGATTCTATGAAATTGACAACAGTCAAGAATTTTCATATCAAAGTTGCTGCGTAAGAGGGAAGCAGTCTGAAATCCAATACACATCGTGAGTGTTTTTGTTTTGATTAATATATTTGCAGAAGTATCAGACATTTTAGCACTTTCTCTTCTTTTCACATGAAACACGAAGAGATGTACTCCACGGGTGTTTTTCTCGGTTGTACAGGATATATTTACTCTCGCTAGAGAGGGATAATCGCGTTTTAACGAGAATATCTCGCTATAAGGGAAGTGTTCTCAACCTGATAAATTGTACATACTTGGGAATGAATTTCTTTGTCTAGTAGAGATATGCCCTCTGCTAGCTTTGACAGCTGTTCCGATATTGCTTTCCCTTGAATAGCTTGATTTGCATGAGCTTTGACATCGAAAGATTCGTCTAAAAACTTCCTGAACTCTTCTATAAAAATATAGTGGGTGAAAAATTAACAGAAAATGTTGCTTTAATCACCAAATCAAGGTAAACATGCATGGAAACTTTACTCTCTGAGTACAACTGAGGCAGTCGAATGTGCAAGCACTGCAAGGAAGTTCATTCAGATATAGAATACTGAAAATAACAACATTTACCATCGCTTGCTAGTTGTTCAATGACATGGTCCTCCATGTTGACAAGTTTCACTTCCGGTTTATGAATTTAGTTTCGACAGTTTCGGATGTTTGTTGTAAAAACTAATAAAACGTTCCATTTGTAATTCAAAAGCCATCACATTGAATTCTATATTGCTAAGCTACGCTAGACTGATTTTAATTGTGAAAAATCACCAACGACTACTAGTCTGGTCCTCGCCCCCGCCACTCCTTGATCACTCAAAACGAGTGATCAAGGAGATTTCTGGTCGTTTCGGCCTTTTTTCGAATGTGCTACACGGGCAGATGAAAACAAGCGGTATTCTCGCGAGATTATACTTACTTGGGTGAAACGTCACCAATAGATAATATATTTCCGGAATAATTGTTGGCGTATAATACGCCATATTCAAATTCGAAAAATTAATCTTAATAAAATATTTTCTAATAGATATAAAATATCTTACATATCCAATTACATGACAAATTTGGCTAGGTACATTTGGAATGAAATTACACGGTATTTTTAGTAGGCTTCATATCAGAGACATATATTATTTTAGGGCTAATATTGACTATAAATCAAAATTATTCTTTTTTTCAATACAATATGCAATAAAGTTGCCAGAAATTTTACTGAACTTCCATTTTTGTTGCACATAAGAATCTTAAGAGCATCAGACAGACAGATGGCGTGGGGTTTTTTTTCTGAAGGGGGGGGGGGGTAGCAGAGGATAACTCGCGGTCGTCTAAAATTCTTGACTATCAAACGAAAATAAAAAGGGGTCCAAAAAATCCATAACAGATGTTCTCTATTCCAAACTTCAACACCATACATGTAAAGAAGGGGGCGGATTCATCCTACCATGCAATGTAAGGGGGGGGGGGGGTGTCAGCCAGTATATCATAATTCGCAAGGGATGATAATTTACTATGCTTGTGAATATAATGGAAAATTCAACTTTATCAAAGTTAAAAGTATCCCGTCTCTGATTTAAAGCGCATGAGAGTAAAGGATATCAAATTGGAATGGGACGGTGGTAAAACGGATTTCTTTTAGATCCAGTGGTACGGTATGTATTAATATCTCACCAGAGCTCATAGAATGTAGAACTGACTTCATAATGACTTATGAAGGTGATCGGTGGGGAAATAACATATTCTGGTGATATTACTGGTTCTACAGGTATATATTTTGTAGACAGTGGAGGGGTGGTGGTGTGTACACAACATCTGTACACGTACACTACCCACTTCACGTGTCTGTGCATTATGGAAGCACTAGTGTTTGCAAACCTTTATAAGATACATGAAAGACTGCATTGAAGATAATGGCAAGGATGTCACTTAGGATCAACAAGCTCCACTTTTAATTTGGTGTCTGTGCATCAAATAAAGTATTTCTCATCTCCCACAAAATCTTTAAAGAAGAACACTATAACAAGAGATGGGAGATGTCTCTCATTATTCCATGGAAATAATTGTCATTAACACTATATTCTTTTAGCCCCTTAACTGGCCCTGTGAAATGCAGAACCACATGACCTCTACCCTTGCCCTTGGTGACTAGGTATACAGACTGTTGAATAGCAGTTGACCTTTGCTGTTCACTACAACAACCTTTTTCAAGACCACCAATTCTTTTAACACAACTTCCAAGAAATGCAATAAAATGGGAAAGTCTAACAGATTGAAAAACACAAGAGTCAATGTACTATAATCATGATTTTATGCTTGTTTATAAGGAACTCCTTGAAAGAAATTAAAAATATTTTTAATATTTATGATCAAGATTCCTTATAGCCAATATTCTTTCAAGCTTAACAAGGTTATTATGATGTGCATTGAAAATAGTTATTCTTAAAGGGGCATTAGCTGCCATTTTGATACCAAAAAATTAATTAAATGAAATTTGCTCCATATCATACATGTATATTTCAGTGATAACACCAGTATTTAATTATTTCAAACACCTTTTAACCCCAAAACAGGCACATTAATGTGTATGAATATCACATGAATTTTGGTAATTAAATGATTATTGTCTTGCAAGACAATAATTCGTCCTTATGTATTTCTATACACTAAAAGTGACAATCTATTGTCGTTTTATTAGGTTTCTCATGTTTTTGTACAAAATAAATATTATTATTAGGCATTAATATATATTCTTATTGAGAGATTTTGAATAAAAAGGTTGCCATCACTTTCCCAGCTAATGCCCCTTTGACAAACTACATAGCATATCATAATTAACTTGCTGTTAATGAATATGTAACTCTTAAATTAGGTTAAGAGAATTTGATACCAAAGTGCAGAATATTATATTGTAAAATGTACAAAGGTGCAGCCTTGAAATTTATTAAACATAACAATAACATGATTTCACAAAGTGTATTAATCAGTAATGGACAGTATCACTTATACCCTTCATAAATGTATTTTAACATAATGCATTTAGTACTACTGTGTGCTGGATTATTTTTCAACCCCATGTAAATAATGAATTACATTCAAGGGCAACAACTCTTCTAGACACATAGTCTGTTCTGAACACAATCTCTTCCATAGTCATAAGATATACATCATCATTTAAACTAATGTGTTAACATGTGCATACCATAGGAAAAGATTTCACACACATACATCATAACCTATTATCCAATGTGGAGATGTACATGGACTCCAAAGTTTAGATATTGTATGTCTAAAAATATGTTCATTTGAAATATTAATAAGTACAAATGTACAATGTCAGCTACAATATGAGATGAGGATTTTTTTCAAGTTTTTCATAGCAAAATCATGATGGTATGTAAATCTATCCAAATACATAAGGGTCTTAGTACAGTTTCCAGCACATCCATTCATATTCCTGGTCATCCTATCTCTAACAATCTAGACATTACTTAGTTCTCTCCATGCCAAAAACACATAGGACCGAGACTCTCTCCAATCCACTCTGTTCTATTGCTACCATCTTGATCTCATTCAAGTTTCTCCATTCTGCAATCTTTCTTTCTGCTTCTACTGTTCCTCTCCAGGTTGTTTTCGGTCTCTTAAATGCCCTCTTCCCTTCTGGTGTCCAACCCAACGCCATCTCACTGTCATTGTCACCTCCCCTCCATAGCACGTGTCCTATATAGTTCCATCACCGTCTCCTCAGCTCATTGTTTATTGCATTGATGTCAGTCCTGGCTGCCACTTCCTGTTTTCCATAATTTTCTGCTACTTTATCCCCAGTATCCTCTGCAAGCATCTGATATGGTAAGCATCTATTGACTTTTCACCTATTCACCTTCCAAGACATGGAAATGCAAAATTTCTGAAAAAATAAATGCAAATATACCCTATGATAAATTTTAAATACATGCGTCTTAAACAGTACAAGAGGCCAAAGAGCCACATCGCTCAACGGAGTCACCTTGGCCCTGTCATTGTACAGCTGTTGTGATTTTAAAAAGATTTCAGTCTTTATTCCTATGAAAAATGTTGATCCCATATTGTGGCCCCAGCCTACATGAGCCCCAAAGGATCACAACATTACTGAAAATGAATTCACATTACACAGAAATGCCCCAACACCGCCTCAACACCAATATGATCGACAAGATCTTGCTGTTCTGGATAAGACCAAGGTCACAAGGTAATTAATCATGGTACATGCATGATACAAAAGATCTTGACATAAGAAATCTATATACAAAATATGAAAGCTCTGTCTTAAATAGTTGAGATATTGAATAGGTCAGATTTTTATCAAAAGTAGGTCAAACTTCCAGGTCAAAGTCACAAGATCGAACACTGTTGCATCACATGAAAGAACTTTTCGTAAAAAATGTATATACAAAATATAAAAGCCCTAGCTTAAATAGTTCAAGAAATATTTTTAAAAAAGATTTTTCCTATATACTTGTATGTAAAACCTTTATCCCCTATTGTGGCCCACCCTACCCTCGGGGCCATGATTTTAACAAAATTGAATCTGCACTATGTCAGAGAGCTGTCATGTAAATTTGAACTTTTCTAGCCCAGTGGTTCTTACGGAGATTTTTAAATGCCACCCCCCCCCCCCCCCCACCCCCCGGCCTATTTTTACATTTTTGTAAGTAAGTAAGTAAGTAATTTTTATTTAAAGTCGGAACTATATACAGGTAACAATAAACATGAGCTAAGAGCTCTTTAACCGACTATATAGCATTAAAAAAACACAAAGCACTAATGATATATAATTGCATGCATAGATATAAAAACAGAAATTTGAAATAAAACAGGACGCATACATGTATACAGACATCACAAGTCATGCATATATATACACAGGGACTAGCTATATTAAGATTATCGCCCCTTTGAAGGGGGCATAGTCTTTCATTTCAACAAACTTGAATCCCCTTAACCCATGGATGATCTATGCCAAGTTTGATTGAATTTGGCCCAGTGGTTCCGGAGAAGATGAAAATGTGAAAAGTTTACAGACAGATGGCAGATACAAAGTGATTAAAATAGCTTACTTGAGCTTTCAGCTCAGGTGAGCTAACAATATATCTTTTAAGATGTTTCAGCATATATATATATCTTTTATTAATAATAACTTCTTACCCTGTCCCTTTTCTTTTCAGTGGAATGAAATCTGGGTTGTAAGATGGTAGATACATTTTTATCCATTCTTCAGCTTTCTGGAAATGTCATTTTGGAGTTTCAGACAGGCTTTGTTTCCTGAAATAAACTTTAATTTAAAATTTTTTTTATTTAGAATTTCTGACTTAATTTTGAACTACATGTATTTGGAATAAGTAAATACTTGTAATGTTCAAGGGACATTATATGGAACGAGCACGCAGGATTTTAATATCATTTATATGTACTTATTGAATTTAATCTGGGTAAATCTACAGTTCACGCTTGCCTTTTATTAATTATATTGCATCAAAATTATTTGCCTGCATCATTAAAATTGCATGTGATGCACGTTATACTTATAAATT
Source organism: Ostrea edulis (assembly GCF_947568905.1). NCBI lineage: Eukaryota > Metazoa > Mollusca > Bivalvia > Ostreida > Ostreidae > Ostrea > Ostrea edulis. The sequence continues at coordinate 65,080,124 of NC_079170.1, forward strand.
ACACCTTCTTTGAAAAGTAACAGTCAAATGTCATAGTAAAAAAAAGATAATATGGTAGATCCATGAAAGTAGGTTCAAAGTAGCTATAATCATCTCCATTATGATAGGATAAACTTCCTGAAGCTGGAATATTACAAAATTTTACTTATTAGATTTAGAGTTTGATACAATCTTTTTAATAGATAAAAAACACCCTAGACATTTGTTCCTTACATTTATATTTCCTAGTACCTTAATTTGCTAATTAATACATGCAAAGGTAGCAGTATGTTTACTACATTCTTTGGTTGTGTGGCATTAGCATCTATTGTTTTCAAGATAAAAGATCTCCAACACCAGGGACTGAATCTTCAATTTATGCCATAAAGTAGTACATGTAGTTAGGAGAAACAAGTAATGTATAAATTCACTTAATTAAAGAAAAAGTAATTAGTTAGTATGATCTATCTCTGAATACCATAGAGGCATAGCAGGGTTGGACGGTTAAAACCGCCCCCGGTTTTAACCAGTGGTTTTAACTGTCCCGGTCAATACTCCCCAAGTGGTCAATAATGGTCAATTGTGATTTAAACTGTCCATTTTCCTATTTTTGTACATTTCTTGCAAAGATAAAGATAAATTAAGTCTTTTCATTATATGGATCAATTGTTGATTAATATTTTTCATTAGATAATCAAATGTAATTTCATAAGTTTAATATATTTGGTTTGCTAAAACTGACCGAAATATCTTCAGTACCTACCAGAGGGTCACAGTTCTATAACATAGCTTGATTATTGGAGACAGACCTCTTAATACATGTACCTGGACATATTAAGAATAAAAGGTAGCTGGACATTACCTGAGCCCAGGAAGCAGAGTGGACAGGTGTTAATAAGCATAGGCTGGGACCAGAGATGACCAGTGTACCTGTTATTGTTATGAAAACATCACTAACCCACTCTCAAATGTTTATTCAACAGTTAAAATGAAGATTGATGAAACAATACTTATACTAAGGTAGTTCTTGTTAAATTAAGGAATTTGAACAGAAACTTTTACATCTCCCCAATATTCAACAGTCATTTGTACATTATTTATGTAATATTATGACTTATAAGTATATTATATATACCAAACAATTTTCAATCGACCAGTATTAACCAGTTTCAACCAGTATTGACCACCGGCCTCATATCGACCACTTTTTTGCCAACCCTGCCCCGGGCATAGACATATAACAGATATGTTATCCGTTATATGTCTATGTGAATACATACTGCAACTTTGCATTCTGAACAATTAAACATACACATTATATAATTATACAAGTCCATAGTGCTCTTTTTCCAGCCAATTGTGCATTTACTAGTTCTGGTATACATGTTATAACTGATGAATTTGATTACATCCCTCGGGCCCCCCATTTTCATCTTAACACTTTAGCTCCCCTCTACCCCCCCCCCCCCCCCCCTTTGATGTCCACTCCCCCAAATCAATGTCTACTTTCCGATTATTTGTTGGGGGTTGGACGAAAATACAATGATCAATCATTTCGATGTAATGGAATTGTGAAACCAGTAGGATAATTTGGTTCAGACAGTGAGTTTTGCATTTCATTCATGCATAGAATAGCCCTACTTACCTGATCTCACCTCTGATATGTCCAGGGATCTATGTTTGCCCTACTTTCAGTTTTCTATTCTTCATGGGATTTATGCGATTAATCGTTGTACATTATTTTCACTGGTCTACATAACGGTAAGAACTAAATAAAGAAGTTTTTCCTTCAACGTATCCGCTTCGTTTGTTTATTGCCGCCATTGCGCACTAGCATTCCGGATAAATACTAACTACCGGATACGTCTCTTTCATTTCGCTCATTTCCGCGCGAGACCATGGGTTGTTTTCATCTGCCCGTGTAGCACATTCCCTTTTTTCAGTTCGGCCCCAAGTTGTTTCGGCCTAATGTCGTTTCGGCCCTAGTCGTTTCGGCCTCACTTTTGAATACCTTTGTAGTACCAATAAATTAAGTCTTTTTTCTCATCTTAATATATCAAAATTGATATTTCTTTGTTTCGAAAACTGTTATATATGTCTTTGGTGTAAACAAGGAAGTCCACACCATCAAAGAAAATGATATGTCATTTACAGATTACATTACACAGTATGATGCTGATTAAATTATAAACCGGTACCATATGATGCAGTTATTTTTAAGGCACAACTATTTTAATGACAAAGATCATATTCTCATCTGCAAGGTTTTTTTTATCAACATGAAATATACCCCAAGACTTTGTTTCCGTTGATGATTTCAATATTCTGGCAATTAACATATTTTCGTTTTCAGAAATACGGATTGACAGAGAAACTCACGCAATATTACCTTTCAAAAATCTAACGTTCATTTCAAATGTTAATTTATTTGGGCGCTTATGTTATAACGTGAATATTATATAGATTCGATGGACTTAGTGTAAAAATAAAACGCATGACATATTGATAATCATATTCTCCTTTCTGCAATTACGTGTAACTAGCTATATGAAAATGTACAGAGAGACAGTTTTTGGAATTCTTTTTAAAAAATTTCAGCAAATAAATTTGTGAATTGCACACATTTACTGAAAATGGGGGATCATATTTCAATATCTATAGCTACTGCGCCGACCCAATATATTTCACATAGTTTGTTAGAAGTCAAACATCAAATATCCGCGACCCCCACTTGTTCTATCCAGCGAAAAACCTTTTGAATTTGCATGGAATATACAAGTTATACATAGATCATTGTACTATCCATACAGGCTTGTGGGATTTTTTTTTTCCTGTTTTTTTTTTTTTTTTCCCGGTTATTTTTCTACTCCCAACTATTTTTTCTTCTATTGTTTCATGATTATTTTCATTAGTATATGTATATATGTTTTTGAATCTCTTCTTTCTATACATTGTGAGGACGTCCTCACTTAATAGGTTTGGTCGGCGAGAGAGAGAGAGAGAGAGAGAGAGAGAGAGAGAGAGATCACATCGGTTATCATTAAATATTTTAAACCCTTACAAATAGTATTACAAAATTCTACAGCTAATGTTGTTGGGTATCCTACGCACAGCTAATTTACAAAACCGAAGAATTGGACATACACTGTACACAGCAATTTTGCAATATATTTCCATGCGTAAAAGTGTGAACTCAGCTTCCCGGGAGGCCGTGACCGAATTTCAAGCATTAAAGCACGTGGACCTCGTGTATTACAATCAAGTGTTTAGTTTAATATGGTTAAACAATTTTCCATGATACTTGACTCATTAATATTCATCTACACTTGTAAATAAGATTTTACAACACTTCAGTGTGGAATTAATCACTCGCGTCTCTGTTGATCGACTTCTTTATTTGTATACAAAGTTGAACACGTTACATTTATAGTAAAAAATAATTCATAATATGAATTTCTGATAGAAAAAAATAAATAATTCTGTTCATCAAGGTGAAAGATGGGATAAAGCTTTGTAGCTGAATGCATCGTTTACTGACAGTTCAACAAATAATTGTACACGGCGAAAGTCGATGAAAAATGTTTTCTATCATTTTTTATAAGGTAAAATGAATAAAATTACGTAAATTTTAAGAGTTTTTAGAAAAAATTAAGTTCTCCCAATAAAGTAATTCAAGTAATAATTAAGTAATTCAAGAAATTAAAAGATTTTGCCATTTATTTCTCCGGGAAAGAAAGAAATCATTGCTTTTTTAATCGTTTAGTACATTTTTTCTAAACAAGATACTGATCTCACGGTGGGTATCAGGGACTAATTTTTTAGACAAGGCAGTCTTCTTGTGTATTCGAAATACACATACACCGTGTTCACGGACATTTTACACCGTGTGTTTGGGAATACTCGTGGTCTGTACTGTAGATTTTATTATCAACATTATTGTATTCACCCGTAAATTACTAACTGAACCTAACATACACTAACTACGAAAATAACAACATATCAGTTTACAGCGTACAATACCTGGTCATGAGTCATAATTGTTTATTTTTTCACTAAATATATTTCATTGAAAAAATACCTTTTCGAATAAAGTTAGTGTAGTATTACTTGTAGCTAATTTTTTATAGATATACTAACAAAAAATGCACAATTGTTTGTAGTGTCTTCACATGATTTCAAAGTGATTTTTAATATCTATAGGTTTTGCGTCGAAATCACATGTCAAATGCTAAATTGAAATTTTACAGCACAAATTTGTTGAGAAATCATTATATTTCGGGGTTAAAAGTTTGCCTTGATGATTTCAAAAACTATTCTCAATGATCATGGTATCACAATTTGCCAAACATAATGGAAAAGAAAGTTCGAACAATTTTGCATATATTTCATACTACGCCTACCTCCAATTATTTCCTCATCATACAAAATTTCCTCTTCATTAAAGTCTCATAAATTCAATACACATCTATATTAACAAAAACAACACCACATTGTCGGTATTTTGTAGCTTACAAAACTTGGGCCGAAACGACTTGGTATCTATGGCCGAAACGACTTGGTATCTATGGCCGAAACGACAAAAGGCCGAAAAAACTTGAGGCCGAACAAACCTAGGGCCGAACTGTAAAAAGGCCGAAACAACTTGCATCGATCAAGGAGAGGCGGGGGCGGGGACCAGATTACAACGATTACCTCCTTTTACTTTCATTTTCACTTCACTATTTATGAAGAACATGCAGCATGCACTGATGCAGTGGCCGCTAGTTTAATCTGAGTTGAGAGTGAAGATCATAAATTTTAATCATTATATAGTCCAACATGATCATCTTAGCTTTATATCTAACGTGAGCAGTCTTGAATGTGTTTTAACACAAGATGACCACAGACGAGTTTACATGGACCAAACCTATTGACCTGTTCTCAGAGAGGAAGTTGGTTAAAATATGTGCACCGATGGTCCGATATTCAAAGTTAGTGCCGAGTTATTAGTACGAGTACTTTCAGTCATTTAAATTATTATAAATCCACTGCAGTAGTACAAAAATCTGAATATTCGAAATGGAAACGTATAAACTGTGTTAAAAGTTAGAATATAGATAAAAAAAATCTTTAATTCAGATTTAAATTTACGTGTATTTATCACAACAAGAATGTTAACAACCGTAAATATCAGGATGTTAAACACATCAAAGCTTAACTTCATATTTACAATGGTGTCCTTATTCTGGATTTGCATCTCTATAGGGATGCTTGTGTGAAAGGGGGGGGGGGGGGGGTGTCATGTGTCATTTGTATGGGAGGATGCTGAAGTACTTGGAGAAATTTCATGTGATAATCCGAGATTCCTCTTACTCTTACCCCCACAAAAGTTGGGATAAAAGTCAGAGGAATTTCGGATTACCCATGTGTCCGAGTCAGTGACCCCATAACCCTCTTGTACACAACCACTGGTGGTAACAAGGACCCAGGTCACTGAGATCAGAAGTATATGTCAGCTGCGTGTTGTACCACTGCGATATATATGAGACATCCTGGTTGATTTAGTACAGTAAGACATGTTTACCACAAAGACGTGTATAATGAATTTACGCTTACACTAACAACAAAGTAATTTTCATTTCCTGTATTTTTAAAACATAGTGTCTTAAACTTATTGGATGAAACCACAGGGGTTAAGCTTGTTTTGACCCAAAACTCTTCATAACCATAAATATTTTTAATATTACTTTAAATCTTTATTTATGGTTACGAGGAGTTTCGGGTCTAACAGGCGTAAATCCTTGTGGATGAAACAAATTACACTTATAACTAATCGAAGCACTTTGCTATAAGCAAGTTTTACTGATATGTGTCTTTGTAATGCTTTATGCAATTTTTTCAGGTTGCCATTTCGAACTTTGGTGAGGAAATATGACTGTGATTTAGCATTCACTCCGATGATTGTTTCCAATTCCTTCATCCACTCAATCAAAGCAAGAGACAGTGAATTTACTACCTGTTCAAGTAAGAAAGTAAACAGTAAAATTAGAAATTAAAGACTGTGTATACTTCTCTGGCTGCTGTCAGTCATAAAACTTCAAATATCAAGTGAGTGATACATTAAGATATACTTTTATATTCAGTTCTTGTCATATCATGCAATTTCCAATAAGAAAACTTCTACATACAGTTGAAATTGGGTATGTCAAACTTCGATATATCATAGGCCATGGATTTGTCAAAGTGTGTTAGAAGTCCCAACTGCATTTTCTTTATGTATATTAGCCTTGATATTTCGAACTCTCTTATATCTCGACGTTTTTTCTTGACCCTGTGTTCAAGATAAGTAATAATGTTTGACTGTATTTATCATATATTGTGAAGGTATATCATATGAATTAACTGCATGAACAGTACTGACAAGGTCACACCTTACACCAAAGCAGACCCATTCATCCAAAGAGCAGATCTAAAACAGGGTGACCCTTATGCAGCTAATAGCTTGAATACTATGACACCAAATTGCATGAAACTTAGTAGTGAGTTGTTAAAAATCTATTGTCTTGAGGAACACATCCCGGCAAATGTATTGTATCATGTTGTGGTGGTGCAGTTGATTTTTATGATTAACTAGATACATGTAGATAACAACAAGAAAACTTGTAGTAATCTGCAAAATATGATTGTAAAGTTTCCTGAAATAATTCTATATACCAGTTAGTAATAATGGTAAAAATAAGTTCATGTCATACGGAAATCAATTGCAGTACTTGTGTGATTGCTGTTCTCGGTTCTAGATATTTACTAGAATTTTGAAATAATTTGTAATGAATTGGGTATTTTTTATTGGATTCAGTAAAATTCATTATAGTGAATTTAAGATTAAACCTTACCTACTGAGTGAAGAGTTCTGCTCTAAATGTTCACTGGATTCGTTTTCAGAGTCAGCTTCAAATTTAGCATTGCTTTTCAAGTCTGTGAGCTTGGGTTACTAAAGCTGTGGCAGAGTGAACTTAGAAGCGAACTTGGGGTTTAGTTTGGTTCAGATTTCTGTTGGATCTGCTCAGTATGAATGTAGAAAGCGGACACTTTATTTGGTTTGGTTTGGTTATCTGTTGGATATGCTCAGTATGTTCCTAAAAATCAGACCCTTGGTTTGGTTTGGTTTGATTTGGTTCAGCTTTCTGTTGGATCTGCTCACTATGTACCCATTTGAGTCCATGTGTCTTTCCAAATCAACAAATCTGTAAGAAAAATCTGTAAGAAAACTGATGTGTGTCTTTTTCAGCTGACAGACCACTGATTGTACAGTTTGCTGCAAGCAACAGCAAAGATTTGGCAGATAAAGCTGAGATAGTAGCCCCGTAAGAAGTTTCCTCAATTTTATAACATAATTTTCATCATATGTTTTCAAAGTAGAGATTTCAAAGTTGTGGAGCATTAGTATTAAGAAAAAAGTTGGGGTTTTTATACGCCCGTCTTTAGACGGGACGTATTATGGTACAGCGATGTCTGTACGTCCATCCATCCGTCTGTCCGTTCGGGGTTTTCTCTTTATAATTTCATTTCTTTCACATATCATGCTGAAACTTGCTGTGTAGCTTCTTTATGGGTCACTCTAGATCATACTGCAATTTTGATCCATTTTGACCTTTTTTCCAGGAGTTTTGCCCCTTTATTTGGAAATAATTATATGGAGGGTACATAATTTGTCTGCTCTACTCCTCCCACAGTTTTCAAGTGAGAGCCTTCTTATTTTGTGGAGTGTTTGTATGGGTATTGAAGATGTGCATGTGGGATGGATTTTGATTTTCTACAATTTTTGAGAAAATTACAGGTTGTTGAACTTAGTCTATTTGGAAATTAATATTCTATGGAGGGTACATAATTTGTCCGCCCTACTCCTCCCAGTTTTCAAGTGAGGACCTTCTTATTTTGTGGAGTGTTTGTATGGGTATTGAAGATGTGCATGTGGGGTGGATTTTGATTTTCTACAATTTTTGAGAAAATTACAGGTTGTTGATTGATTGATTGAATATTGTTTAATGTCCCTCTCGAGAATATTTCACTCATATGGAGATGTCACCACTGCCGGTGAAGGGCTGTAAAATTTAGGCCTATGCTTGGCGCATATGGCCATTGAGCAGGGAGGGATCTTTATCGTGCCACACCTGCTGTGACACGTGACCTCGGTTTTTGCGGTCTCATCCGAAGGACCGCCCCATTTAGTCACCTCTTACGACAAGTAAGGGGGTACTGAGGACCTATTCTAACCCGGATCGTTGAACTTAGTCTATTTGGAAATTAATACTCTATGGAGGGTACATAATTTGTCCGCCCAACTCCTCCCACAGTTTTCAAGTGAGGACCATCTTATTTTGTGGAGTGTTTGTATGGGTATTGAAGATATGCATCTGGGGAAGGATTTTGATTTCCTTCCATTTTTGAAAAAATTACAGGTTGTTGAACTTGGTCCATTTTGAGGAAATCTCGATTTTTAAGCTAAGACCCTTTGTTCATATGAAAGTTTGTCACAGCCTCATGATGGCTGATACTACCTGGAGCAAAGTTATACAAATTATAGCACAAGAAAAACACCCTATGTAAGCATTTCACGAGCATATTATGTACCGTTTGCGGTACTCTTGTTTCGTAATCAAAAGAGATGGATGATGCTTACTTGTAATATTGCAAGATGATTATTTAAATAAAATCAACGTACTATAATTTGAAGATCTTTTCTTGTTATGTCAAGAAAAAATATTTTTTCCTTGATGCTAATTTGCTTTCATACATTAAATTTCAAACCAAATATTTGAGATTAGACAATTTTACATATTTTAAAAACATTTGAAATAGTCCTTTCATCACTTTATGACACATTTCTGTCTAAACCTGTTTTCACAGTTTTAAAATCATTGTGTCTTTCTATGGAATTGTTCTGGGTTAGTTATATTTCTGTAGTTTTAGGTGAAATGCTCGATTTTGAAAATGAAAGAGACTATACTATACTAGTCTAGGTTTGTTTTACAAGCTCAATAGTGGAAATAAATTTACTGCAGTGCAAAGTTTACTGTAAAGGTTTATTTTTTTCCCAAAAATCATAAATTGTTTTTAATGTCCCAGATTTTAGTAAGAGTTTTAGCAACAACTTTATGTTTATACATTTAGTATATAGTGTTAAATCTAGGATCTAGAGAGGGCACACATATCATATGTTCAAAAAGGGCACTTTTTGTCACGGCAAGACAATTTCGGGGCACTTTCATTTTATCATACTATGGTAGTAATAGAATAATCATTTAGCCTCTTTAAAAGTTAATACCTGCTGCCTTGATTTTAAACTTTTCAATCAACCTTGTGAAATAAAGAACAATTGTTTATATTCACAAATATGTTTTCAACACTTATGGAACATCCTGATGAAATCGATGTGGAAACTTTTAACAAAGTATTAATAGAAAATAGTCAACAAATACTTGGCCCAAAGAGAAAGAAAAAAGAAGAATGGATTTCAGATAAAACATGGAAAATAGTAGAAGAATGAAAAGAGAAAAAAAGTAAAATCTTATCCACAAAATCTAAGAGGCAAAAGGACCAACTCCAGGCAGAATATCGGGCTATTGACAGGGAAGTAAAGAGGAGTGCAAGAGCTGACAGAAAGGCATACACTGAAAAGCTAGCTTATGAGGCAGAACATTCAGCTTCTAAACAAGACATGCAGACCCTCTATCGAATTACACAAACATTAGCAGATAAATTTCAGTCATCAGAGCTATCAATTAAAGACAAACGGGGAAATGTACTATCAAAAGAAGAAGACATACTGAAATGCTGGAAGGAACATTTTGAAGAAGTATTTAATATGAAAGACCCAGAGAACGAAGCAATAATATTACCAGCCACGGACACATTAGATATTGATACTGATCCACCAAGTATAGAAGAGGTAAAAAAGGCAATCACCAAACTTAAAAATGGAAAAGCTGCAGGCATTGATCAGATACATGCAGAGCTCCTCAAGGCCGAAGAATACTGGACACCTACAATTTTGACAAATATCCTACAGAAGATCTGGGAATCAGAAGAAACACCATCCTTCTGGAAAACTGGCCTTATAGTTAAATTACCAAAAAAAGGAGACCTCTCAAATTGTAACAACTATAGAGGAATAATGTTGCTTTCTGTTACCATGAAGGTTCTAAGCAGAGTGATACTGGACAGAATTGCAGAAGTAACAGATCCCTTACTGCGTCAAGAACAAGCAGGCTTTAGGAAAGGGAAGTCGTGCGCTGATCAGATATTCACTCTCAGACAAATTCTAGAACAAAGCAATGAATGGAACTCCCCATTATACATCAATTTCATTGACTTCACCAAAGCTTTTGATAGTGTTAATCGCCTAGCCCTAGAAAGAATCCTTCATCATTATGGAATCCCAGATAAAATCATCTCCATCATCAAGATGCAATACACTGAACTTAATGCCAGAGTTATCTGCGGATCAAGCCTATCAGAGGAGTTTAAATTGACGACAGGAGTGAAACAGGGATGTCTGCTCTCTCCTCTTCTCTTTACCTTCTGCATCGACTAGATTATGCGAAAAACAACTAGAAACAAATGAACAGAGATTACTTGGGGTATGACAGAAGTACTTGAAGACCTTGATTTTGCGGACGATATTGCACTGTTATCTCACCGTCATCGAGACATGCAAGAAAAAACCACCCAGCTCACAAAAACAGCTGAAACAATTGGCCTTCATATAAACACCTCCAAAACTAAGATCATGAAGGTCAATACCATATCAGAGGAACCAATCTCCTTAAATGGCACAAACATCGAAGATGTCACCAACTTCCCATACCTAGGAAGTAAGATCACCACTGATGGGGATTCAGAGACAGATGTACAAGCTCGCATTTCTAAAGCCACAGGTGCGTATGCTGCTCTGCGGAACATCTGGAGGTCAACAAAGTTTAGCACCAACACCAAAATTAAGATCTTCAAGAGCAACGTGCTTGGGGTCCTACTATATGGTGCTGAATCTTGGAAAGTAACCAAGTCTATTTCCAACAAGCTGGATGTATTTCAGACCCGATGTCTGTACAAGATCAACCTTGTGAAATAAAGAACAATTGTTTATATTCACAAATATTTTTTTTTAAAATTATAGAGAAAAAAGGGCATGGTGCAATTAAAGAGGGTTTGCTTTAGATTTAACACTAGTATATTTATGGGAATGGATGGGTGTTATAAACACTAGTGATTGAAATATTATAGATATATATACCAAGTACTTTGACCACAATACATATCGGTTTGTTTCACTGTTTAGATATTCTGATGGTGTGGATTTGAACTGTGGGTGCCCTCAAAGGTAAGACTTTATTTACTTTCATTATACAAACTCATTCTTACTACTATGCATATGCAGGGTTGGACATTACCATCCACCAGACTGCCCGGGATGGTTTTATTTCTCAGGTGGGAGGGAACAAATTTTAAACGATTGCCCAACGGTGGGTTAAATTTCACAACAACAAATATCACAAATAAACTTGAACATTAAATTTATTCATGTAAAATAACTACATGTATATATAAATTTCACAAATTGGAAATTCTGGACTGACACGATTCGAAGAAGTGTAGACAACCATGTGACTGGCTCTCATTGAATTTACGAAGTTTGTTAACTTTTATAATTAGAATAATAATTTTATTTTTTAGAAATACATATGTAGTATGTATATTTTTAAACAATTTTTTAAGACTTTGCATTATGGACCTTCTGTTGATACTAATGATAGCGTATAGGTGTATTAAAAAAAATTGTTTAACTGTACACAAACTATTTTAAAAAAACATCAAGACCCAGCATTGTAAAAGTTTTGATACAAGAGGTCAGTCTTTTTCCAGATGGGCCATGGCAGAGGGATATGGAGCTTGTCTAATCAAAAACCCAGAACTGGTACGAGACATGGTGAACCAAACTCGAGCAAGAGTCTGCAACTCGGACTTCACTGTCTCAATCAAAATCAGGATACACAACGATCTCAGGTAGTAAATGCATTTCTGAAAGAGTTATCTCTCTTTGACTACTACTTCATGTAGTGCTCCCACCGCTTGATTGATGGTATACTATTTAGGATCCCGCTCGAGAATTTGTTTTATCGTGCCACACCTGCTGTCACACAGAACCTCAGTTTTTTGGGGGATTTTTTTATTTTTTATTTTTGCAGTCTCATCAGAAGGACCACCCCATTCAGTTGCCCCTTATGACAAGCAAGGTGCCCTGATCTAGGGGGAGGGGGAGGAGGGGCATGGTAAAGGGAAGGAGAGACAAAGGGGGTGGGAGGAAAGGGGGAGAAAGGAGGAACCAAGTGGAGAATGGGGGGACATCAAAGCTTGAGCTGAAAAGAAAGGAAATTACCAACAAAAAAATTCATAATTCACATTCTTATCTTGTAATCAATGCATTTGATGGCAATTGAATATAGTGACAAGTCACATTCTCTTTTAGGGAAATTAGGTACATACAAAAAGTTAGTTTTGTTCTCATCAACTAAACATTTACTTACGAAGCAAGAAAAAGAACACCAGCCAAAAAAAAACCTTTCTAAATTCATTTAAATTTCTGTATTTTAGGGAAACCGTTGACCTTTGCCAAAAAGCAGAGCAGGCTGGAGTATCTTGGATAGCGGTTCATGGCCGCACGAAGGACCAGAGGGCTGAGCCAGTGAACAAAGAGGCCATAAAGCTCATCAAAGAGAGTGTCCATATTCCTGTTGTGGCCAATGGTGACATTAGGACTTTGCAAGATGCAGAAGACATACAGGGTGTGACAAAGGTGGATGGTGTCATGGCTGCCAGAGGAATCCTTCAGAACCCGGCCATGTACAGTGGATTTGAAAATGCCCCTCTGCAGTGTGTTCAAGATTGGGTATAATTTTTTTTTATTTCTTGTCCAAGTAATATTATGTCTGTGTAGAGGATATATTCTTCTAAAGAACAAGTGAACAGTTTGCAGTAACTCGTGTACTTGATTATATCAAATACTCTCGTATTTGAATAAAAAATTTAAATATTTATATTTCCAATGTTTTTGCCTCTGATATCATTACAAATTGAAATGAAAGCTATTTCCTGATCAACTTTTCAGAAAACATGAAGTATGCTGAATACATTATGTACATTTCAGATTGACATCGCCATGTACTCGGGTGTGACCTACCCCATCTTCCACCAACATTTGATCTTTATGATGGAGAGACTGTTCTGTAGAGCGGAGAGGAGGGTGTTTAATGTGTTAGCTAGCACATCCGCAGTGTTGGACTATCTAGAGACCCATTACAACATATCAAATCAATCTTAATCTTTATAAATTTTACTACATTACAATTGATATTCTTTGTTTTTGTTCACAAAGATTGGAAATAAGCATGAAATATACACCAGCCATCAGATTCAAATGCAAGGGGTCGAATTGAATGAAAATATTTATGCCCCCCATCAAAGAAGTGGGGCATATTGGTTTGCACCTGTTGGTTGGTCGGTCGGTAGACCACATGTTGACTGCTCAATATCTTGAGAACCATTCACTTGATGATAATGATATTTCATATGTGGGTTGGTTATGAGTAGAAGGTCAAGGGTCAATCTACTCTGGACATAGGAATATAATGTCCGCTCAATATCTTGAGAACCCTTTGCTTGAAAGACATCAAACTTGGTACACTGGTACATATTCAGGAGAAGATGACTCCTATTGATTTTGAGGTCACATGTTTAAAGGTCAAGGGTCAAACTGGACATTGGAATGTACTGTGCTCAATATTTTGAGAACCCTTTGCTTGACAGACATCAAACTTGGTACACTGGTACGTCTTCAGGAGAAGATGACCCCTATTGATTTTGAGGTCAAGGGTCAAACTGGACATAGGAATATACTGTCCATTCAATATCTTGAGAACCTTTTGCTTGACAGACATCAAACTTGGTACACTGGTAAATCTTCAGGAGAAAATGATCCGTATTGATTTTGAGGTCAAATGTTTAAAGGTCAAGGGTCAACCTGGATATTGGAATATACTGTCCGCTCAATATCTCGAGAACCCTTTGCTTGACAGACATCAAACTTAGTACACTGGTGTATATTCAGGGGAAGATGACTCCTATTGATTTTGAGGTCACATGGTCAAGGGTCAAACTGGACATAGTAATATACTGTCCACTCAATATCTTGAAAACCCTTTTGCTTGACAGACATCAAACTTAGTACACTGGTACATCTTCAGGAGAAGATGACCTATATTGATTTTGAGATCAAAAGTCAATAGTTGAACTGGACAACGTAATATATTGTCTTCTATATTTTAAGAATTGTTTGCTTGATTGACACCAAACTTGGTATACTGGTACAGCATAAGGAGTAGATGACCCCTATTGATCTTTAGGTCACATGGTCAATTCACTCTTGATATAAGAAGATATTGTCTGCTCAATATTTTGAATTGATGATACTACTATCAATTAAATGATGTGTGTGTATAACCCTTTTCAATTTTGCACCATAGGAGGCATATACATGTATATGTTTTACAAACATCTCGTTTCTTTTTTATTTTTATGCTCTTGCCACAAAGTTGCTGTGCATGCTTAAAGATATTGAAAAGATTTTCAGTTGAATCTTGATGAGCTGAAGTTCTACTTTTAGTAGTTCTGTTTTAAAAGGTCCCACAATATGGATATGGTGGGTGCCTTATCGGAATCACTGTCTGCCCATCAGCACTTTCTATGGTAAGGAATAATCTTAAGTTTCTTTTGGAAGAATTTCATAAATTTTACACAGGCAGAGAAAGACCACTTTGGAATTTCATATTCAGCAGCATTGTCATTTTAAAAATAATGGGACTTGGAGCATTTAATATAATATTCACATTCCATTGTTTTATCATCAGACTCTTTACAATTTGAAGTGATAGCCATTTCCACATGAATTTGATTAATGTGCACACGGGTCAATATATTGTATACTAGGACTATTTTAAAGGCTGGGAATATTCAGACAGATATGAAAGTAAAATGTATATATTAAAAATAAATATCATTTTTGAAAATGCAGGAGAATATGAACAGTAAAGCTTCACAACAGCATACTTTTCATTCGTGAATTTTAAGCTCCAACGTGTTTCATGAAGTATGCTGGCATAAGGCGTTGCAGTTCATGCCCTGTCTATTTTCTCGAAATTAAATTTCCTTTGAATTATTTATTGGGGGGGGGGGGGGGGGGGGTGTTCTTATAAGAGATGCAGACCTTTTAATATCCACTGCTACATGTATCAGATCAGTTGAACCCACTTTTAGTGTTTTACATGTATATCAGATTTACAGTTTATATTCTGACCTGGCCTCCTTAATTTGTTGGCATTTACCTATTTGAACACAACTGATTTAAGTGTTTCACATCGTCCCAAATAACATGGTCTTTTATCAGCTCTACTTATTTACTTGGCAGTAAAGGCAGGGACATAAGCAATTCCAACAGTTTGTAATAATCTGGGGATATTAGTGACAGCTCCTCAAAGTGCAGTACTTACAATCCAATGTTTTTAAATGCAATGTACTTATTCAGTATATGCATCTGAATAAATTCCATTTGCAGTAGTATTCAAACATTACATAAATGCAAACAGCTTAAATTTTTAGCTTGGAGAGTAAAAAATACGGAGTCATTTTATTTTGTTGGACTTAAATTTCCAATACTTATTGCATCTTTATTTTCTCAGTACAACAAAGCATAAACATAAATAGAATGGACATAAAAACTCGATTTGAAATGGTGTGTGAAATCTACATTGTTTTTGTTTAGACTTGTTCATCTTTCATGTTTATTTCTGTAAATCTTAAAATTCATCTACGTATCGTATAATAGATCCCGAAAAAGAGGGTATAGGTAACCATGCATCATTGTGCATATATCCAACCCAATGTTATATATCCAATTCCAAACAAAATGCAATACACTCTCTACAAATATCGGTATTTCTGTACATGTAGAGATGCTGACACCAAAACATACATATTTATTTCTCTGTCTTAAGTAACAAGACAAACACAGGTGGTCATTTCCGGCACGCTTTACTGCAAAAAAGCTTTACCTTGCATTGTTCAACTTTCTTTAAAAATATAACATTGCAACAAAACTTAAAAACCATACAGCAAAAGTGGCATGAATTAAACATCAAATTATCTGTCAAGCATCGAAACGGTTTGGTTGACACTACCTACATGAACAAAGCTGAAGTTGTAATTGTCCAGAGTATTACAACTATGGTATCACAGAAATATTATGAAATTGGATTTTCAATTACATTGCACACAAATAAAACAGGCCATATACTTCTTAAATCTACAATGGACTGTAAGTTACTCGAAATACACAATGTTTCTTTGTTCATATAATTTCAAGACATTTCCTTGGAAACCACTTCAATACCTATTTTTCTTCAGTTTAAAACAAAGTCATGCAAAAATATTTACATTTCTATGTGTTCTCCACTTCAATTTAATTAACTATGTCTGTACATAGGAGTTACACCCAATAATCTTATGCACTGTATTTTCCGGAGTGAAATGTACTGAATTCATCAATTGAAACAAATTTAATTCTAACAAATTCTTTCCCTTTTGCTGGAAGTCTACAAATAATTAACGAAGTTTATATCACTATACATACAGCAACATCAAAACTAAATAAGGAAACTGAGGATGCAAGATTGATAGAACTAGTTTTTCTATGTACAGGTGCAAAAAAAAAATCCAAGTATGTCCCAATCAAAATAAAACACAAAAAAATGTTAATGCCAAAAAAAAAAGACCTTTATGAGTGTCAAAGGTCAAAAGCTCAATGTCAAGAAAATAAGAGCTAAAAAAGTATGAGGAATTTCATTGTCAAATGTAATGAAAATGTCATTGAAATATATACCAAAAAACATTCCCCATTTTGGTGTAATTTACTTGAAAATTTGTTACGCAAATGATGCTTACTATCAGAGGTATACTTTCTTGAACCTCTATTCAGTGACATCAACCATTTGACCTTCCTTTTCCATCAATTTTCCATGGTAACATTGAAAGTGTTTTTGTTCAGAAATCATGTTTTTAAAAAACTCAGTCAATTCCTTACAGACACCCTAATGCACAAAGGTGTACAGGGATACTGAAATTCAGCATTAGTAGCCAAAGGTTAATTTCATTGTGGCAAGTTTTAAACAGTAAAAATACACTTTATGTTAATGCCTAAAATCAAACACCTGAAATGCATAAATCCAACAATTTTTTTTGGGGTTTTTTTTTGTTTTTGTTCTTGTTTTAGTCATGCATGCAATTTTTAATTATAACTTGAATTTTGAGATGTTACAAGTTGCACGTACAAAATGTAAAATTTTCATAGAAGACAAAATTTCCAAGCTGCAATCTATAAACTGTGGACAATAGTTTGCACGATTTAAATTTTGATAGTTTGATATACATTATGCTTTTATATAAATATAATAATTTTTTTGTAATCATAAAAACCAAACCAATGACAACAATATAGGCCTTCAAACAGACTACTGAAAGCAGATGATTTGGTGCTTACAAAAATTTGTATTAGAATCTCAAAACCTTTTGCAACGCACCCTTCGTACCAGAGCCATACCTATGTACAATATTCTGGCAAGAGATGAACTTTGCCAGTGAAACCCAATGTCCATTCTAAGAACATCAACCTTACTGCGTCTTGATAAAAAAAAAAGGTGAGAAAAAAAACGTTTTCCACAGGACAAAACTCCACAGTGCATTCTACTGTACATGTGTCTGTACATGAAAAAGAAAATATTAAACTAATAATCTGGACATCAATTATTTCGATTGCATGGCAATCATTTAAGAAAATCACAATGCTGAACCCAATTCTTTTCAATACAATACTGTTATGGACAGTTTGCACCTTTTTTCCTCAATTGACAATGTACAGCATGTAGTAGATTATGGACATAAATTGCACAGTCGAAGCTTTTTTTTGTGTGTGTGTGTTTAAATAATACATGTATTTCTTTTAAATACTCTATAGCAATTTTGACTGTACAACTTCTTAACAAGCATACACACATATTTCAATATGATAAATTAAAGATATTTTATACATACATTATTTTAATGTTAAGTAATACATACATGTACAATCCATTAACTACATTTCAGACCATACAACTTGCACACAGTTTGAATGTGAATACAAAAACACACACAAAAACTATGACATCCATTCACCCATGATCTGAATGAGGTTTAGTTCAGTTTGTTCCCATATCACCAGGGTAAAACATTTCTATTGATACAGCAATGATTAATCCATGTTTTTATCCTCAATGAACTACAGCTACATTCAGAAACCAAGAAACCTTACATGTACTTTGTATCAATTAATGATGGAACAATGTTATGAAAGACATTTGGCTAATGTTGTTCAAGGTTGCGGCGGTGATAATGATGAAGTGTTGACTGGTAGATAAGCAGGCACAGTGTTGGAATCTGCCACCATCACTTGGGCCGTAGTTGTTACAGGAGGCATTCCAGATGGTGTTACTACACCACTCTGACCGCTGGGCATCATGCCAACATTGGGCGGAAGGAACTGTGGGTAGAAGTATCCATGGCTACCAAAGCCTGCCTGTGCATAAGGTGTAGAAGTCGGATTAGTGTAAGGAAAGCTATATGGGTAAGGGTGATTGTTAAACATTGGTTGCCGACTTGTAATAACTTGTAATGGCTGATCAGTTGCAGGATTCTGCACTAAGTTCATCTGTTGCCCACGCTGCTCGGCTTCTGGAGATACCGAGTAATCAACACTTGATTTCCTACTGCTTTGGTTGAAGCTATTTTTCATGGAGTCTGCTGTATCACAGTCGGCTTTGACATTTTGCACAGAACAAACGTCAGACATCACAGTCACATCTTCTGATTTCCCCCCACTCTGACTCAACTCCCTCTGCGAAAGTCCACTTGTACCCGAAACAGAGTCAGAATTTTTCTCTCCATGAAGATCTGTCATGGATGTCTTGAGTTCTTTTGACAAAATACTATCCTCACTTAACTTTGTCACATCTCCCACATTGGCACATGTAGGTTTGTTCTGTTTTGTGAGACTTGGCATGAGTTTTCCAGTGATGTGTAACCTTCCTAACTGTTGCAGAGAAGACTGAAGTGACTGCATCTGGGGACTCAACATACTGGCATGGTCTGGACCCCTCATCTGTAGCGGAGGAGGGGGCGCAGGGGGTGGGATGGGAGGAACAGGCAAGCCTTTCTTCTTCATGAAGGCCTGGACTTCTCTTTGTTGTTTGAAGTTCAACGACTTCCTTTCCTCTTCATGTCTGAAATTACAACACAAAAACTAGAATTTCATGTTGCACATAAATATATAGAACATAAGATTGACAAACACAAATGCGCCCGAGAGTGACCATTTTCCAATGATTAAAGCTCTCCTGTATTCATTTTGCTGAATATTAAATCTCTAACTTCTTTAGTTCTCAAGTTATTAATTAGGACGGTTAAACTTTTGGACAGAAAGACAAAATTACAGAATGACTGACCAAACAAAAACAATATGCCACCCAATCTCAAACCTCTGAGGCATAAAAATCTGTAAGGTAAGTATTCCAGGACATTTTTCCTCTAGGGTAAACTACATGTACATATTTCAAAATTTGCGATCGAAAGCTTTTTTGACAATCAAGATTTAAAGTCGCAAGAGGAATTTCTAAATATACACTCTGTTAACTTCTAGTCAGGTTCTTTCAGAGTATAAAAATTAATATCTCGAACCTCATCAGCATCTCTTGATATTCCGGATCATCATGCCACCAGACTTGAGGTTTGGATTCCTCCCTTCCCTCAAAGTCATGAAGTTCAGCCTTGTCCTGCATCTCTGGCAGATGTTCCAAGACCTCTTCATCCTCATCCACCTCTTTCACTGTTTGAACCTCATTGTCTATTTCAGACGACTCTTCCATCTTGGGCGACTATAGTAAAATAAAATAACCATATAACTGGAATGCACTGATTGACTTTTCTGATACAAAACAAATAGATCACAATGTTCTTTAATAGATAAAAAAAAAAAAGACATAAAATTTTGACAGTTAAGAGGACATCAACAATTATAAAGAAATACTCTTTCTGTGTATGATTGATTTCTAAAAGTAAAACTTTTTTTCTGTCATTGACCAACATATATTTTCTAAGATATCTAAGTGAATTAAAACATTTTGTATTGTACATATATTTCTTCAGAATTTGATTTGATGTAGCTTTCTGATAAATCTAATCAATTTCTGCATCGAATAAGAATTTTCATAAATATGAATTTTCTCAAAGCTCCTGAATTAATGCACTAGACTGTGAATAAAATCCAATAATAACAATATCCGATTCATTTCTTATGTGGGATTGGTAAATTCCACCTTGGGAACGAGATTCACTGAATTCTTTGTTCCCATGGTGGAATTTCCCAATCCCCCACTTGTACTACTGAAGGATCATATTTCAAGGAATATAGCAACAATACTTTGACAAGTATATGTGTGAATTAACCATCTCCATTGCAAATACCCCATACCAATAAATCTGTTTATAATGTTCATTGCATACAAGGCAGCTGTAAGATACATGTGTAATATACAGTGATATTAAAAAGATGCCTCATTCTTGGAATATTCATGAGCTATTACTTTGGATTACATGATTATTTACCTTTTTACGAAATCTGGGGACTCTTGACTTCCAAAAATCTACAACCATCAAGGCTGGAGAGGTCTGACTCCCAGTTTCTACTGCCCTACATTCCTCATCAAAGCAACTTTCCCCAGGGGAAAACTCAAAACTTACTTTAGGCACATGCACATGCATACCATGTGCCTTTTTGTTAGCAATGAAAGAACCACCACCTTTGAAATAACCCCCACACTGTTCACAATCATGTGAAAAATCATAGCTCCCCGTGGACTTTAACCTCCGTCTATAAGGCAACATGTTTGAGTATTGTTGAGTATGTTCCGGGGTAAAGACAAATTTGGGCTGTTCATCAAATTTAACCTTACTGACGAGAGGATTTTTCAAAGGTGATGGTTCTGAAAGCTTAGAAGAGTAGGGAGACAGCTTTGTGAGCATGTTACTTACAGTGCTGCTAGCAAGCTGGGATGATACACATTCTGGATTATCTGTGCTAGCCCCTTCACCTAGTACATTTTCATTGTCAATATTGTTAGGACTAGCAACTACGTTTTCTGTTGTGGCTTGAACAGGTGTCACTTGGAAACGGCCTTTCTGGCTTGTCTCCTGTCTCTTTTGTTTATCATTTGACACTTTCTCGACAATGTCCTGCAATGTCTGTTTCACGTCTTCTGAAATTTCTGTCAGAGTTTTGCTCTCGTCTGCAGTAGGAGTAGCCTCATCAGACACAGATCTACTAATTAATGGATCATCTTTCACAGCACTCACTAAAAATCTTTTCTTTGAGCCATTCTCTTGAGACACTTCTGATGGGACTTTCTTCATTTCTTCATTTTTGAGACTTTCAAGTGAGACACTAGGGGTTACAGACCCAGATTCTAAGCCACCGGGTCCTGCATTTTGTGCAGTCTGACTGTCACTTCCAGAGGGGCATACCTCTGCCCCTCCCACATTCTTCTCCCTTCTGGGACCAACCGTTCGGAGCTTCATGAGTTCCTGATCCAGTTTCTGAAGATTTGTTATGTCTGCTTTCTTGGGTCCAGCCTGCTGGTCAGTGTTACTAGGAGCTTTACTCTGGTTGTCTTGGTCACGCCTCCTGGACATTGTGGGAGACGGAGGATGGGAGGATCCAGATGCCACAGGCTGATCGACCATCATGGAGGGTGGGATCTGCTGGTGCTGTTGCGATTGTGTTGTTGCCCCTGTCACTGTATGATAGAAAGGTCCAGGAAACATCCAATTAGCCGGATTAGGCTGCATGAACATCTGTGGAGCTTGTTGTGGGGGTGGTTGTTGAGAGTGGGCTTGTTGGAGAAAAGACATGTACCACATGTAGTTATTGTAATATTGCATCTGTAACTGATACATGGGGTCCAGGGGGGGCATGGGGGGCATCATCATCGGCATTTTGGGATACATCTGTGCCTGAACTGGTTGTTGCTGTTGACCAGAAATATTCTGGGGATGCGTAATGGGCACAATATTTGATAAATTTGCAGGGACAGACTGACTTGGATTAAGACTCGGATCCATATGCTGACTGCTTGAGAGAGGGTCAATTTGGGCTGGAGGAATTTGGTGTTGAGAAACAGGGGGAACAGTTTCATCGAGTTGTTTGGGTTGCGGCTGTGATTGAGCAGGTGGTGGCATCTGTTGCTGGATGCGTTGACCTTGCTGTTGTTGCACAGTCTGTTGCCCTGTTGGTTGTTGGTGTTGCACTGTTGTTTGCTGCAATGACTGCTGAGCTGTTTGTTGGTGTTGTGCAAGTTGTTGGACTGGGGGTTGTTGATGTTGCACTGGCTGTTGTTGCACAGGCTGTTGTTGGAGAGTCTGTTGCTGAAGTTGTGGCTTTGATTGTTGCTGTTGTTGCACTGGTTGCTGTTGTGGTATGATTTGTGTCTGAGCTGTTTGACTGGTCTGCTGTGGTGCAGGCTGAGCTATTTTCTGTTGGGCTTGCTGTTGTCCTTGCAAACTTTCAACACTAGGATGTCTCTTATGAATAGTGTCTGTAGGAGCAGACGGATCATCCACAACTTGAGGCCGAATTTCTGAAATACCTGTAGCTGTTTGAGCTGGAACAACTGGAGATCCTTTTTCTGCTGGAACATCAGTTTGTACAGCTTGCTGAGTACCGGTAGCATGAGTCAGCTGGTGAAGTTGCTCCTGTAAAGCTGAAAGGTCTACAGGGACATTGGCTCTTCTGGAAACGGATTTATCAGAATCTGTACCAGTTCCTGGATCACTATCTATCACACCACTAGTGTGCTGTGTCGTTGTTTGACTGGACGAGGGCAAAGAACTTTGTGTGTTTTCTGGGGAAATGTAATTATCAGAAATGTTGGTGTGCTCTTCATTATCGTCTTCAGATATTTTAGATTCAAGGATCCTTGGCTCTAGGACTTTGCTGACAATGAAACTTCTTTTTTTGCTTTCAATAACTCGAGATTCTGACTTTTTCTCTCTCATTTGTACATGTCCATCAACCCCATCCAAAACTCCCATTTCATTCCTACTGTCGTCAGAGGCTTGTCCACTGTCTCCATCCGTGTCAAAGTGTAGTCTCTGTAAAAGTAAAACAATAATCATTCCATTTTCACTGTATCTCACATAGCATAAATGTGCAAATATCATCTTGCAAATAAAGCGTGGAGCATATACAGTCAACTTTTGAAATCTTCAACTCCTCCATAATGCATGTATCAAAACACTACTTTGGACCAACAATAATGAGAATCTAGATGGAGACCACTGTAATTCATAATATTTTCAGGTTGGCCAATTGATGCAATACGATAAGAACAAATAAAATCTTAAGTTGTACAAAATATTGTCATCCAATAACAAGGTGATTGAGAGAAAATTTCCTGCTAAAAATTTTTCCTATAATTGGTCTCCAGTTGAAGCAGTACTTGAAACCAGTTCTTCAAGATCACAAAGTGTGACAATGCAATTATATTTCACATTATAAGCAGCTGTGTACAAAATAAAACAAACCACATTTACATATAAATTCTTTTTTTAAATTAAAATTACAAATAAACTGTGCAAGATAATAAGACTTTCTTCTTTTTTTTCTAGACAGCAATACATGACCTATTGTTTTCCATAAATCTTGATTTGTTCTCTAAATCATTTGTATAAATTTCATCATTGTATAAATATGAATGTTATTTATGTTGTTATTCTCAGGGTTATTCCATAAAGTTAGTTTACTACTAATATTGTACTGTAAGAAAACACAAGTAGGACATCATTTTGACCCCCTTTTTTTTCCTTCACCAACGTTAACAGGAAGTGACATGCAAGGAAAGGGTGACTATAATGGGTAAAGAAGATGCAATAGGACCAAACCTTGTGAGAAGAGTGACGTTTTCCTTTATGCCCTCGTTTAATGGCCTACATTGACAGTTAAAAGAGAATTCAAAAGACTTCACAACAACTCTAAGGGTATAGTGAATGTTTATATACCACAACTTCAGATTCTAGAAAACTATAATGAACATGCCAACAACAGAACTTCAAAATTTTTCAGTGTTTGTCTTTCAGATTAATGGCTAGAGATGTAGTCACCTTGACGGCCTCAGAATCGAGAGCTGCTGGATGTATCCTCCTGACAGTACAGGGACTGGATGTTGGCGTGTTCGTGTTACAACTAAGGATGGTTGCGACAGCCGTTTCAGGGTTCTCTTTCACCATATGGTCCACCTCCATCAGCAGCTGAATCACCATACCCGATTGAGCTTCAGGCAGCAAATCTTCCTGAACCTAAAATGTTCAAAACTAACCCATGAAATTTACAAATCTCAAATCTAATCATATCCTCTAGTAAGTTTCCGTTCACCTCTTTTTCTCACTTCATTTATGACCCGCCACATATTTTCCTATATCCTGTAACATTGACAACGTACCAAGCTTTCAGCTATTTCTTGGGGTTTATCATTCTCTAGCGAGAACTTAAAGGTAATGTTGTTTTTGTTGGAGATTTCCAGTCGACACTCCACTTCCCCAGACTCATTCTCGTAACTAAGTATGGTCAGGCGTGGATTCTTCTCGAGAGTCTTCCTCCTTTTGACTCTCACCCTCTTCTTCTTCTCCTCAGTTTTAGCAGCAACTGACTCATTTTCACTGCAAAAAAAAAATAAATTTAAATTTCAAACATTAGTATTTGTGCATGTTTTCATTTAATGTTCACATGTTTTATGTATATAAAAGAATGAGAGACTCAAATGGCTGAACAAAATGTTCTAACTTTAGCATTGTTAAAGCATCAATCAGAACTTCTACTACATTAAGTATGATATCTTTGTGTACTAATGTGCTTTACTAGAATGTCACCGGTACCTTTCTCTGTTACTCTGGTCCTGATCCTGTAGTACTGCACCGCTCAGTGACAGATTAGAACCTAGGCTGGTTTGTGACGGACCACTAGATAGCGAGGAATTAGCCTTCGGTGTCCCTGTGCCTGATGGTTGTTTCTGCTGCTGCTGTTGGGCAGCTGCTATGTTCAGCTGTTCTAGACTTGAACCCTGTAAGCATTTGAATGATCCCATCAACAGATGCACACTTTGTGTAAAGAAACAAGTTATGCTGGTATATCATAAAACTTCATAAATACTTGTTTTATCATTCAACATTATACTAGCAAGTGGAAAATTCTGATAACACCATGCTTTCAAAAGTAATGTAATATGTTAACATTCCCATAATACTGACTGTTTATAATGTAAAATATCTTTCATAATCTACTTCAAAAGAAATTTCTGAGATAAATATACAAGTCATGGATTTCTGAATAGACGACTATACTGGTTCAAAAGCAGTTACATTAAGTGTTGAGTGCTCAGCAAACAGTTTGTATATATCATTCATATGGAGTTATTAATGTCTTTATATTCATAGTTACATACTGTATGAAACAGAATTGGAAATAATGACTTGGTAATTACAACTTCAACCACAGCAACTGAAAACCTGCACCTTAATGTCAATACTGTGTACCAAGAAATTATATCCAGTGTAATTTTTGCCCAAAACACATTCATTATTTTCATCCAGAGCTCTCGTCCTACTTCCTGACTTAAGAACTCCACAATTTATATCATTCTAAATTCTAAAACCCACCCATAAAAGGTGAGGGCAAAAATAAAAATGGAGCAAATATTCCTGGTATACAGTAATGTATATACAGTCTATATGGCTTTGCCTTACTAGCATATTTCACTGACATCTATGTATATACATGAACATTAAGCCAAAATAGTAGGATATACATACATGTATGTTTCAGAGATTATTTAAACCTTATAACTTGAAAACAAGTTTGTGTTTCAGAAAATTTCATCATTCAAGTTCATTTAAGACCAGAATTGTTTCATAACACTACAACTGCAAGTATTTGAGTTTTACTCTTACAGTCTATCATTCAAGTTCATTTAAGACCAGAATTGTTTCATAACACTACAACTGCAAGTATTTGAGTTTTACTCTTACAGTCTAATGCTAGGCTGCTAGCATTCTAATATATACACAAAGTTAATACACTATCTAACTATTCATCTCTACTATGTATATGTAAAGGATTGAATCCAGCCCCAAAAGGAAACCATATCCAAAAGGGAAGAGGGAAGTAATCAAACTGGTGAACTACAAACAATTGCTGTGTGGAAAAATGAGCAGAGTTGGGTTACATTCAAAGGTGTGAAAAGCTAGCATGGACCAAAGATCGCTTGCACACCTGCTTGTGTAATCGAGTTGGGACACTTGCAACTTTCTTTAACATTGGGAAAGGAACGTCTTTCACCATGACTACCTGATTAATAGATGAGGTGGTGTGAATTTAGTACAAATCCAGATTATATATACAATGGTTACTGTAATACACATATTAAACATTGAGGCGACAATTGTACAAAACTTTGAACAAAGAGATTAAATGTAATAAAGTAAATAAAGAGGATTTATCATGATTCTTCAAATCTGCTGGTAATACATTGTATGCATACTGCTATTTCAGTTCCTGTCCTAATTATGAACAGAAGTGTTCACCTGCTGTGACCTCGATCAGGTGTTGTAACTCATTGTGATAAATATTACCATGAAGTTTCACAGTAGTGTGACACAACATAAGAAATTTCAAATTATTTTCTCCCACATAGACACACAAATGGGTAGACAGTACAAGACAATGCCGGACAGTGACATAGTGATATTCGCATTGCAACCCTGCAGATAACATAAACAACCACAACCCTCATCATTAATAAACACCTTGTAAAAACATAATGTCGGTACACTTATTTCTAATCTATGCACATCT
This sequence comes from Ostrea edulis, assembly GCF_947568905.1. NCBI lineage: Eukaryota > Metazoa > Mollusca > Bivalvia > Ostreida > Ostreidae > Ostrea > Ostrea edulis. The sequence continues at coordinate 65,107,182 of NC_079170.1, forward strand.
CACCATAAATGATGATACTGTCATCATTTTCAATAAGTACCTGACTTAGTTGTTTTTGCTGACTGGTACCCTGTGCCACACCTTGGCCCACACTTGAGGTGGAACAAATACTATCAGATCTTTCCTTCTTGAGCTACAAAGCGAATGCTCATGTTTTAACTCTTATATATAATTGTTAAATATAACTAGTTATCTTTCGTTTAGCAAGAGAAATATATGAAGGATTATGATTTTGAAAATGATGTGTGACCTTTTATTTTCTGTACCATGTATCAACATTTTTTTTAAGTTTGTTTCAACATGAATGCAAGAAAACATTAATAATGGGGTCAAAGAAAATTTAGAAACGAACCTGATGTCCATCCATAAGACCTTCCACAACCTCTCTGGGGACAGCTGCAGGTACTGATGCTGAAATTTGATTATCAAATTATGAAAACAGTTCAAAATACAAGTAAAAATTATTTATACAATCCTTCAAAATCTACACGTATACTTCTTTGAATTATTTCCCTTTACTTAACTGTATTTAGTTGAAAAGTACTTCATTAATGCTTTCATGGCCAATAATTACCTTGCGTGTCTTCCAGACTACCTGACGACTGGATTTGTTGTACTTGAGGGGTTGGCTCAGGACCTTGTGCTGACTGTGTTTGCTGTGATGGTTGTTGCTGGACTGTCTGAACTTCAATTGTTTGACCGGGCGAAGTCTGTCCTTGCTGATGCTGTAAGGACAATGACTACATACATGTATCCTGAATAAGTTTTGAATATAGGCCCTCTTATCGCAATTCACCTTTGAATTAGAACGCTTTGGCCGATATAGTATTGCGTTGTGTGACGACACAATTGAATCTGTTTGTAATACAATTGCGAAATGCAACAGAAACTCTCATTGGTCCATATGTATAAGTCCGCCCATATTCCCTTACTCGGGAGTAGTCAGCATTTGAAAACATGACGGCCAGATGCTAGATGGAAAAAAAACTTCAAAGGAAGAAAGAGAAAAAGTTGTATTCTTGTGTTGTTGTCTCATAAATTTAATATAAAAAAAATTCCTAACATATTTTCCTACTATACTTGTGTCTAAACATACCTTCAAATATTCATTAAAGCCCCATACGACCCAAAAACTCGGATCACAACTTTTGATGATTTCGTTCGTAGACGTAGCCATGTTAGGTAGCCAGTCAATTCGAATCCCGGTTCATTTCCATATTGGCACAATAGCGTCTAGATGTGTACTAATACCCCACAAATATTTTAGCTAAATTGTTTAAATAATATACCACCCCAATCCTATTAAATGATAATTATTCAAATAGCTAAACTCACGGCAGTGCGGTTTTCATTAGTCATGAGCGGCCGCGCCGGCCGGTCTCCATCAAATGTCCTTATGTAGCATTTTCGTTCATCTAGAGCTTATTTTACCTTTACAAAAACTGGTACAAAAATGTTTTAATTTCTATTAATTATTCGTGTTGATAATAAATGAAGAGCGAATACATAACTTACAACCGATTTTATGAATAGATACCAATAGCAAGAATTCGAATTGACCGGCTACCTAACATGGCTACGTCAACAAACGAAATCATTTGAAGCTGCAAGTTTTCGGGTGGTGTGTGGCTTTAATGAATATTTGAAGGTATGTTTGGACGGAAGTATATAGTAGGAAAATATGTTAAGATTTTTTTATATTGAGTTTATGAGACAGCAACACAAGAATACACCGATTTCAGGCCTCAACCGTCCGCAGCTTTTTGTGACCCGTAAATCGAAGGTTTTTATAAGAGGTGGATCTTTGCTACACTGAATCCGCTCGAGAAAGTGGGCGGGCTGTAATCGGCCAATGAAAACTCTTGTATTACATCAAACATGTCATTCAAATTGTTCAATCGTCTCATTCAATTGTGTCGTCACACCACGCAATGCTATATCGGGTAAAGCGTTCTAATTCAAAGGTGATTTGCGATAAAAGTTATGCAAGTGCATGAAAGGTGTAATTGACCATTCTTCAAGAGCTGAGATGATACAGATTTCATTTGTATCAATATCAATCATTGTATTTAATTTTGTACAATATCTCTTCATTTAACATATTAAAGTGCATTACTTCACATTGCAGTATTCATTCTCAGTGTTCAAAATTAGCCATAGACTGATAGACAGAGTCTATGTTAAATGACACCGGTCTATGCCAATTGTGAGATAGACCAAATTGTCTATGCCGATTTTCTAGGTTTAAAGCAATAAAGTTATCCCAATGGACCCTGGTCAGTCGTCTGATAAATGTTATGAGGAAAGGAGGATACTGTTATGGAAATGGAAAGAAAATATGCTTTCTAAGTACATTAGAAGTAAATAACAACGTTTTTAATTTATGTTATTTTTTTTCCAATGTTGTGGTCTATGTCAATACAATAAGGTCTATGTCATCTTGTTTTGGCATAGACCTGTGGTCTACACCAAGTTTTAAACCAATTTCGAACACTGCATTCTTTTTACTTGAAAGTATAAACAAGTTTCATCACCATCTTTTAACCAACCAAGTTGAATTCAGCATGCTAAATTGGTCACTTACAAGTTTATATAGGCTAGATTGAAAACCTGTTAAGTAGGGGTCCAGTTGCAGAAAAGTCAGTGCAAGTCAAGTGTCAGTTAACACTATATAAATGTTCAAGTTGATGGTAAGTTCATAAGTCAGTCAAAGTTAACTTGGGTCCCAATCGATATTTCATCATACTACATACATGTCTTGTGAAAATTTAGATACATATAATCAATTATTTCAAAATATCGACGCAGTCTTAAATTCTTCAAGACTTCACCTACACATATCTCCAACAATTGCATCTTATAAATGATACAAAATCCAAAGAAAGGCAGAGAATGTATCTTCTTTGTCCTAATGATTACCTGTGGTGGAGGTTGACTAGATTGTTCCTGTGATTGCTGTGGGATAGAGGATTGACTGACTGAGTGGGCCATGCTGGTTTCTGACGTATTGTTTGCCACGCCTTCTGCAGCTTTGGCCATCCTCAATGCCCTAATGGGCTGGGTTTTGTCTTTGATCTGTCGTGTGACAGTCTTCACATCTTCTTCTAGTAAAAACCCTGACTTAACCTATATGTACAATAAAATAGATACAAGTTTTTGACATTCACACAATCAGCTACCCTTGATTTGTTTTATAAGTACACAACACATATGGGTAGTTGGAATCTTATCTTTACTCAGGACATTAATCCATTAAAGTATCTTCATTTTCCAGATGAAAAGGTCCAAACAACGATTGCATTTTAGTAAAGTACTTCCTAAACTTCAAATTCATCAGCAGGTTTGATAATTGATAAACAGATGAATCAAATATAAAATATATATTAATCATAATCCTCTAGTACCATTTCTAAAGCCACATCTTCAGCTTGATCATTATTGAGATCAAATTCGAACTGTATGGCCTCATTTTCTTTATGTTTGTCCCTCCGTTTCTTCGGGTCAACAACTCGGAGACGAAGAGCCATGATGTTTGGAAGAGCTTCCCCATCCTCCCTGTTTGCTACCTCCACAATCACACCGGTGTCCTCTGTGAAGAAATCCAGCTGCAGCAAAGTTTTGGCTGAAGGTCTGAAATCATCATATATACATGACAGCTTTTGCTGTATTTGTGCTATGTTTTTCTTTCAATATGAACAGGTATAGACTGTGTATTATACAATGGTACTTGTTTAATGTAAACAATGAAATCAAGGCAATATTTTCACACACTTCATCTCAACTTAGTATGTGATATGTATTGCAGTTCATCTATTTCTCCTGTTCTGTGAAAAAAATTACTTCACATTAGTATTAGTCACCTGTCTTGTCTGTTCGTCTGGATGCAACTGTCAATGATCTTTTTAATTTCTTCATTTTCAAGCTTCTCAAAAGCTTCTGGTCTGACACCCTGTTCAACAAATAAGTACAAGTTAATGTAATGCGAATTTGGGTTTATCTCTCTCCACAATTTAATGTTTAAACTTATCTTTCAACATAATGAATATATAGCATTCTTATCTTCATTATTTCTCACAAGGAAGGTGTAATACACTGAATTTCCTTCTATCAACTTTGGACATTCCCAGTTTACATCGGAAAAATTGTACATACTGTTGTCACTCTCCTGTAAATCTGAGCGGCATTATGACATTCCTTGTACGGATACTCAGATGTAGCCATTTCCAACATGCACATCCCAAAAGCGTAAACATCCACTGATTCATCGTAATGTTCCTCGTACATTTCCGGGGCCATGAACTCCGGCGTACCTTAAAGTAGACAGAAGACGTTCTTTGTACCTAGAAAAGGAAAATTTGAGGGGGAAACCCTGATTAGCTTTTTTGGAATTGACAAGCTGCCTGTGCTGGCTGAAAAGAAATTTGTTAATATTAAGTACCTGAAATATGGAAGCTGTGTGCACATCACATAGTTGCACATAAATCTTACCTTACTCTTGGCATAATCATGTTTAAAAGGACAGGTCTATAATAGAGTAATCATAAATGTTTATACACATGTAGTGTGGTAATACAAGTTGATATTTCAAGTTTTTTTCTTTCTATTCTTTCCTTTTTCTTTTCTTTTTTGAGAATCATAGTTATGATGGATTTGATCTACTTCCAGTCTTTAAATTGTTTAATCACATTAATTTCATGATAGATTGTTTATAATACAAAATATCCATAATTTAGAATGTTAAAAACTACAAGGTATACACAGTTTATGAACATATGCTTATACTCACTTTTATTACATAGACCATAAATTAATTTTGTCTGTAAATTAATATATATGGTGATCCATATGTAGTGTCAGTAACCTAGTAATACCAAATCTTTAAAAATCCCGCAACAGAAATATTCAAAATACCAATAAGGAAAAAGTCTTTACAGTCTCGGTGTTTCTAAAACTGTTTTATGCTGGATACACACATATTACAATACTTACTTTTCCTTCAAAACCTATAAGGAAGCAAACACAAAAATAAAGTATCAAGTCTTATGAACACTACATGTACAGAATAGATATTTACCTATAACACTCTTAGCAAAAGATTTGTTTTTGAGTGTGGCCAACCCCAGATCTCCTATCTTGACAGATCCAGTTGTCCCTGTGATGAAGATGTTGTCACACTTCAGGTCCCTGTGTATCACAGGTGGGTCCCTGGTATGTAGGTAACACAGACCCTTCAAGATCTGCTTACACCAACTTTTCAATACTTTGGCATTTATCTTCTTAAACCTCTTGATGTAACTGCAAAGTGAAACAGTATTTGATATGCCATATGGATGTACAATGGTACTGATAATCAATATTGCACACTTAACCATGTAAACAGCTTCTGTTGGCACTGGAAAAATGATGATACTCCATGTACTGGTATACTATCTGTATGGACTAAGGGAATAGTTTCCACAAAACATGCTTACTTTTTGCTTTAAACTTTGCAAAGCTGTACACATATAAATAATAACCCTAATAATTCATAAACACCAATATTTTTGCAATTATCTCATGTATGTATGCATCAAAAACTGCTTTAACCTGTTAACTGGGAAGCTTCCAAAGAGAAAAGCTGCTTACTTTGTTACTACACATATAAATCATTGTTTTTCACCCCCACAGCATGGTATGAAAAGCAGTATACACGACAACCACGATAACCTATGTGGGAGGACACCTAAATGTCACACAAACATTGATTTTTCCTGATACTTCTGACACTAGCAGCCAGGCTACTATAGTCAGGCTAACTTTTAACTGGTTTAAAACTTAAACACAGGTCTGCAGGGACAAAACCTCTCATATCAAATATTTCAATTATTTATGTACAGGTGCCTTAATATCTGCAGAGCTATTTGGCAGAATACAGTGTTTTGTCTGCAGTATGCAGCACTGTCATACCAGATAACATATGGAATTTCTATTTCAATGAGCTGTGCACATACACACAAACTAATTCTAGTACCGAGCATGATCCTAAAATAAGTGTACATACGTTTTGAGTGTTCCAGATGTCATAAGCTCTGTGACCAACACGATAATTTTTCTGTTTCTCATGTTAGGCTCTTCCCAGGAATCATAGAATCTCACAATATTTGGATGTTGTAACTCCTTCAACATCTCAGCTTCTTCACGAAATCGTTGTCTCTCACTCTTGTTCCATTTTTTATCCTGAAATTAGCATATTACTATATAAGCCCTTCAATGACAATTTTTAAGATGTTATATTGTTTCACATCATGTGTTGTATTAAAAACATATTCAACTTAATAGTATATTATGCAATATATAAGATTTACAATTCATATATATTTTATAAGTCAGACATTTCTTTAGACTTCATCATATTTCCTATGCATTAAAAATAATATTCAGAAAAAAGACGATTGTTCTTCACTAATTCTTGAAAAGGAAATCACGATATAACAAGTGAAAGATAATTTGGAACTACATCTCCGACTTCCTGCTCTGACACTTGTCAATCATTACATAATGTCTGCACTATTTTCATCCACAATCCCAGATTATTGTGTATTTTGGTACTGCAGCGTGTAATTGTAATATAATGTAATGTGACTGGCTATATTCAGATTATTCAAATTTTTGTTGTGTAAACTGAGTTCTTCATTTATATGTAAATCAAGTCGACTTTCATTACAACCATCATCAAATCTTATCACTACAACATGATGAAGTTACTTTCTTTACAGAACATAGTTGATTATGAATACATAAATCTATTAAACACTTTAAAAATTTTAAATATATCGGTCTGTCTGTACCTGTAGTTCACACCAGGCTACTGCTACACCGGTTTCAGTATCTAAGCCTTTGTAAACTGTTTTAAATGATCCTCTACCAATTTCTACATCAAACTTAAGAAATCTCCCATCTGGTGATGTGGCCACAGCTTTCTCATCATTTTCATCGTCTTTTTTCACTCCATCATCACCTGTTTCTTTCTTTTCCGTAGCACCATCAAATTCAGAATTTCCCTCCTGTGACAAGTCTCGTTCCTCAGTGTCTTTGGAATCAACACTTTTACCCAAAGCACTGTCAATTGTTGCAACAGGTTCTTCATTTTGCACTGCTGATTTTTCTTTATTTCCATCAGGTCTTATCACAGTTGTAGTTTTATCAATTGTAACAGATCTCCGTGATCTTGGAATGACTTGAAATTTGTGCTTGATTTTTTCACTGTCTGGCTTTTGAACACTTTTTGGATCTGGTCTTGATTCATCAGAATTATTATTAACAATGTTTGAACTACCATCTACATTGTTGGAATCTTTACCAATGGAATCTTTATCAAATGTTTTCTCCTTTTCATTGTCCTTTAGAGACACAGACATTGCACTGTCTGTTGAACACGATGGTATACTAGCTGACCTGTCTCTGTCTTTTTTCACTCCTAAACTCTTGTTCTTTCCTGTGGATAAAAATTTCTCTCTTTCACTTCCATTTAATGCTTGAACTTTGGCAGTCCAATCATCAGATATACATTTCCTTTGCTTCCCAAGACCTGTGTAGCGCATATTCTTTGCGCTTACTTTTGAGACATGATCAGGAGATTGCCTTTCACCCAAACTTCTGTCAGATATCCTACGATGTGTATTTCTCTGTCCCATTTCATTACTTGTTCTTTTGCTGATTTTGCTTGCAGCAGATAGTCCTTGATGTTTCAGTGGTTTTTTCTGTAACTCAGTAACATTTTCATCTGTAGTATGAGAAACGTCTCCATTTACACTTGAGTGGACAGTCTTACTCATGATTACAAGATGACAAACTTGTGTCAAATTTTCAAGTTCTGTTACTTTAAATCTGACCAGTGAGTGTCTAGCTCTAGTGCAGGTTTAAAGTACAGCTACAAATTTAAAATGGCAATACTTCATTATGTCACTCCAATCACGCTTTTATACAATAATACTGTAAACAACAATACTGTTATCTACAAACTACCTGAATCTTTAAAGTACTATCCTATTTCGCTGTATCTGAGTAAATCCGCACACTATACACTTATTACGTGTCCTGCTATACATATAAACACGAGAATAATTGGATGTCTGACCTACTTCCAAAACCTAAACAAGGTCGACGATTATGTTCAATCAAATCGATCGACCTTAGATTTTGGATTAAAACGCAAGTAAAAAATCCTGCTTCGGTGAAAGAAATATTCATCCACTTTTGAGGATTCGTAAACTCCACTTCACTCGTCATGCTTAATATTAATCATGACCACTTATTGAACGACAGCATTCCACAAGCCAGACTTAACAGGAATGATTTGTTTCCAGTGCACTGAGCGTATATTTTCTCAGTCCCCTTCTAAAGTAACTGTCTATTATTATTTCCATGAAACAATAAGATATCCGATGGATGAAACATCCATGTCGGACACTCAAACGTTCTATTTTATATATAAATCCACATCTTTGCAGTCAATTTTCTTTCCTGGATGTTCCACTGTACAATCACAGCCTTTTCAATGGCGACGACTCAACCTTAGAACGCACATAGTTGGCGCACGGATATGACTGACATTTATTTTTCTTGTGTAGTAAAGATATTATTCAGTTTTAATCTAAATGAAAATAAATGACGAAGAAATTGTATTTTTTAATAAAGTTATTTAAAGAAAGTTGCAAAGAAAAGAGTAAAGGACGCAAACATCAAGGAACTATTCTTTTTGATGATGAAACACATCCTTTGCCGGAAGTATGACCGATTAGAAATATCGTCTGCTCTAGCTATCGGAACTTGTTAGTCTTATATCATGCGTGTACAGCAGTGTAGCATGATACATGTGTTTGAACAAAATATTAGAAATAACCTACTCAAGTCTAATTAATGAATACGGTATAGGTCCATATGTAATTGGCATTTGCCGTATTTTGAATTCTTGCTCTGAATTGAAGAGTGGCGGATCATGTGTTGTAACAGAATATTTAAACAAGTAACACGGAAACGTGTTAAATGTGCAGACAAATTATCATACCGCGCGTTATTCAATTTGTCCTCCCACTGTTCCGCTTTAATAACAATGTTTGTAATAATGATGATGATGTATTTTAAACTTCTTTTTCTTCTTCCGGGAATATCTAGGCCTAGTCTTTCATCCGATAGCGATTAGAACAGGAAACTAGTTTTTCCTGGTTAAAAAATTGCAATCTGCTGGGTTTCTTTATGGATGGGGACAGAGGCAAAGGGGTGACATTGCCTTGAATTCCTCCATTTCACCTAGGAGCCTAACGAAATGTTCGCATGGACCACGAATTTGACCCTTTTGCACTTAAAAATATACGCATTAGTGTTAACAATACGCTGAGCAATAAATCAACTATTATATATCAACATATGCTCTATATATGCTCATGTCTTTTAACAATTCAATATCTAAAAAGTTTAATATAAGTTGATTGAAAATATCAAATGCCCTTTTTTTTTTTTTAAATAAATACTAAAAATGTGTGGGTTACAGATCGAATTTTTTAAATTATTACTGAGCCAAAATGTGACAACATTTTTATACAAAATTTCGGGTAAATCAATATAGGCGTTTAAATTAACGATCGTTGTTCTGTTTAGAAAAATAGATCGACCAAATTAATGATTTTACAGAATTTGAATTAGTTCCAATTTAATTCTCTTAAGTTGCTACAAGTTTGTTTCATAAATACGTTCATGTCTAGAACGCGTCTAGGGGTTTTATAGATATTGACGATGCATTGGATAAAACAGAAACTAAAATCGTGCAGATTTAAAGCCTTTTGATAAAACAATCTTTCCTCCACAAAATACATGTACACACTGTATAGCCATATCCATACTTGAATAGACTTTTTTTTAAACCAACCGAAAGGGTTGGGGGCCTGCTTTATTTTACCACGTTCATTTTGAATTATTTTGCATGCAAAGTTAATAATATTCACATGCAAAGTTAAGGTCTACTGGATGGCACACACCCCTTCCAATTTTTATGGTAGCCTACATGTAGTATTAAATGGCAAGAACGTACATGGTGAATATGAAACCATTCAACGAAGGACGAGCGCTTCCCCCTCCCTAGTACGATTTAAGATTAAGAACTTTTGGCCAAATATGTTTTTGAGGTTTATTATGTTATAAGTTTGCGGGCATAATGACGTATAATGTTGTTTGTTTACATGCATTTACTTTTTCTTTGTTCTTCAAGAATTTTCTGTTTTCTTGCTGCCGGGGGCGAAGAACCACCAAATTTAATTTAATGAGAAAATTACCTTGGATTAATGTAATCATGATTATAGCACATATATGCGGATCCTATTTTTTCATATGCCTTGCATATTCAGGCGCGGATCCAGACGTAGACTACAACTGAGGGTAGAGAATTCCCCTGAGATGGACAAAACATAGTGTACGCATGATTGGTTATTGTCGGTTATAAAATACAAAGCTTTAAATAGTCCCTAGTATGGGTTGGATCCCGCGGAAATAAATCATAAAAGTCTAGCCTCCTGGGAAAAGTTCTGGATGTTTTCAACACACACTTATATATAGTATATTATCTAAATTCTAGACATACAGTGATCAGATATTTGTGGACTAGCTAGTCCCCGGTCTAACAGCAGTGTTGCCCAGGAGAGAAGTGTAGGAATGTATGGTTTACGGACACTTCAGTTCAAGAACATTCGAATTAAAGTAGGGCCCGTAACAATTCGGTAGGAAATTTGCTATTCGGCCTTTCTCTTCAGTATTTGTGGTTACATAAAGTATACTATACAACTAAATGTCAGGAAGTAAAACACTTTGGGAGAAATAATTTCTCCTGAGTGCAACTTTAAAAGCCGCGGAAGTCTGAGAGTTCGTGTAGATTTATAACTACGTGTACATTAAAACTCGTGAGGATAGCTACTTACCATCTGACGAGGTAAAGTACCAAACGACAAATGATCGCCATATTTGTATTTTGCTAGTATAATATTTTGATCACGCCGGTCAATAACAATTGTAGACACTCGTGCAGTAAAAAAAAAAAGGGGGGGGTGCAGATCGGCGACTGGTGTAATTAATTAACAATGTAACCCCTTTGCCTGTAAAATCCTGATAACTTTGAGCTTGTTGAGTACAATAGCCATGCTTTCTTGAATTGGCCTTGTATTGATCAGTACACACATATATAAGGGGGATACGGGAATTGCATCCCCAACCACTAAACTTTGGTTGACATTTTCAACAAAAAATGTCCCTTTTTGCCATTTTGGAATCTTCAACCCCCTTCCCATTTTATGGGCGGATAATGTACAAACTTGGATCGTATCCCCACATTGATAACTTTCTGGATACGCCCGTTATCCAAAACTGCCTTGTATTATTTCACAAAATACTCAGAGGCCTGGGATGGGTGGGCATGGGGCCATGTATATGATTATATATAATACACGCATGTATATGCATTTGGTTTTTGTATAGGTAGATTGCGTTATTTAGGAAATGCATGTATGCATATTCTCATATTATGCCGATTGTTAGGCCGTTCTTGGCTCACTGATTTTGACTAAGCATAACTCCGTTTACCTGATCAAGATATAGGGATCACGACGGGTGTGACCGGTCGACAGGGGATGTTTACTCCTCCTAGGCACCTGATCCCTCCTCTGGTGTGTCCAGGGGTTGGTGTTTGCTCAACTCTCTATTTTCTATTGCTTATAGGAGTTATGGGATTGAAACTGTTCGTTATATCTTCACCTGTCATGATTTTCTTTGTATACGCAGCACTTGCATCGTAACTTTAGAATCTCCAAGTCACAATATAGTAAAGTTTAACGTTTGACCGATACAGTCATAAGGGACTGGCTGTACCATGCACACACAAACAAGTTGATCTGTCCTCACTACCTCTATGAAAGCATGCTATCTCCCCACTATGTCAATCAGTGTCATTGAAGGATTTAGCTCCTATGAGGATTACGGGGGTTGTTGCAATCCCTCCCCCTCCCCCCTCCCCAAGTTGGCTATTTTTAACAAAAATGAAAAATTATTGTCATTCCATTTTGGGGTATCCAACCCCTACTCCCTTTTGTGCAGAAGAGGCACAAACTTGGGTTGCAACCCATGCATCCCTATAGCTTTCAAAATTTTCTGGATCCGCTACAGAATGTTAATTTAGACATGAAACACATGTAATAACTACAACGTGTGATATTTAATTATAATATATTTTCAATACAATTTAATCCACGCATTACTTTTTTGTTTTATCACATGGCATATACGAGAGAGAGAGAGAGAGAGAGAGAGAGAGAGAGAGAGAGAGATCCCATTAACTTTATGATTTAAGTTCCTGTGTTTCCTTCTCGAAACAGTCGTTAATTGGATTTGTGAATTTTGTTTTTTGTACTTTTAAATTGTATTATTTATGACAGATTTCATTAGAATACTGATGGGAATTTCATTCTTAAGTTTGAACTACGAGAAAATAGGAGTTGATTTCTATATTTGATTGACTATAGTTCAAACAGAATAATTTACAAGTCATAAACCCCTTCTGTATTAGAAGATATACATGTACATATATTCAAAATCGATATTTGAACTCATTTTCCTTATCAAGCTGTCCCAGACGAACGCCAGTCTTGTCCCTGGTACACTTTACCTTTACTTGAGTTTACGTGTCAATTTTATGAATGAAAATTCAATTTTAAATCCAATTTTCCTTTTACATCTAGATTAAGCAGACAGACGATAGGTGTGCGTCACGGGTAGGAAGGGTCGTCCTGTTTACACAAGCAGACGATAACCCCATGTGAAAGCAAGCAGTGGGTAATTCGGTGGAAGTTTGCCCATATTGTAGGTCAGATATATCAGATATATACAGTCACATTCCGAGGGCCACCTCTGTGACTGTGAATCATAATTCTTTATCTCACCCCTAAAGATGGGGACATACATTCATGCACACACACACACACACACGAGCGCACGCACTCACGCACACACACACAATTTTATATGTATCTATCTTATGAGGACATACATATATGTACACACATATGTATGTATGTATGTATATATATATATATATATATATATATATAAAGTACACAAAGTTAAAATTTGAACACAAGCGCTTTCATTTCATAATCCACAGGCGCCTGAGGATTATGAAATGAAAGCGCTTGCGTTCAAATTTTAACTTTGTGTACTGTTTATTTTGTTTCTTTTAATATCTTATAATACCGGACACTGATTTTTAAAAAAAAAAACAATTTGGATATATATACATTTATCTCCCACTGTGTCAATCTTGGCTGGATGATAAAATATATCTATGTATATTGCAGTACGTACATGTATATGTGTAAGTGTATTTATCAATGAATTTACGCGCTCAATGCATCGTCTTTATCTTATATACACTAACCGTAAACGCACATAAAAGCTTAAGCCTTGAACTTTTGCACCGATGTATTAATCACGGAGATGTTACTAAGAAAATTGTTTTCCTCGTATATTCATTCCATTTTTCAGTGGGTTGGCAAATTAAGTCTCAATTTTCAGTTCAAATCTACGATATCTTTTAAATGTCACTAAATGTCATTTACTTTTAATCATTCTTGTTTGCTTCGAACATATCGCAAATTAAACACAAAATACTGTTGCTATAGTGTTTGTAATATCATAAAAATTGTGTTGTTGGAAACTACGCTATCAGAGCAGACACACATATGTATATATAATATGTATGACGTCCAGGAAACTAGTTTATTTTAATTTCTGTGCAAAAAGTTGTACATATATCCGCCAGGTGTAATTTAGACTGAGATGCATGTTACTGCAATACCACACAATAGAAAACATGAATGTCATGCGTCAGCAGGTATAATCGTCTAACAATAGACGAATGTATCTGTTGGTGGTTTTTTTATAAGTTGAATGATTGTGCCATTCCGTCCGAAGGGTTTATTTCTTTAAAGAGATTCTATTACATATAGTCCATTGTTAGTCCCCGTTCAATATTCTCAATGTGTGAAGAATTTCCATTACATATCTACATGTAGCAAACTAGCAATGTTGAAATATACGATGTAATCTTTCGTAACTTATTCAAACTTTATTTACTGATTAACAGATAAAGAACGTTAAACTCATTAACAGATGTAAATCAAAACATGCTTAAAGTCTGGAACGTGTTAACATTGAAAGAAAGAAAAAATGGAGTCTATAAAAGGTGCGACCGTAATTTCATCGAATTTTGTTATAACCGGGTAAAATTTCTCCGCGATGAATTACTTCCATACGTGTTTTTTGGTCATTGTTCCTATATAAACAAAGAAACGTTTGTGTCAAAAGCACCACAGGTGCTTGGCATTTTAAATATATATGATTAAAAATATCTTTCTGTAAACAAACTACATGTATTCACTTGTTTATACGGAAAGACAATTTATTTTTATCATACAATGTATATACAATTTTCAAAAGTCAAGCAGCTGTTAAAATAACAACAACAGACAAGCTGCAGGATATGTCAGTAGTGATATTTATCTCATGTAAAGTCGTGTTAGTAATTTTATAACAAATCGGCAAACTTAAAAGCAGCTAATTTAATACCCTTTTATCAAATTAGACGATTTCAACTATGATCTGTTATAAGTTAATTATAAGACTGCCCAGAAGCACTTGGTAGTAAGGAACCCGGGTATAGTCAATCTAACCAGTGCTCAAACATGAAGGTCTTTAAACAGAAACTGTACACATGTGTAAAGTATATAATCGATAATGTACACCTTATACAGGCTCTCGACGTTTTAAATATATATAATTAAAAAAAAATGGCCTTCCTCTAAACAAAAATAGTTTGTTTACAGGAAGACATTATTCTATTACATATTCACAACAACGTCGAGAGCCTGTGCTGTATATATATATATATATATATATATATATATATATATATATATATATATATTCTATATTAATATAGTTGTGGAAATTTTCAGACGATGTCAACTTTGCCATATCCATCACACTCGCAGAGATTATGATGTCGCATTTCTGTGGGATAATTATTTGATGTTTTTAATCACGATTGTTGGGATATTTTTAATATCGACATCAAACATTATAATCTTTTATAATTCAATAGTTATACAAATTTTCAAAGAGTCAGAGCGATATCGTGAAATATTCAGTCATTGATCCTTTATAATTGGCATTGCGCATCGTTTCTGCAAAATCCCATATTCAATGCAATTAAACTAGTATTTCAGGATTTATTGGAGAGACAGGGATATTGCCGTGCTGTGTCAATAAGAACGCATTTTCCCGTCGCTCTCCCACTGGATGGTGTTACAAGATATCAAATCCATCTGTACGTTACAAATATGCAGAATCTGTTTGTAAACACCGGCTGTGACGATTTCCAGTAATGGAAGAGCAATATCCTTCCTTTTACCAAGCAACCCCCATCAGAATATGTCTTTTCCCCGTCTCTGTTTACGTGTACAGTCACCTTGTGTACGCCCTACTTTATCGATCAGGACCTGTTTTTGTACAGACATGTTATTGCCCGTATCAGTAACATTTTCTAATTACTATAGCATCTTTTCCAATCACCTTCGCGTCTCCTATTGGCCATCGTGTTGCAGAGCTTTGAAAATCTACTGCTACCAGCAGGAAGTTCAATTTCATTTGTAGAGTTCGCCCGTGTGGTGACTAACAATTGTAAATGGAGGGAGGAAGATCGGCTAATTTTTCATACATTCAAGGTGTTTGATTTTCTACATTAAATCTTTTCGATTTTTGTGGCTGAACGGAATCGCTAAAGATGCATGGATGTATTTGTACTGATACGCTGGTACCTGCGAAGACGTTTTCCAATATACCTTCATTTGTGAATTCACGGCCAGGAGTTCAACACCCACCCCACCCCGGCGGAAAAAAATCTGGATCCAATCTACGCTTTCTGAATACAAAGACGTCGCCGCCGTTTTTTGAGGCCAACATTTATCAAAATTGTAGTTAGCCATTGTACACATAAGATTAATATTTCATAGTCACGATGTTCTTTGAAAATGAATTTGTGACGTCACAGAGTCTGGCTTTGAAAAGGTTTTAATTAATAATGCAAAAGAATGCATTCAGATGTTATTTGGTTTTAAAAAATAAAAGGTACAGGATAAAAATCTTCAGATAGGCCTAAATAAAATTTATTCAGTGGCGGATTTTGAGGGGGTGCCCCCCCCCTTTCGTCGCACAAGGAGCATTAATGGCACATATAGTTGGAAACTCCAGATTTGGCAACTAAAATGGCTGAGTATTTTTGCTAATACTTGACTTTCATATGCGGAAATCCTGGATCCGCCAGTGTTATTTTTTTTTTATATTTTCCTCCAGATTAACCCCCCACCCCACCCCCACCCCCAGGGTTCCACGATTGGCTTCATCGTCTCCTATTTAAACATTAAGTAGATTTCTATATCCACAAACTTTATGACATTTTTTGAAATTCTGTAAGGTTTATGCAAGCATACTTTGTAGAGTTAATAAGACCCCTGTTACTAATAGAAGGATACTACTTTTTATAATATGCAGTGGTGGATCCTGAGGAGGCTATGGGGGTTTCAACCCCCTCCGCTTCATTAAATGTTTTAACACTTCCCTTGGGAGCGGAAAAGGCACAAATTTGGGTCGCAGTCCCCCTTTGAAAATTTTCTGGATCCGCCACTGACCAGTATGTTTTGTCTTCATGTCGTAATGACCAGACACATTGTTTATGGCGTGTCATGCAAGATAAGGCTTCATCCTGGCAGCTCCTTTGTGTAAGATAACCGACTTAACACGTGGCTTGTGGCAGCGTTCGTCGTTTCGTAATATAACGTAATTTTAAAACTTTGACAAACACTGCCCACAGATCGCAGGTCCTGTCATGGTATAGCAGGGTCAATTTCAGACTGACTGGCAATTATATGGGAGGATCTCACCAGAGGATTAAAGTTTAGATACAACCAAAATCATTTCATTCAGACCTTCAACGAAAGACTATGACACTGCCTGTCAGTATTTTATACATTTAATTATATATACTGTTCCGTTCCGTCGTTTAAATTGAACAAACTCCTTTAGAAACTTTTGTTGTACTACACATAAAACTGATTAAGTGAAATTCAATATTTGCATTGTAAATATGCATCACTTGAGCGGGTGAATAAAGATAAGTATATCAGAACGATAAAATACCAACGGGGATATGTAAACTATGAAGGAGCGTTTTCCACTCAGCGTAAGAAACAGTCACTGTATGTATGACAATAGGTGGAGGCTTCATGAGACATTATGTTCTGATACGCCACGAGACACGCCGCTAGATGTGTCACGTGGTGTCACAGGACGACACTAATTAGGTATTTCATAAGTTATAATTAAAATCACTTACAGATACAGAATAGAGCCTTGTCACCAAAATCATTAAAGTTAATTAAATTTGTTCTCTATAATGATATTATAGCTACAGTATATAGTTCAGCTCCGGTAACGCTTATTTATTTATTATTTACGAGAACTTTATTTTAGCATAGTTTAGCGAAGCCGTCTTGGCGCGGATAATGGTTTTCGTAAACATTTTTGTGTAATTAATACATGGTAATGAGCAAATAGAATGTTTGCGAAAAGTATGTCTCATTGCAATTTTCTAAATATAGAATATTGTTCTGCCCCAAACACTTCACCATTTTATAAACTTATGTCTTCTATTCCATATAACTAAGAAAGCTGCGCATGTTTATTTTGAAAATCAATAATGCTGTCTGTTCTGGTTTTCTGTCTATTTGACCCCTGTTACTGTATATATGTAGATACGTTTTATGTGCCATGAAATAAACTGTTGATAAATCGGACAAGTCCAGAATCGCGAATTGCCTCGCAAAAATATAAAAGATTTACAACCATCTCAATTACAGATAATGTTTTCTCTCTCTCTCTCTCTCTCTCTCTCTCTCTCTCTCTCTCTCTCAGCAATAAGATCCTCTTAGCATTTGTTTCTTATATTTTCTCCAGTAGAAAAGCACTGTTTGTTTGTCATTAAAGAGAGTACCATACTTTTGAATTTTGACAAACTACTGCAGATTTAGAAACTCATCAAGAAGAAACGGAGAACATTTCACAATGAAGGCTTCATCACATGAACAAGGTAGTGCATGCTTAATGTGACACTGATGTTTCTGAGTCACAGAAAACTATTGTCATCAGCTGAATTTTAATTGTATGCTGGCATAACATACAATGCTGCTCCATCAAACATTCGAAATATACTGAAAATCTCAGATGTGACAGCGCTATATACTATTGATCGCTTTTATTTCAATATTCAAAATTTCATTTTCGCGAAAATTTGGTTTCTTAAAAAAAAATTTGAATAGCACATATAGTATTAAACTAAGCTTATATCCTGCTGACAAATGGGACAAGACAGAAATCGCGAATAAAGCTTACAATTTACAATATTCTCAATTATATGGCCATTCTCCATTGTCTGACGAATAAAAACCTTTAAAAGTGTTGTACCAAATGAAGCGGCAGCCAAACATAAAATTGTCTCAATTGTGTATTTTTTGTTAGAAATGGACCTCTTCTGCGTGCCAATAGAGAGACAGGACCATTGGATTAACTAGCTGTTTTTGAATTATGTCATAATGCCAAAAACATTCACGCTGAAAAAATCATTAAGGAACGTTTTTCACAAGGCAAGCCATTCACTCCTTGTTAGATAAGCCTGAAGATAGTCAGGGGTGACGCTTCATATCAGACTCCATGTTTCGTCATATTATGTCATGGAAGAACAGTATTATTGGACGTTTCATAATGAAAGCACAATCTTGAAACGATCGTAAAATTTCGACGTATACACGATATATACACGTATCCATGGACGTATGTACTTGTCAATGAAGTCTTTTATTGCAGAAACATCAAATTAATCATTGACATGAATAGCTAACCTTAGTACATACATATTAGCATCTTCAGAAATGACCGACAGTGGTAATTACATTCGCAGTTCTAAGATTTCACCCTGGACAATCAAAACACGCCGTACATATTGCTATATCGCAATATCATGTATATTTAGAATCTTCCGACTATCAAGTTTTAAATGCCTTTATCCGCTTATGAGTGTCTGGCTTGTATTATGTAATATTACCAATGGAGGTCAATTACGAAATTGTAGATTATCTCATGTTTCTATTACCTTTATATCTCCAATTTACCAACAATGTCGAAATTGATTTCTTTCAATGTATGAGTATAATTTGAGTGTTCGTTTCACGAATTGTTCATTTCTTCCTATAAATAAGTCGGTGCTTTTATTGAGAAATAAAACAAATGGAACAACAAAAGTTTAATAATGACAAAGGATTGTAAAAATATACAATGCATATATAATACTAGTTAACGTAAATATTTCTTATAAAAACATGTATTGTTCTACCATTTCGTGACGATGGTTGCCTTAATGTGAGTTTTGATCTACAATTTTATGTAAAACGCATGAATAGACACAGCATGTTTAACGAGAAAGAAAGAGATTATTTGAAAACGTTTGCCATTTTCATGTCTCAGTGACATTTATAGTACAAAAATGTAGATCTATGATATTATCCTTCACAGGGACCTTTCCCCACACCGTAAATCTTCCTCCCACAAACAGCTGCATGTACATGTATAATTACAAGAAAATAGCAGACTGAGTCAACGCGACGACATCCTACCAACAGCACCCGATCATGACAACGATTTCTTTAAACGGTATTCGGAACTGTGAGAATAAGTACTAGGGTATTAGTAGAAATCGGTCATCAAAATCTTTTCACTCGATACCACGCCCTTTATATCATAATCTTTTTTTTTTTTTTTTTTTTTTTTTTTTGTATTTTGATTGTAAAATGAAAGGAATGAGAATTGTGTTATATTATTTCACCAGTCATTTAAAGCTGAGTATATATGCACGTGTACATCACGTGTAGTGAACTGTAAATGCTCCCCACGAAATGTTGGATTATCCATTACCTAATAGATCTTGTAATTCCGTTATTTAGTCGTATCTCAGTTTATTCCTTGACGAACAAAATCGTTTAATTGTTTGAGAATTTAAATATTGAGTAAAACTCTCCCCAATTAACCGGTTTCAACGTGTAGCGAGTGTACATGGGTAACTACAATTAATATTATATATACAAACTGCAAATTGAGAACTGGTTAAGTGACACAACGAGTGAAAGGCATTGTCACGAAAGATTGCTTACGGCCGCTTCGTTTTCTCTTTATCTGAATCACAGGCGATTGCATCGCTTGGGGTCGAATTTACTACATGTATATAAAGATATGAATGATTGATATAAAAACGATAAAAGGAGTAGTGCGATTGCCAATTTTTAAAGAGAAAAAAAAAATGACAAATTATTTAATTTGACGTACATTAGACCTACACAGTTGCAATGTGAAATAGACAATCTCAGTAATGAAATATTAACTTCGCATTTTATTTACCACCCCCCTCCCACGCCAATGATAAACGCACCACTGCAATATCTATCGAAATTACAGTCGTTAAATGTTACATTATGAACGTTGACTTAAAAATTGTGATTTCAAGAAAGGAAATATTTAATTTCAGAGCAAAATAGACCTTAAAAAATCAAATCATAGAAAATCTTCAAAAGGACAAATAAATTATTGAAAATCATAACACACTATTGTGTTTTCGTCAATACCGTCAGTCGAACAATACATGTAAGTACTGCGCAAAATACGTAGTATTTCACAACTATTCCAATGCGTTGTGATTAAATTCCTGAACAATCTATGCAAGGACATGACAAATTATTCATATTTGAACCAAAAAAGGTAACAAAATATTGCATGAGTAATTGCGGTAAAGGCATGACTTGGTGATCATTCTTTATTCTTCCTCGACCTTCAGCTGACAAGCGCCTGCCCCTACACCCAGTTCACACCTTCAAAAACATGCTGTACTTTTTATCTGGACATTTACAGTAATGGTCGTTAATGCACTCTTACTCACACACTCATGACATGAATAATGATGTTTTTTAAGCTTGCTCTACATTGGGAAACAATGTTGCTTATTCATAATGCGTTAAGTCTTGACACATCTCACAAACAGATGTAGGTATAATGCACCAGATGTTTTGCTACAATTCTGACTGGTAAATTCTGACATGTTTCTGGGGGGTTCGCAGTTCTCTCTTCATCCCGCTGGGTTGCCTCTTCATTTCTCTGCTGATGGCTCAGACTTACTGTTGTTTCCTGTTTTACACAACATTGTCATCCCCCTGAGATTAATCAACGACTATTGGGAGGGGTGAATTTGTGTTAGGCCTGTCTGTCTCTTAATCAGCAAACTTGATCATCACTTTTACTACACAAGACAGATACTTCTTACTTGTTGAACTGAAACGTCGGGTAAAGAGGTATGTAAGCAGTGAAGGTCAATTGTCTAGGTCAAAGTTGCCACATTTTGAAGGAGACAAACTCGGTGGCATAATGTTTCACACACACACACACCTTGAGAGTTCCATCTCATTATAATTCGAGTTTCGTAAGATTTAAAAAAAGAATAAGCTATGATTGACGTCTGATCTTTCACATTTATTTTGCATATACTTTGTAGTTCATCACAATCACTTCATAATGAAAAGGTAAAGATAACGAATAGTGATCAATGTCATAACTCCCATAACAATACATAATCAAGTAGGGCAAACACAGACCTTTGGACAAATCAAAGGTGGAATCACTCGGGTACCTAGGGGGAGTAAGCATCCCCCGTCGACCGGTCACATCCGCTGTGAGCCCTATATGTTGATCAGGTAAACGGAGTAATCTGTAGTTAAAATAAGTGCTTCAAGAACGGCATGACAATTGGTATGAAACACGTCAGACAGTATTTGATCCAATGACAAGTTGTATTGGTAAATTAGATCGTTATTACGACCATAGAATTTGCGAAATGAGACCACTGAAACCCTTCTAAAATCAACTTATTAGTCAGTAGCCTGCCTCGATTTAAAAACTTATCATACGCATAACAAGGTAAAAAAGATAAAATTTAAGCATATATTGAAATATTTGGTACATGAATTTCAAATATTTTGAAATGTTTCTGATGTTCATATATTTCAAAAGCGACTTACATGTACTTAATACTAGTATGTAGGAATACAGAATACAAGATCTTTCTTTAAATTCATGACACGCACTTCAGTAACCTGTTAGAATAAACAAAAAGCAGTTCTTTTTCAACCACAAACAACCGAGTGAGTAAATGAATTAGTTGTGTCGGAATTAGTAGTTAATGTCAATTTTTCACACGCGAAACATTAGAATAAGCACTACTAAGTGTTTGATTCAGAAGCGATGTCGTAATTCTCTCCCTTTTCTGTACGTTCATCACTTTGTCCGATTCGTTGTAAACCCTGATCTGTTTGTACCTGATATACCTCCACTCCATACACAAGGGAGGGGATGAAGTTGTGGAGCGTGTCGAGGAATTACCTGTATAATTATCACCCAAAAGTCACGTGATATTCAATTGAACTGATATTCAGCGGGTTCACAATTTCGTTGTTTTCGTCATTGAGTAAAAGAAATTCGAACGAAATTCAACACCCACGAATATCAAAGAAAGTGTAATACCCGCGCCTGCTCGTATTCAAATTGATTACTACGTGAGTACATCAGCGAGTGGTGATTTAACACACATTTCCTTCGCTCTGAAACAGCGCCGTCGACAACATACATCTCTATCATGTGAATGACAACATAATTGGGATAATGGCACACAGGATCATTATTCCTTTAATATACGTCCTATCGTCATGCGATTTCTTATGACGTAGTAACCGTTTTCTCAGACAAATCCCATCATTTTGATTGATATATCAGTTTTCTCTTCAGTCGAGTATTTTTCATAACATTTTATGCATGTTAAACATTTATTGCTCTGTTGAATTTTTTTTTATCGACTTTGTTTAATTTATAGTAATGCAATAATGTAGTATTTATGGCATACGCCGGCACCATTGGTTTCTGTATCAGATCGGCAAGTACTGCATTTTTGTATTCTACCAACTATGAATGTCCCCGTAGGTTTGTCATGCATTCCCATGCATGTAGCTACATTTCATATGATATGTAGAAAATGTATCTTTATGATTTCTTGAGGCGAAATGTCAGTAACCTCGGGGAACTAGTTTAGTCCCCCAAGCAGCACGAGAAAATGCGTTACGGAATTAGTGGTGTTTGATTTGGCGTCATCACCTTACAACTCAGCCATGCTTGCTCAGCGTTGCAACTGTAACTATATGCATGCTGAAAAAAGACTATCCTCAAATCTATACGAGGTCGTTGGATTTATGATTTATGACCAGATTTGAAGTAAAATTTGTTTTACCATAAGGTTTCTTAGACCTTTATGCAGGATTTAGTAGCACGCACCTTCCGTGCTATCTATTTGAGACACAATGCACGTGTTCGGGAAAGAGCACGAGAAGCAAACGGACTGAGCTGATCATGCTATTAAAATCCTACTAATGTACTTTTATTTTCAACATGCAAGGTTCTAAATGTACTTTTAATAATTGTAGTTTGATTTATGAAGATAACAGATTTGCTCATATACAGTGTTGGCGTATGAAATATGATATATTTCTGCATGCTAAAATGATTGATCAATATTCATATTTTTTGTGTGCTCCTTGGACGTCTTACTAGTCTCTATATAGATTTAGAGTTATGTGACGTGTAAATAAATTGAGCAGGGGTGTGAAACAGTCATTTGCTTCTCAGTGAAAACGTAATTTAGCTACTAAATATGTCTAATTTAGCCTTATTACGATTGAAGTATCAAAATATATGAGCTTAGAGGAACCGGAACCGGAAAGCATGACGGTATAAAGCCTTTCATCTGAGTTCTACATATATCAATCCCGGCTGAGATGCTTCGAGTTCTCGACAGAATCAATCTCTCTTAAGATGCTTTGAAGGGCTTGATAGGAGAGGGCAATTTTTTTTATTTGTTATCATTTGTTTAGAAATACCAGAAAATTGGCACTCAATTTTTTTTTATCATTGATAAACGAGTGTAAGAGCATTACATGTTCCCTTGATGTAATCACTGTGTACATAGCATCATTAATTGTCTTTGGCATCAAATTTCGTGGCTCTGCCAATGAATACAATTTCGTCGGTTGGGAAATTTATGGATGGTCACCCCTCAAATAAAAACTGTTGATCTGATGATTTCTTAGGTAAGTAAATTTGTTGATTTCTGGATTTTGTTGCTCAACCGCGAAAATTAGTGTACAACGAATAAAGAGGTCACCGCAAAGTTGGAAAGGGTATAAGATATTTCTTAGATTATTTCACATTTGTGGATAAGAGTAGAACTTTATTTCTTAAATTGTTATTTACTACATTCTCAAAGGCAAAATTACGATGACATTTATGAACATAAGTGCCATGAAATATAAATTTGATTTAACCTTTCAATTCTTACACATCTAATCTTATCTTCTGGTTTTGTAGTTATTGAGTTCATGACAAGAAACAAATGCGCCTGTACTAAAGAATTCGTCCGATATGCTCCTTTGATTGCATAACTTGATACTGTTTGCTTCTGCACGGTAGGAAAGAAATTTGAATGGTTTATTTTCTTTCACTGTAATAAACATGAATCGAAGAGCATTCCTGCTAGCGACTAATGACTTGTGATAGTCCGTAACAATATCCTTTCTTTATAAACAAAGTGATGATGTATTACGTAACGGACACGTCCGCTTGGACAAATTTTGATACATGCATTTATTTACGACTCCCTAGCTTGTACTGAAGTGGGATAAATATCGTCATGTTTATTCCTAGCATCATCCTGTCCGTCTGTAAATGTGTGTGTCCCTCAACTGGTACCAGGCTCTTCTGAAACGTTCTCTTCAAAACTGATATGTGTGTGTATGTGCGTGTGTGCGGGCGCGTGCTTGAGTGTGTGTGATATATGATCAGTTTTTAAATCGAGACAGGCCAGTGACAAATAAGTTGAGGTCAAGGTTGTTTCAACAGTCTCGTTTACAGTTAGAATTTCTCTTTTATGGTCGTTATAACGATCTACTATACAAGTACAACCTGCCATAAGGTCAAAAGCTGTCTGACATGTTTCATACCAATTGTTAGGCCGTTGATGACTACGAATTACTTCAATCGATCAAGATATAGGGCTCACGGCGAGTGTGACCGGTCAACAGGGGAAGCTTAATCCTCCTAAACACCTGATCCCACCTCTCTCAATTTTGCATCTTTATATAGCAATTGCGAGATTTGTCACTGTTCTTTATCTTCACTTTTTCATGAAGATGATGATGTTATAATTCCTGAATTATTATGGAAGATATGGGACTGTTTCATCTACAGATCCTTCACTTACTAGGAACGATTTGTAAGAAATAAACGTATGCTGTTTATTGTAACCCCCCCCCCCCCCCGATAAAACATTGATCTTTAAACTTGACATAAAGGCCTGTCATTACAAGGATGGGGAATAAACATCTGGTTTGTTTTTATCACGGTAAATACTTCCATTTTTTCCCTTGTTTGATATTTACATTTCCTATGCTTTTGCGTTTGATATCCTTCCGAATTGTAATGATAGACATTTCCTCGTAAATGCGATGCACTTGTGCGCGTATGAATATTGAAAAATATGGTATATTACGTCTATTTTAACGACTCGGAATTCTGACAGAAATGAAAGTAGAATGTTAATATATAGAATAAATTTCATTTTTGAAAATACACGAGGGTATGAAACTTCAACGCTTCGCACCGTCATACTCTTCACGAAGCCATGAAATTTAGCGCTAACGTTTTTCATGAAGTACTATTATGTACTATCATGAAGTACTATTAGAATTATTATGCTGGAGTGAAGTATCGCAGAACATGCCCTCATGAATTTTCAAAATTCTTAATTATCCCCTGTTTTTACTATTTTTAAACCAGAAATTCCAATAACATATGTAACCTAGTGATAGTATTGCAATATAAATACAATGTACTGCAAAACTCTTATTTGTGCATGTGATAACTTTATGTACGTGTGGATTGGCTACGTTACCTTGACGTCAAAGTAGTGTTTTCGTGATTTTTCTTCTTCTGTTTTTAACATATGATACGTATGTAGGGAATAATTAACAAATCGAACGTTCGCGGAGAGACTGCATCTTCCATCGTCTATATGTTTACAAATACAGAATCGTGACATTTTCAACAAAAGGATGGAAATTAACAGTATCAGCTGACACCTTATGGCTTTCCTGTGCAAGAAATTAATCAAAAATTTATTAAACACCCCTAAAAATATTACATACTCGACAAACATCTGATCTGGATTGTCGTATGTTTTAAGCAATTTTCATATCGAAACGAGTTTTTTGTTGGCAGAAAATATCAGTTTTATAAATTCCTATTTTCATCCGCAGGTGTATCTTGAGATCTTAAGATAGAATTTCACTGCCTCTATATTTCATTCCATTGTAAAGATGTGTGTCAAAACGGATAGATCCACAAATATATGTAGAAAGGTGATGTTCATTTGAGAAGGAGGAATTTGAAGTAATTCTAAAAATGTTAGCTATGTAAAAGCAAATCCAAGAGGAATATAAAAATAAAACAAAATATCATAATCGCTTTCTGTGCAGGGGTTTATATGAAGGTGACGACTGGAATTCAATATCCATTTGGCATTGCAGGCATTCTTGCATACATGTAGTGTACAAGGTAAAATCAATGGTCATTACGGGAAATGTCTCTCTCTCTCTCTCTCTCTCTCTCTCTCTCTCTCTCTCTCCCGTATGTGTATGCACGTATACCGAATGATAACTCAAAGAGTTTTTCAACAAGTCCTGGAACACCAATGAACCGGGTGAGTAAATCATTCTGAACCGGTGAGTCACCCATCTGACAGGCTTGGAATTTTTTCTCTGCTATAAGACACTTTGCATCTGATAACATTTCTTTTCAAGACTTGATTTCCAGGAGGTATGATGGTAAAAAATTTAAATAATATTTGACGGAGAAAGTTACATCATCATAGATAAAACTCCAAGACAAACGATGTTCATGTCATGCTTTTACATGCCAAGTTCTGAATAAAGACTCCCCAACTGTGCAACAACAAAAATCAGTAAACGCATGCATAAGAAATGAAACATCAAAGAGACGAGGAAAGCTGAACAAGCAAAAAAATTATCATTGACATGCTCCAGCACAGTGTTACACATCGAAACCTGGGTATAGGTAATGAAGTTTACACAGACCGATATCACTGATAAACAATCTGTTTACGAGTCATTATTGTGTACACACGTAGGAGCCATTTCTGTGTGTCTAAAGCTGGACAGGTCACTGGACGAGTATTTATAGCATATATTGACCTAAAAGTGGACTTTTCTTTATCAACTTGATGAAGTTGATGCAATGAGAACTATATTCTGAAATCTCACCTAATTCTGGCCATCTGAATAAAGGTACACACAAGTACCTGATTGTAAACCCGGATGCTGTGCCCTTGACCTTTATCAAGGAGTTGTTGACTTTATTTACAACGAATTACAGGGACCATTTCACAAAGGATCTTACGACTAAGATATATATAATTTTCTTCCCTATTACAATCAAGCAAGCTTTACATTGCTGTATAATGGGATGAATATAGATGGTTTTCCAGAAATCTTCTTTGTTGTGAAAATAAGGAAGAATTTGCAACTTTTTTTGACAATCAGATGAACTCTATTAGAAAAGCACGCCACGGTATCATTTGACCGACAATTACTGAGTAATTTAAAACCCTCGTAGACAAATTTTCTTTAATGTAGTTGTTTGTAAATTTTGACAGGAATAGTTCTCAAAAGGAAAAAAAACAACATTATCTCTATGAAACTTTAAAATCACTGTTTATTAGGGGGGAAATGAGATGCTTGAAAATTGTTTTGTTGCACGAAAATAGATATACATGTATGTTAACAGCATATGACATCGGTGATAGATATATATATATATATATATATATATATATATATATATATATATATATATATATATATATAAAGTCAAAAAATAAAATCCAATGCTCAAACTAGATAAAAGTTTGAGCATTGGATTTTGTTTTTTGACTTTATTCTACCCCGATACCAAGAAAAGAGAATTTATTGAATATATATATATATATATATATATATATATATATATATATATATACTCAAATTGCACTAGGCGGCCTAAGCCCTGCGTATTGTTTGCATGATAAGATAAGAAAAAAGTAAACAGCTCCCCACAGCTGATGATAAAGTGAAGTTTTTGACACATTAAACGCAGCTTGATGAAATACTTTTACGATTTTGAAAAAAAATATTTGCAATAAACAAATATCACATAGAAGATATATCTGTTTCTTATCCGACACTGTTCCAAACCTTTGCCATACCGAGTGCTAATTAAGACATTATGATTCACACCAAATACTTGATTCATTGAAAAAATATGTTTTTCTTTTATTTACATAGTTGAAAGTTTGAATGAAAATGCTAGTATGTGAGTACAACCACTTAGGTATTGGAAATTAGTGTTTTAAACCCAGCTAATTTGAAGGAATGTCACTAAAAATTGTATTGAAACGCTTTGATCTAATTTTGTCATTCATATATGCATTTTTCAAGAGAACCAAACAAAGCGAATTCATTTTTAATCTCTTTTTTCTTAAAAACATCACGTTGTAAAACGCCATTTCGACAAAATGACATGGATGATCATGCATTCAATTTCACAAGTAAATTGATTATCAATATTGTTTCGGTGCAACACCAGATTCTGGAATGCCACTGAAACAAACAGCTGTGTCAGTTTCTGTATCGGAGTGAAATGGGTCAGTTTAACTAGAGCTTCCTCGCGGTGATGAGATATTGCGGAATGTTAATAGTGCGCAAGGGGAAATTTAACTTGTTTCAAGTTGTGATGAGATGTAAAACAAAGCGCCACAGAGAGGGTGTTTTTTATATAAATTAATGATGGCTTTGGCAAGAGAAGGTTGCTTCAATCAACTAGTGCATTCTTGTGGAAGAGTAGTAAAACAGTAAATGATCTCAGTGTCACACAAATATATAAAATTTAGTTCATTATTACCTTTTATTATCGTCATTATTATTTGAAAAAGTAGTGTAGTTTTCCAGTGGTTACCCTGCATTAGTTTATTCACAAAAGATTGGCCTTATGTTTTAATTCTCAGGTATGATGTATTTATAGTTAATTTTGAAATACTGTATATAACACACATTGATATTTCTCTTTCTATTTTTCATTTGTAATTCATTGTGGCTACATATGTACATGCACCTGGATATTTGATTTTAAAAATAAATACAAAAATTACAACGAAACGATAAGTAATTAATCTAAGTCATAGAGATTTCGAAATGTTGAAATTAATTTTAAACAATTAGGAAATACATTTAAGAGATAAATTTCACTTTTGAAAATACACGGGTATATGACCTACAACGCTTCACGCCTGCATGCTTTTCCTGAAGCGCTAACCGACGCTTTACGCCTGCATACTTCATGAAGAGCGTTAGCACTCCAATAAAAGTAGGGCGGCGTGAAGCGTTGTAGGTCATACCTCGAATATTTTCAAATGCATTTCTTATATTTACATTCTACTTTTATCCTTGTCCTAGCCATTGAAATAGACATACTGTGTTTATCAACTACATGTATATGGATAGTTCTGTATTCATACGCGCATTATTTTTTTTACAGCTTCAGCGCGCTCATGAGGAAATGCTTACCATTAACATTTGTAATTATTAAAGGCAAAAACATTGGAAATATGTATGAGTGAATTGATGACAACATACGCGGTAACTGAACTATGAGTGCGTTCGAGACCGTCATTCTTCGCATTAGTACAAATTCCCGTCTATCCCGAACGTCAAGTACGCATCACGAGAGTTGCAAGAACTCGCACCACCTCTAGCGGCCTCTGTAGGTAGTGTGGTCAAAGAACACGTTCACGGAGCACGAGAACAACGGGAATGACGGTGTCAAACGCACTCGAGGATTTGGGAAACTACAGAGTCCAATAAGTGAACAACTCACTGGTTTGTGGGGGAGCCTGATATCGGTCTGCAAGAGCGTATTGGTATTCTGAAAGAATCTCGTGAAATTAAAATTAAAATCGTTGAAGACGTGAATTGATTGTGAAGACCATAGACCCAGCCTTAATCAACGACCAACTGCCTGAAAAATCCTATGCTATTCGACAGATTCTGCATGGCTAATAAAAGCATTGTACTCAAAAAGAGACAAAAACTAATCGAAGGAAAGAATTACATGTATAGAAATTTAGGATAAAATGAGACCTGTCAATGATTGTCTTTAGAGGGTTCGATGGCCCTTGGTACAGTGACCCGTGGGATATCGCCATGTTATCGACGACACGGAAAGAAGATGAATTTGATAAGAGAGCCTCTATCGTTACACGCAACTACAACGTCATAATATATCGCTAGTAATTCTAGAAGCACCCCCAAATCTCTCTCAAATTTACAATATAGACCACAGGCACTCGACGTTTTAAATATCTAAAATAATAAAAAAAAAAATTCTTCCTGTTAACATAATATTCACGTGAATACAGGAAGACAATCTTTTTATTATAGATATTTAAAACGTCGAGTGCCTTTTTCTCAGTGTAGGATTTGAGCTAAGATTGGTATCTTTTCATGTATTGACTTTTCAAATTTCAAACATTTCTACACCATTTTATTCTGTCCATCTCGATGTAGTTTCTGAAGACGATTTTTGCATTTTATTAGGCATCATATCAATGAAAGTCTGGGTTGAGGTAAATCTAAGGTTTTCATCTCCAGAGCTTAAAGCCTGACAGTTTTATCTGATTTAAGGAGTTTGTGTGCTGTTTATTGCCTTTATGTTGTTGTGTGACGTATCACATCTTCTTTATTAGTTATGAAAATTGTCCTCAGAAATTGACAAAGGAGAATGACCTTGAAGCGATCATTCAGTCCCTTTCACCTTTCTCATTGATCTTCGGTAATTTTACTGTACGCTGAGAATAATGTGCGACAACATGTAATTTTCGTGTCTTATTTCTATAATTTTCTTGGTGTTCCGTACAACAAGAGTCCTTCAACCTTGTGAAAAGATATAAATAAAATCTGGTAGATTACATGCTTCATGTGATGATATGCCAACATGTTTTTGTGAAATAGATACAATATCAAATTTGTTATTTTAATTTTACAGTTTCATCAAAATGTTGTATTTCTATCGTAAAAAAGGCATGCATTTTTTATAAAAAATTTTAAACCAAAAATTAGTTTAAAAGACCAGACTTGGCAGTAAACCATAGATATAAAAAATTAAAATGCATGTTTCAGTGTATGCTGCAACTATTCTCATTTTCTGGAAGAGCAAAATGTCCTCTTGCCGTTAACTCTAATGCTCTTAGAAATCGCACATATTTAGTTGGCTAGAATCGTATGATTTGAGCTTGGTCCAGCCAATGTCCGGCTCGGATTGCATGCTGGTCGCTTGGTGGGTGTTTTTATGTCGAGTCAGGATATTCCAACAATACATCAATGACCCACTACTTGCACAGACTGCGTTGTTTTGTGATTTATTAATGGTTATTTATCCAATATAAGTCTGTATAATTATGGTAAAAGACAAAAATAGACACCCAACCGTCCAGATTACACAATGTTGTATAGTGTTCTCTTTATTCGCTGAACACCAGTTTTCAGTGTTTTCGTGGAAGGGCATGACAATAAAAATCAGGAAATTGTCGCAGTGCAGTTTTTATTTCACTGATGCAAATTTTTGTTGGCAAAGCGAAGGAATTTGATGCCCAAAATATCGACACTGTACACGTGACCCCAAGGCCTCAAACCATGGTATGTTTTTATATATATATAGTATGTCAAACCTTGTTACAAAAATGAAATCATATACATGTACACTTTATAATACGCGTGTCCTTATAGACTTCTCCGCACCACTCTAAACCCCGCCAGCGCGACACTGTTCTTATTATTTTCACCTGGGAGGTGCAATATGTACAAAATGTAAATTTCTGCACCTTGTGACCGACAGGCATTGACCGTTCCGATATTCAGGTACAAAAAGTGAAAACATTTTACAAAATAACCGATAGACTTTATATAATAA
Organism: Ostrea edulis; assembly: GCF_947568905.1. Lineage (NCBI taxonomy): Eukaryota > Metazoa > Mollusca > Bivalvia > Ostreida > Ostreidae > Ostrea > Ostrea edulis. The sequence goes on from NC_079170.1 coordinate 65,139,522, forward strand.
ATTCGGATTTCAAAGAATGTTTTGACGGGAAGAGTTATAATTTGACCACGTGAACTTCACGGTTGGCCTCGTGTTCGGTCAGATCATAATCCCTGTATATCTTAAGCATCTCACGGGATTGTCGAATACGTTGCTGGCGTGCTGGGATGAAAACATACAAACAGTTGCGGTATTTATGATGCCGTAAATGGTCATACAATTTACATAAACACACTAACACAGTAAATGAAATATCATGAACTTTTAAAGTAATTTCTTGACGTTTTTCATAAATTAGTTCCCCCGTGACTTTGGGTACAACTTTTTAAAGATGATAATTTAAGTTTAAACTTAATATAATTAACTATAAGTACTGGGTACAACTTTTTAAAGATGATAATTAAGTTTAAACTGAATCTAATTAACTATAAGTACTGTTTAAAATAATGAGATTTTTCAAATAATAAGACATATACTTGGACTGGGGAGGTCGGTGTCAGAACTATTGAGTAAATTAATTCTGTCAGCTGCCGGCCCACAAACACTTTATTGACAGTCTTCTGTAAACCACCTTTTAGGTGGACGCCAGAAATGTATTTGCCAATTTTGTGAATATTACACGTCGCGAATAAGATTAATCTCACATGCGATGCATCCTAAGCTTAGACTAGAGCCAATTGTGTACTTTTATATAAGTAAACATTTCACAGTTGAGCATATAGTTGTTATGTACATATATTTATATTATTGTTAAAACAGACACGTTTAGTTGAATTAATAGTAATCGGAGCGATACAGCATGCTGATATTTCGTTCTTGTTGTTTATAGGATAAAAAAAATACCATGGTTTCAGTAATTTTTGTGGGCATCAAATTTCTCGCCCCCCAAAAAGTACAATTTCATCGATACGCAGATTCACGGGCACGTACTATTCATATTCTCTTTTTAAATGAAATTTGTACTCTGGTGATCATTTGATTTAATTCATGCTCTTGTTGACCCACGGCATGCAACAACGAAAATTGGTGTTCATCGAAAAATGATGAAATCGGAGTGACTGTTCTTTTATTTTCCTGTCAGTGAGAGAATTACCTCATGAAAACCGAGACATTATCAAATACAATATGAACCAGTCAAAGGGTGCAGTAGAGCAAATGAAGAGAATATAAGGTGTTCATTCATAGACTTAAGATGTAGACCAAAGCGTAGGGCAGAGTAAATTTACAACCCTCGTTTTGAATGGGAAGGCAAGTAGGTACACAACGTATCCGAGAAACAGAAATGCGCCGTCTGGCCTACTTAAAACTCGTCAAACACCGAGGCGAGAAGATCTAAACCTTACAGACAAATGGTGTATTTATTATGCAGCATGCAAACCTGCTGTACAGACCATGAGTAATCGGCCAGATTTATTAACTTAAAACAAGAAATGTCGTGCCGGAAATGAACTGAAATAACATGTCTGTATTTTCGTACATGCATGTAACGACATTGCCAATTGTCGCAATACGGTTCATAATCAATATTCATTGAACATTTTGGGAGGTTTATATAATATTGTTAATTAAATTGCATTTTTTCTTTAAATAATTAGAACTTAATGCAAAATGATATAATTCATAAATTTTTATGTTTTATTTATGTTTCATATGTTGATTACAAAGCATGTCTTCCAAATCATTACGTACAGTACATGCATGTAAACTTGAATATTTTGACTTTATACAGAGTTTTTCCTTAATTGTTCAATTAATTCTATTTAGAAATTGATTTTATAATTGTGATCCACAACAGCTGCGAGCCACATGTGACAGTTGTGTATTGAGAGTTCAGCTTCTATCCATAAGTACCATACTGTATTTATAAAAAAAAACCATTCATGATGTTAGCTTTTAATCTATTCATGGGCAAAGAGATTTATTTTGACAATTCATAAGAAAACTTCATCCTACTAAAAAATATAGCACAAAATTGTTCACACCGCAATAATCGACCCACAATATTCTTCTGTACATTTATCAAACTTTTGAAAATGATCAATAAACAATGAACATATCTATACTGGATGTTGAAGAAATGATTTGTTTTAACATTAAAACTGCAGATGCTTGACGTAACAAATACCCATTGTTGCCCCGGGTCTGTACGTACGGTTGCCAGGATTCAGTGGGTAAAGAAGAAGCCCCACGTCATCGACAGATCAAGACGTGTTCCTTACAAAATATATACTACCTTCAATGCCAGCAGATGGTTCAGTCGACAGTTTTCGTCGTCTGCTGACTAATTCGCGGGTGATATGGGGGTAACAGACGAGAAAGGTGACACGGGGACGTGCAGACGACCAGGCGGACATGCAAATCGATCTAGCTGGGGGTTGAAAGGTTCGTTGCAGGGGCAACTAGCTGAAATTACTCAATCTATAGATCCAAACCAATCTAATAACTATGACACCCTCTCTATGTGCGGGTTTCTGTATGTGAAATGTGACGCTTACATAGTCAATATGACCAAAATATCATTTTCGCGAAATGGTTTCATATATAAATTTATCGACTGAAGCAAATTTGAAGATTTTTTTATTTTTTATTTTTGGTGTGTGTGTGTGTGTGTGTGTGTATGTGTGAAACTAATGACTCACCGAAAATAGCCGAGTTTTTCTTTAGAATTATACCATTTTGATTTTTTTTTTAAATAACAGTCGAGATGAAATTAAGAATATTATGTAATACGGATCCACAGAATGCCGCCCTCTCATCTGAACTTGTTGGGAGAAATACATCAACATTTTTCTATTTAAAAAATGGATGAAATGCATGACACGATAAAACAAATATTAACCTGCTCGTTTTACACATCAAAGCAAAAAGTAGACATGTATGTCGGATGAGTTTGTACCAAGAAAACATCATTAAGGGCAGGTTTGTTTCCTAAGACACGAATTAGAATCGACCTTAAGTTTGCTCGACCTTTCCGTTAGTAAGGCGAAACTTGTATGACATGTGTCTGTTGTTTAGATAAAAGACGTTGACTGAGAGGGTGTTTAGAGCACTCCAACCAACCACGAACTCTGCACTTTAACATATAGGATATACATAGTTTGGAGAAAAGAGACCACATGGGGGCATTTTACATGAAAATTTAGTTTCACGAGTAAATCTGTCAAGAAAAAAAAATGAACTTTTAGATTTATGGCATATTTAGATTTATAGTGTATCTGAAGGCTTGTTTAATTTCATTTTTGTTGTCGTATTCTAGATCGAGTGTTTCATACTTTTTTGAAAGGTACTTTATGTATGATATTTGTTCCATGAATTTTACACCGGTGTGTTCCATGAATTTTTACACCAGTAAATACTAATGTTAGTACAATATTCGTGTCTGTATGGATACAAGAGCCAGACAGAAATTTCAAGTTCAATTGCATCAAATTAGTGAAGGAAATCTTCCTCAACATTCAGGACACTCCAAGTGTATTCAATGAATTATGATATCTAATATACGTTGAATAAATCAGAAAAAGTTGAAATCAAGGTGTAAACTGTGAAATTGTTCACGAGCATTAAACTGAATCGTAATCCAGCATTTAAATTCTAATTATAAAGTAAAATGAATCATGAATATATATTTTATGCAAAGTTGTTTATTTTTACGTGGCAATTTTGATCTATAGACTGATCCCCACCCTTATTTAATTTTCACTTTTTGCATGTCAAGAAGTCTAAGACAATTTTTAAGTCATTCATTTTTACGGCCCTCTCCCTCTCATCATTGAAGAACGATGCTACATGTCTGTCGTTTTGTCACAAGTCATGATAGATTATAATGCAAATTAGATTCCATTCCTCAGAAACACGTGTAATTACTTCTAGCGCCCCCCCCCCTCCCCCCATCTCCCAGTATATCTCAGTTGTTCTACCATCATAAGTCTATTTCACAATGAGGCAAAGAGAGCACTCCCTCCACAATAAAATTTTATAACAATTATTATAGCATTCATATGCTGCAGACTATGATGTGTTCCCCTGACCCAGTTTAACGCCCAATGAGAGGCAGTATGCTACGATAACAGAACAAACGTGCACATATTTCTCACAAAATAAAGAACAAACCCACTGAACTTGCGTGATATTTCTACATTTTTGCGTAGTATTTCTGTTAATTGCCTTTTTTGTATGTAACGTAGGTAGTTTTAGACAGTGTAAGTAAATTAGTATTGGTCTTTAAAGTATACGCAGAGACTACCATATTTCATGTACACTTTCTATAGGCCATCTGGCCTTATTTCATTTTACACACAAGTGAATTCTTATCAAGAACATCTTTAGTTACAATAGTATAATGAAATTATTTCATGTGCTTAGTCTCCAGTATCAACTGGTAAAAACAGCCTACACAAAGAAGAGCGCGGCATGTGTAATGGACAAAAGCCACTCTACTGACCCAAATACCAGCTAGACGCTATACCCAATAATTTATACTACAAATCAGTATTGGCCTGATCATTATCTATATTGTTGATTTATCAAATACTTCATACATGTATTAATTCATATGATCATGAAATGCATCGAATCGAACAGAGCAGTTGTAAGCGCGAAGTCATCAAGTTGGTACTGTGTATGAAAGAACAATAAAATTATGTGACATTTCAGGTCGATATCGATGATGGTTAAACTTTGTATGCTGATGTTGCATGTAAAGCAGAAATTCCTGGTCGATTCTTCCCTGATTTTCAACAAATTAAAATGCTAATACGTCGAGATGTTCGTATCAGCTCCATATCGGGAAAGGAAATTGACGGATTGTGGAGTCATTTTAAACTCTGTCAATCCATCTATCTAATCTATATACACAGAAAATCAGCTTAGCTTCGTGTGTCACAAAGCTACTCTACTATAGTCACTGCGCGGTTTTGTGTATTGAGTATCGACTGTAACACGTCGCCACGCTGTATTATGTAATAGTACAAGGATACGAAATGTCAGGGTGATTAAAATGTAGACCAACTCGTCTTCGTCATCATCATTAATGATGACAACTCGTGTAGAGGAAAGAGAGAGCGATGTTCTTCAGAGGATGAACACGAATTTAAAAGAATTCAAAATGAAATGGGCTTCTAGAAGAAGAAGAAGAAGAAGAAAAGAAGAAGAAGAAGAAGAAGAAGGAGGAGAGAGAGAGAGAGAGAGAGAGAGAGAGAGAGAATTACTTCAATGATATATCTGCTGTCTATGGTATCTACATTTACATAGATACGGTAGTAAAGACAAAGTAAAATCACAGGAAATGTTTCGTCCGCATACCTTAACTCTTAAAATCATTATAGTAATGAAATTATGGGGAAATTAGAGAATATCTCGTGCGGTGCCACGTTTACAATCTGGTTAGGTTTACATAGGTAATAATAGCTTAACACACAGCATAAACAGAGTGGATCCGTCGTGAATGAATTGTGAAATAACGCGAGGTCAGACCGAGCCTATGGCGAACCTTTGGCACCGTCAAGATTTTGTCACGCACCTCCTTTAAAGGAGTAATTATATTGTGAAAAGTCGTTTAAAAAATACGTTTATAAAGGGTGAAGAAAAGTAGTCCCGATCTCCAAACTGAATGTACTTATCAATGGGTTGGAATGCGCTTTTAAATAAAGAAAGACATACATGAATGAAAACGGGAATGTTGTATTTTTTTTTAGTAGTCTGTGACCTGATTTGGGATGAATGGGTCCGTTGTTTTCATACACTTGCTATCTCGTAGAGACTTTGTATTGTGGTTTGTCTAAGGGACAGTAAGGATGGTACTTGTGGTGAAATAATTTTCGTCTAGTCTGCTAATTAGAAATAGAGAGAAAAGAAAATTTTTGTTATGTCTTGTATCTAAATAGAAGTAAAGAGATTTTTTCTTGTGTCTTGTATACTAAATAGGCCTAAAGAGAAAAAACAACTCTTGTGTCTTGTCTGCTATATAAAAAAAATAGAGAAAAGGATTTTTTTGGTCTTGTCTGCTGAATACAAATAAAAAAAGGAAAATTTTCTTATATCTTGTCTGCTAAATAGGAAAAGAGAGAAAGGGGAACTATTATTATGCTTTGTCTATTGAATAGAGAGATTTTTTCTACTCAATTCCCATGTTTATCTCTCTCTCTCTCTCTCTCTCTCTCTCTCTCTGTATGTTCATATATGAATCAACTATATATCCATGAATGTACAGTGTACACGTATAGATATTCTATAGAAATAAGAATTGTTCATACACAATCTATAATATTTCTACTTTTTACATATTTTTTTCAAAATTAATTTGATATTTTCTATTGCATGTTTGGATATATAGAAACAGATCTTGTGTCGATAATTCATTGATAATCTTTAGAATTTAAAAGTACAGAAATTGATCGAGGACTGCAGAATCAGATTAGATCGAAAAAGAGAGATCGTGAAAACCGCAGATCTTTTTTTAAAATGACTCACGGTACAATATGTTGTTTCCTTGTGTTCTGTGTGATTAACGGTTGAAAGGGGCAACCGAATTATCAGAATATGAAAACTGATAGACCGCAGGTTATAAAATCAATTTCTGATGAATGAGTAAATGCGCCCTCTCTCTCTCTCTCTCTCTCTCTCTCTCTCTCTCTCTATAATTCTCTCACACACACACACACATACTCAAAAGAGAGAGAGAGAGAGAGAGATAGAGAGAGAGAGAGAGAGAAAGAGAGAGAGAGAGAGGTTGTAGTTGCTGAGCCGTCATGTGAAAAACAGACGGCATGTGATAAAACGTTTATACTTATGATTGACTGGTTGATATAAAAATGATTCATTCTTAGATAAAAAAATAAATAAAAGTCCTCCAAGGAATGTAGCAAGAGATGGGTGAACGGAGCACCAACCATTGTTCAGCACGAGAACGAGACAATGGATATTGGTTGTGTGGGATAGAGAGAATGTTCATGTGTTGCATTGTTTTATAGGACGGCGGTTAGATATATCATACTAACCGTACCATATGTACTCTCTTCTACAAAATGAATAAATTACACACACGCCCTCAATGCTCGACACACCACGACTGTATTGTGCCATACTTCTATACATCTGTCTGTCTGGGAGACGGAATAAAAGCTGTGTCTGATTATTACAGAAATAATTCAGACTGCCCGAAAATACACACAGCGGAAATACTATTCACGTTTATTTTCCACAGACTATCAGACAATACTTTGATTTATTGGTTTATCCAGAATTATACACGTGCATAAACAAATGACATAGAATACAATGCATAAATACATGTACTGTGGTTGTATTATCAAAGTGAATTTAAAGTTAATCAGTTTCCTCTAATCTGTAAATTTTCAAGCTTCACTTGTATAGTACTTAACACATTGTCTCTATATACCAGTGTAAAAATGGTGATGAGATTTCAAAATAAATCATTCATTGATTATAAACTCTCTCTCTCTCTCTCTCTCTCTCTCTCTCTCTCTCTCTCTCTCTCTCTCCCCCCCCTCTCTCTCTCTCTCTCTCTCTCTCTCTCTCTCTCTCTCTCTCTCTCTCTCTCAGAAACCTAACCGTACCCCCTAAACGAAGTATTCAGGATAAGTAGGAACTACCTTGTCTAGCCGTTCGGTTCAGAGTTTTTAAAAGCTATTCTTAGTCATCTGTTGAAGCGAATTGATTTTAACTTACATCAATGGTGAATTCACAAGGGTCGTCTCAGATATTGATTTTGGGGTCATAAGGTCAAGGGGCAGATCAATAGGACATCGATAAAAACAAACCAGTTTACTTAAAGAGTGATAAACCTCTAATGGAGATGATAACTCCTATATTGAATTGGGAGTCAAAAAGTCAAAGGCCAAATAAAACGGGCATGCACACAATAAAATGGTCAAGAAGTTCTAATACCAACTCTGCCATTTCTTTAGGGGTGAAAAGTCAAGTGAATTTGAGGACAAAAGTTCAAATACGTCTGCCCAGCGTCCATGCAGTTAAAAAGTTTTAAAAGTTATAATTTCATTACGTGCTGGGGTTAATTTCAATTGTTTTCAACAGGGAAACGAATATTTCTTTCCACACCTAGAGTGACCAAATTAAACACACAGACTGGTCGTGGGATGAGGATAATTAATATTAATTTTTTGGGTCGAAGGTCAAACTATTTCTGGGTCATAATCAAGTAATTCCCCTTTTCCATTCGGAGTCACTTTACTTCCCACACAGACTGTTGTAGGATGATTCTGACCCCTAGCGATTTTAATCGATTTACAAAGATATGCGGGGGTATTAGTCCTATTAGGACAGTTGTACATACCAGCTTAAAAGTAATTTAGGAGAAGGAGTTAATTTAGCAGCATGCACTTGTTTTGGCTGTATAGATCAGATTTTCACCTGAACTGCGTCGCATGCACATGCATGGTATCATGATCTTATCTGGTCTGAAACGCCCCATTGAGGAGATAATTATTCTGCTTTATGACGTCTTCATTGGTATTAGCCCCCGACATGGCTTATTTCCCTTGTCTCCTTCATCAGATAATTAAAGCTTTCACACTGCAAGGAACTCACCCAAGAGTTTTTTTTATTCTTTGGTGTCCCATTGTGTTTCTATATACGTTAATCAGCTGATATTTTATGTCATTACTAATTCTATATAGTTGCAGATACTTTATGTCATATGGTTATGCAAGGTGACATGTTGATGTCGGTAAGGTGTGGGGGCGTGATTCTGAAGGATTTTTCAATACCAAGGTGTGTGTGTGTGGAGTCTTGATCCGCCCATGGGTCATAGAATGTTCTACTAGATAACTACACGTCAAATGAAAACAAAGAACGTTATTAATTAAGGTTTGATAAAATTGATACAATGTATTTACCCATGTCAAAATCCATTTACATGCCATGAACAGTAACTCCGTCGTTCTGAAAATGATTTTGGCTGCAAGAGTTATCTATATTATAGGGCGCCAAATTAACATAAACTCAAACAAGTTAAGATATTTTTAATTATTGGAAGAATTCATCAATCCAATTATTGCTCGCAATAATTCAGAATTGAAGATATCACATATAATTTATTATTTGAAGAGATATTTATATACCAGTACTAATCAATAATTACTAGCATTTAAAGATCTCTTCAAGAATTGTTGCGCGCATCATTTGAATTTAATGATAGTCTTAAAATGATTAAAGATATCTTCCATCATTTGAGTTTATGTTAATTTGACGCTCCATATCATATAGCTCTAACTACTACATAAACACCATTTTCAAATACATTTTTAAGTACATATATACATGTATCATATGGATATATATAGTACTAAGAAAACCCACTATATTTTGGCAGGTGCCTTTATTCATCCTATCATTCTTTTAATTTACACTGTTTCGTGTCCAGGTTAAGAGCCTTGTTGCTCTTTGTATACACATTCAAGATACGCTGAATGAATATTTACCAGTATGTAAATTGTTTGTTAGTCAGACTTAGTGTATCTAATTTAAGAAAATATGATCCTTCAAAGTTAGATTAAAGAAACTGTCCCTATCTCAAGCCCCAGCTGGAAATCACTATAGTGACTGTAAACAGTGCAAAGCCTTACACCGGGGCTAGAAGTGCTACATACGCACTCTACACATTCCGTTGTTTAGATATATAAAAGTGGCCGCTGGTTATGATAAGTGTATTTTTGCCAATAGATCTACTCAGAAAACCAATGACGTAAGCACATGGAGACAAGAGGTTTGTTGGTCGATTTTAGATCACTAATGGCGCTGATGAATTTTAGATATTCTGATTACGCCCCTAAATAATCAGAATTTAACCATATACTGTGGTTTCTACTCTACTTGAACAAAATGATATCGGGATCGAAATACATTTTTATTTTGACTCGTGTTTTCTCGTATCTTTCCGTTGAGGTTCACGACCCCAACTTCGGAATATTTCCCGCGAAAACAGTCACGTTGGCGAGGTTCATTGTTTTGGTAGGAAAGCTACAAGAAAGACAAAATAATGGCAGTAAGTGCATGTATTTAGCGAATATTAAGCCCGGTAGTAGTATTTCAGTTCTTTTAACAGTTTTACAGTAGAATGACAGCTAATATAAGGAGATCTAAGAGGTATTCGTACGGGAAGTGCTGTATGCAACAGGGATTGGAAATGTATGGCATGACTTCTGAATGACTTATAAATTGCGATCACAATATTCTTAATAGGTTTATATTTGTATCATTGCCTTTAGTGGGACATGTGGGTCTAGATCTAAATCGATCAGTGGGTAATTTTATCAGTGACCACTGACTTTCTGAGCATATTTCATGTTTTAGAAACCGGGTCAGATTATTTTTTGGCATTGCCTATGAAAATAGTTTTATGATGATGTTATTAGATTGAAACACCAGTATGTTTGACCATTCCTATAAGGATAGTTTTATGATATATTGATTATTGTATTTGTTCAGGAAGATACATCTTCAGACCCCTTTTCTACTGCTACCAGTCCAACTAGATCTAGGGGGCGTCGCACTGACCCTTTAACTTCCAGCCCAGGAAGGGACCTACCTCCATTCGAGGATGACTCCGAGTTGATGGGGGAAAATGTTGGAGAGGAGGAAGAGGATGGAGAAGAACTGTTCGGGGATAATTTGGAACAGTAAGCATCCTAGATAGAATGTTCTATCGTTAAAATGATAATGTCCTACGGACCCGATTTAACAATAGAATGCGTCCTATATACCTGCAATGTAGAAAAATGAAAATTGCACACAGTGCATGTTTCGGTAAAATTATGTAACACATCACTCATATGCATTTTGGAAAGTTACCTTAACGACCCACTTGCCCTTAAATCCATTTTAATTAGTTGAATTTGAGGATGTAAACCCACGAGTTTAAATTTCGCTGCTAACACCTTCCATTTTACCGGAACTTGTCATTGCGTATGCGCACAGCGTGAAATACTGAATATTAATGACGTTCCAAATATGGAGATATAGCCTTTTACGGAAAATGCTACTACGCTCATTACTACTTCGTTATTTGACATGAAAATGAATTTAAAGTTTGAAATAAACGTTAGAAATCGAGAAATATATGTTAACTAAATATTGTAACATGGGATTGAAGTAATATTCTCCCTATATAAACTTTTGCTGAAATTTGATTTCATTGATAAAGAAAATTAACCAGAGTGCACTGAGGCATGCAGGAATTATGGGAAAACAGTGGATGCTTCAGAAAATGGCGGGTACGGATGAAGCCATCAACATTCCTAATTTCCTTTAATGGTTTATATGATCTCATAATCAAAATGGAATCCAACAATTGCATAAGCTGTGGAAAAACTTTTTCATGTTCCAAAAAACCTGGAAACAAGAAAAGTCTGACTTCTAAATTGGTTAAGATTGACAGAACTGTGAAAAATGTTTTACAGAAAGACTTAGGGGTAAAGACGCAGCAGATTGTCAACTTTCTGTCTCCACACCATGTGTAGAAACCGGTTTTTTTCACACCAATGCCTTATATGGTAGTGGGCCGTTCTTATTTGCAAATTAGGTAAGCGTTCGTTTTTCGAAAACAGCAGGGTGTTCCGATGGCAGTTTCTGGTAAAATGGCAGTCAGTTCGAATCGAGAAAAGTGACATTTCAAAGTGTTGAGTTCACAATATTATTATACGATTTTTTACAGTGTTAAGGACTTACAAATTACCAATGAGGTTAGTTGTATATAAATTTAACTTTAAATGTACGCGTTTATTCTTTGATAAGTTTAAAATCGTTTTGGAGCGATACCGCAATTTTCTGCTACATTACGGGTATATGGGAGGTATTCTAACTGTGGTGAGGGCCTGTCCCGAGACACAGTTATATTATTCTAACTATAAGCATCCCCCTTCCCCCGAAGATATCTTCAGCAAAAATGAATATGTTTTAAAACATTAGGATATTATAGATAAACAGGGTTCAAAATTAACTTTTTCAAGCCCTAGTCCGGACTAGTGACTATCGATGTTTACTAGTCTGCAAAGCATATCACTAGTCCGTCCACTGTAGGGCTGAAACGACACGCCCCCTTCACGATACGATACATATTGCAATACTTATGTCCCGATTCAATACTTTCAATACAATACAATTTACAGAAGAAACCAATGTTAACGTTGAAGAAAAGTTTAATTACCAAGATTTACATTCATAATTTTAAAAGCAAAATGTTTCCAAATTGCCAAATGGTAAGATGCATGTTGGCTCTGTAGTTTATATTGATAAAGTTTATTATTATTTTCGTAAGACTCAAGGTAAACAACAGTCTGAATGTTATTTGACACTATTTCTTCCTTCATGCAGGTAACAAAATCATTACAGGCCGAACCTGATGTATTTTACTGAACCAGTTTATAATAAACGTATTGCACTGAAAATCGAGGCAATGAATTGAACATTGAATCGAGGGTTTATATTGAACAGTATCGATATTTCGGTGAATCGTTTCAGCCCTACCGTCCAGTATATCATATAAAATGATCCCAAAATTTCAATAGTATTTAATCAAACCAAACACATCACAGTTGCAAACAATTCATTTTCTGACACCTACAGAAGAAAAAGACCATCATACTTTATTTTGCATTCAAGATCTTCAAAAGCAAACAGTAACCTCTGAGTTAATCACATAACCCCTTTTATAAGCATGCATTCGAGATCCACATTCCCGTTGTTTTCGTGCTCAGTTTAGAGTCACAAGAGTTGAAATTCGCTCGATTGACCAAGCCATGAGTTATATGTTACTAACTCCTGTGTTAGAGTTGCGAATGCTGAGAACATGTGCATATGAATGTCTTCTTCGACCACACTATTTACAGAGGTGGTGTGAGTTCTTTCACCTCGACCCCATTCTCTTGATGCGTAACTGACATTCAGAATTTGTGCAAAGAACGACGATCTCGAATGCACTTTATATGTTTGGAAGATCAGCATGTCATTGTAGTGCAAACACTGAACTATGCAGGTAATCGACCATAAGTGCAAACATCTAAGAGAGTAAGACAAATTTGCTAAAATCTTAACCAATTCAAGATTGAATTCAAGTTTGATTTCCGGATTTTCACTAGTCTGTACGGACTAATGCTATAAAGAGTTTACTAATCTGACATGTTTTTACTATTCTTGGACTTATGGACAAGAGGTAATTTCGAACCCTGGATATACTCTTCTACACAGCACTTAAAAATCTGTGTAATCATGGTAATTTTTAACTTCTCAGTTTGTGGTCAAACAGTTGCAAATTATTTTTTAGCAACTTGGTACATTATGATGATAATATGAAGAGTAATTTATACATATTGTGGAGATTTGTAATTTTTCATACCTTTCTTTTCTCTAGGGATTATCGAGTCATTCCAGCTCTGGACAGGTATGACCAGGAGGGTTTGGATGAGGATGATTACTCAGAATTATCAGAAAATCAGCGGCAGGCTGCGGAAAGAGATATGAGGCAGAGGGATAGAGAGGAAGGGATCCTGACTGGGCGAATGAGGAGGGGGCTTATGTATGGTTAGTAAATGTGAATTTTGTTTTTAATGTGGTTTTATGTGGACAAAACATGAAAGGATGTCCAGAGCTGCCAACCCTCACGATTTTGGCGTAAGGCTTACGATTTTAGGGCCGAAAATACGCCTTACGATTTCACTATATATCTTCCGATTTTCGTTTAGTTGACATTTCAAAAGTTTTAGAGCTGTCCGTCATTGGTTTTTACTTTTACAATAAACAAGCCATAGTCGTTACTACGTTTGTTTGCATAGTCTATATATATATACAAAATCTCAATCATTTTAATGCTTTGAAATAAACAATATGGCAGCTGCTTCTAAACGTAAGGCATGCATTGATGGAAATAACAATAATAATCTCCCAAAGAAGAAAACCGAATGAAGCCAGAAATTCAAAGAACAATATGCAAGTAAACATCTAAGTATATTCGTTTCAAAGTCAGAAAGTGGGAGTTTGTATGCTAAGTGTACAATCTGTTTGACATACTTCAACATTTCTCACGGCGAGGAAAATGACATTAAAAAATTTGCGTGAATAACTGACACAGTAACTGAAAAATTATGATTTGTTCTTATGTAGCAAGATTTTGTACACAAGTTTTAGAAGGTAAAATGAATAAAAGATGTATAAAATTAGACTTTCTGCAGTTCTAAAATCATTTAATGCTTGACAATTAGTATGTCTAAATTCATTAAATTTGGATTTGAAATATGCCTAAAATTGCTCAGGTTACATATTTATTCATAAAAGTTCTCCAGCGGCAGGAGGCCTTAGGCGGCCCCTGACCCCTGCCTTACTATTTTCCATTTCATGATGTTGGCAGCTCTGGATGTCGAGCACTTGAAGCAGTACACTGGTATTTGTAAGTCACCTGAATCTCTCCGTATCCCCTTGTGCAACTACAGGTAACTCTCGAATTATCGCCACTCAATTCATCGCCATTTTCGTTATAACGCCGCATTTTTCTAGGAACATTTTTTCTGTTACTTAAAACTCTCGTTAAAACGCCAAATTCGCTATCGCCATTTGCCACAGTGTTTTCATTACAAAAGTATATTTCACCGTGTTAATTATCTCGATAAACCGCCATAGGTGCACGTGGTCAGTGAAGCAGTAAATTGGTCATTATCGATCTTCGGCGTACACCTGGACAGAAGGATCCCAGTAATTGCTGTATTGAATAAACAAGAAAATCACTGGAGATGAACTGTAGTCAAGTTGTTTATACATCATAGAAACACATTTCAATTTAGCTATGGTTTCGCCACGAAAGAGGGTCCTGTTAAATTTCGACGAAAAAAAGCAAATCATTACGTACCAAGAACATCATCCAAAATGTACCCATCAGGATATTGCAAATCATTGTTTATGTGGTTTATGCAAGTAAGGACAAAAGATAACTCTTACATATAAAAGAACGGTAACTCTATTTCTTCAAGATGGCGGTAATTCAATTCATCGCCAAATTCGTTATAATGCCATAATTTCATAAAAACAAAAGGTGGCGGTTTATCGAGAGTTGACTGTAGTTGCAAAAGGGATGTATATCATCGTTAATGTGTATTTGTGTGTGTAAGGTTGTAGGCAAATTTCGGAGAGAACCATAAAACTGACAAAGATCACAGTTTGCATACTTTTTTGGCATTGAATGAGGAAGAACCCTATTGATTTTCAAGGTCATTGATAATGTATGAACAAGTTAAGTATTGGCTTGTGCTTTCCTTGTGACACTGGTCTTTCGATCCTACAGAGGTAATTTTCGTGATGTAACGGATTGTGTATTTGGCGTTTTATTTAACATTTTTGTACATAAATCATTTTCTCACTTGAATTTAAAACTGTCTAAACAGTACAGAAGTTAACCTTTTGACTTCCATGCGTTTGAATAGCTTTATCATAAAGTTTGTATGTTGCTGTATAATGCCCGAGAGACGGAGTAACTTGTGATCTGATAGAGTATGCAGTTTTTCGTATAGTAGAGGATATTGCATCATAGATAAGATTAAAGTGCTATTTGAATAATTTGCCAATACTTGTTTCTTTTACAGAAGAGTCTGATGATGAAGATGATGCAGCGCCCAGGAAACGAAGAAGAGCTGAGCGGGCGGCTGAAGGAGAGGTTGATGATGAAGAGGTAGGAAGTATTGATATTTAACACAGTTTTCAAATAATTTAAAGATTTTTGAAATTTGAACTTTTGGAACTCTTTCATTCTTGTGTAATGACTTGGGTTTACCAGATTTGGTTTAGCATTGAAAAACAGTGTTTTAGTGTTAGTAAGGGCTCTCTAATCAAATCAGTTATAACTCTGATTGCTATGCAGGTGACTTAACATACAGATAAATGATTGTAACACATTTAAATTTGCATCACATGCTAAAGTTCCTATGCAAAAATAAATTCAACTCCCCCCACCCACCCAAATGTGAAGTTTCTTCTCGTTTTGTGAAACTGGAAATCGCTTCTGGTGCATTGTCATAGAGAGAACATTTAGTAGTTAAATATTGTAAAAATAAAGTTGAATTTAGAATTTGTGTTGCAGATGATAGAAAGTATTGAGAACCTTGAGGACATGAAGGGGCACTCAGTCAGAGAGTGGGTGTCTATGTTAGGACCCAAGACTGAAATCAAAAACAGATTCAAAAATTTTCTACGGACATATGTAGATTCCAAGGGTCACAATGTGTACAGGGAGAAGATCAGACAGATGGTGGAAGGTAGGACACATTCAAATGGATGTCATCAACACAGACTAAATTTACTGTTTGACATAACATGTAGCTCTGGCCTAGTAACTGTAGATTCATAAATATTCGAGAGGATTTTGCCTTTCATATCTGAAAATTTGATGCATATACGATGTGTATTATATGTATATAAAAAGTTTGCATTATTTTGCTTGAAGTTTTCTCTTGTGCATTTTAATCTTTGGCTTGGAGGAGTATATACATCTCATTATTTTCTGTTCTGGTAGATTAACACTGAATTTCAGTTTTGTCAAATTAAATATTTCCCTATGGTATTTATTGTGAGGAATCTGAAGTAGTGCATTGAATTTAAATTTCTTGATTTGGGAGTACATCTCATTGATTAGAGTCATGACTTGTTTTCCTCTCTGTACAGCCAACAGAGAAAGCTTGGTGATAGATTACAACATGCTGGCTTCAGTAGAACAAGTGCTGGCCTACTTCCTACCAGAGGCTCCTGCTGAAATGTTGCTGAATTTTGATGAGGTAACACCACTTCTATAACATTGTTATACACTCCTGAAAGCAAAGTGTCAAGATGCCTTTTATCTGAAGATTTTCTGGGAGACTCTAGCGATTTTTTTCCTTATATAACTGGTACCGATGAACGGTATCATTCCCAATGCCAAAAACCATTGATTTTTCCCAATTTTGAGACTAAAAATTCCCAATTTACTTGCCGAAAAATAGACCGCTGACATCGTAACTTACTTAGTCTGTACAAGTTGTACAAGTTAACTAAAATGTTCACTTCCAGTATTAAATCGAAAGTACAGATCATATGGCAGTGCGCGTGTTTTGTAGAGCTACGACGATTCTAAAATGAGGCTACGATGATTCCTTATGTACCACAACAGCAAATATTACCGTAAAAAAGTTTTTAAAGGGATGACTACTTCTTGTTTTGTTCTCTTTTTTCTTTTCTTTTCGTTGAAATCATTTGCCGATACATTGGTAGAAAATTCCCAATTTGTTCAATTTTGGCGCTATTTTTCCCAATTGAATGGGTACCGGCACCAGTACCAGTGGGTAGAAAAAAATCGCTGGACTCGTTTTTGAAATGTTGTATGCTATATACAGTTTGTATAAAACTGTGTCCTAGGTATTTTCAGATTGATTCATTCAATTTTGAGAAAGTGGTGGTCATTAGTAGTTAAATTTTCATGGTATTTTTATACATTTTGTCAGTGTCTTCCCCACAAACAACTTTTCACCTTGTCCATCTTTTCATCTAACCATCTGCTATTTGAACAATTGATTCATGTTGGTGACCAAGATGCTATGTAGCGGAAGTGTTGGTCAGATTTGCATTTCCTTCTTGTTATACCATGACCGTTTCAAAAATTTGGGTTAAAACCTGCAACATGTATTCATGTGAAACATGATTAATGTTGCAACTTGTCTTCCTGGCGTTCAGCTACTACTGTGCTTCAATATAGATGAGGTCGGTGAATGTATTAGTCCTGTTACGATGAGTTTAGTTTTGTTATAAGTTTGCTTTGTCCGTGTTTGAGCAGAAATAAACATGGAAGATATGGCGGAATTCATATTGGGTGTCATAACAGGCATCAGATGCAAGGGATTAGATTTTAGGGAGGAGTGGATGATGTGATTTACCAGAAGTGGTGATTTATAAATTGTATTTTTTTCAGGCTGCCAAAGAAGTGGTTTTGAATATGTATCCAAAATATGAGAACATAGCTAAAGAAATTCATGTCAGAATAGCAGAGTTACCATTGATTGAGGAATTGAGATCATTAAGGTAACACTTCATCAAATGAGACAATGATGTGATGAATATCGATCAAGTAACTCTGGAAATGTGACAGTATGCATATTGATCCTATTGTAAGTGTACATACAAATGAATAGGAATGTCACAGAGGTACAATGCATTGTTCTTATCAAATTCTGTTGTGGTGCATTGATGCATTTTCCATTTTTCATCAGACAACTCCACCTGAACCAACTGATCAGAACCAGTGGCGTTGTCACGAGCAGCACCGGAGTCTTGCCTCAGCTGAGTGTCATCAAGTATGATTGTAACAAGTGTAATTACATACTGGGCCCCTTCTATCAGTCACAAAACCAGGAGGTCAAACCGGGGTCATGTCCAGAATGTCAATCCACTGGACCGTTCGAAATCAACATGGAACAGGTATGGCATGTGTATTAAAATATAAGCTTGTTTGAGACTCATTTGTTAGGAGACCAGTTCTAGACAAATGAAGTACCTAAATAAGAGATTGACGTCTATTGGAAAAATTCGTAATATGCAGAATATCGGTTCCCAAAAATTATCATTCAGAAGTTACAGTTTCTGGATTGTTAACATTGGGATAAATGAAGTCAGAAGTAAATATAGGGAGTATGTATTTCTCTGAATACAATGAACCCAATTATGTGTTTCACTCTGTATTTTCTGTTGATCTTGAATTCCACTAAGTATGATTTATATTACTTGACATTGATACTGAGGAATTCACCCATACTTGATGAATTGTTAGGAATATCACCCATTAAATTTGAAAATTATTTCAGAAAAATTCATATACTTGATGATTTGAAAGGTTTTGGGGGGGGGGGGGGGGGGTATCTATACAAGTACATGTAGTTGGGATTATTTTACATTCAAGATCTCATATTAAATTGTCAATTCATTCACACAAATGTTCCACGCATTTTCACATTCTTGTTTTTAATTTTTCAGACAGTTTACAAGAATTACCAGAGAATGACCATTCAGGAGAGTCCAGGGACAGTTCCGGCCGGACGTCTACCCAGGTCGAAGGATGCTATTTTACTGGACGATCTAGTGGACACGTGTAAACCTGGAGATGAAGTTGTAAGTTGGACTTGCATGTGAAGTGAAATGAATGAACTAGTACTGTAGATTTGCCTGCAAACAATGTGCACTGAAATATGAAAATCCTATTTGCCTAGTTGTTGAGTTGTGGTACTGTCTTACAGATTGAAATCTTTTTATTGAAGTATTTATACTTGTCAGAATGGAATTGTTGGTTAATGGTATGTCAGGTTTAAATATATATGTAAGGTTAGTTAAATGGTGGTGACTCTTGCAGGAACTGACAGGAATCTATCACAACAACTATGACGGATCTCTGAACACAGCTAACGGATTCCCCGTGTTTGCTACGGTGATCCAGGCAAACTATATCACAAAGAAAGATGACAAACTGGCCGTCAGTGCACTGACTGATGAAGACATCAAGGCCATTGTACAGCTCGCTAAAGACGAGAGGATAGGAGAGAGGGTAAGGATCGATATTCTGAATGAAGGTCTTCAAATCTTATGTTTACTCTCTCTTCCTCATGTGTACTCCGAGTTGAATTGTTTTGTTTCATGTATTAGAAAAGAAGAAAGGTTTACAAATCCCATGTTTATGGCTTGCCCCTCAAATGTGAAATAAGTGCAACACAAATTACCCCAGAATGAAAAAAAAATGCTGAAGCAATAATGTAAACCAACTTTTATTTGTGGCTACTGAATTTCGTAATTCACCTGTGGTAAACTGATTAAGTGCAAGTTATTTTCGTGATGGAGCATATGACCGACATTCATGGACTGGTTCGTGATGAGAAATATTCACGACGATGAGGGTCTTGCGAATCTTGTGAAATTTTCTCACACACGAATAAAAGTTGGGTTTATAGTATATCGCATGTCATATGTTATGTACATGTCATTCTGTTCTTTGAACAGATATTTGCCAGCATGGCACCGTCAATATATGGTCATGAAGACATTAAAAGAGCAGTGGCATTGTCAATATTTGGTGGGGAACCTAAAAATCCAGGAGGAAAGCACAAGGTCCGAGGTGATATCAACCTCCTTGTCTGTGGAGATCCTGGTACTGCCAAGTCCCAGTTCCTGAAGTATGTCGAGAAGACAGGGCCACGTGTGGTATTTACAACGGGTCAGGGGGCGTCGGCAGTGGGTTTGACGGCGTATGTACAGAGGAATCTTGTCTCCAAGGAGTGGACGCTGGAGGCGGGCGCCTTGGTGCTGGCTGACAAAGGAATGTGTCTCATTGACGAGTTTGATAAGGTAATTAAGGAAAAATAATTGCAGTAAATCATGATTATAGTGAACCTCCAGGGCCAGCAAAATACAAACTTTGTTATATCCAGTAACAGTCACGTTATTTTCCTTTTGTAGGGGAATGAGCATGATGAATTCGTAATTAGTGTGTTCATTAAAAGTGTGTTTTATTGTGTCTTGATATTGTTGGGGCTTCTTGTATTGCGAAACATGCATATGATATTTTTGTTGGATGAATGTATTCTAGAACAAATTAATTTTATCATACGACAGTAATTGAATTTCCTGAAAGTTCAGAAATTTTCTGTTCCAAAAATTGCATTATCCTGAAGAAGTGCTCTAGAATTTCCTTGAAGGGAATGCAAAGATTTGACTTTTCCTGCTATGTATTGGTAGATGAATGATGCAGACCGGACCAGTATACACGAGGCCATGGAACAGCAGACCATATCCATCTCCAAGGCGGGAATAGTCACCTCCCTACAGGCGAGATGTGCTGTACTGGCAGCTGCCAACCCTATTGGAGGGAGATACGATCCCTCGCTAACCTTCTCAGAAAACGTAAGGGTGATTGAGAATTAAAAGTGGTAGGATGTTGAACATATTTCTACAAATGAAGGTTGGAAAATTAAAATATGTTTTTGTTTGAGAAGGTAAACTTGATGTACTTTTCTTGAAATTTGAAATAAGTTTGTTTGAGAAGAGATTGAGGAATGTTTTACTTGAGCAGATTTCAAAAGCATGGTACAAAATTTTATAGGAAAGGAAACATTAAGAAGATTGCATACATTCATTGTAATTACAGGTTGACTTGACGGAACCTATCTTGTCCAGATTTGACATTCTGTGCGTGGTCAGGGACACAGTAGATCCTGTTCAGGTATCATTATAAAAACAGTGAACTGTATTGAAGGGAGTGGGGGGAGATAGAAAATTTGTAATTTTAAAAAATCAAAGTGGATTTTCTGAGCAGAATTCTTGATTCTTTCTTTTAGGATGAGAGATTGGCCAGATTTGTCACAGGAAGTCACATAAAGCACCACCCGAACGCAGCAGAAGTCGAGGCTGATGGAGATCTAGTAAGAAAGTTATTTAATACGGGAAAGCTTTTCTTTAACATACACTTCTAATGTAGATTTTGAAGTATGTTATTTTAGATGAAATGTTCAATGTGTACATGAATGTATATATAGATTTTATATCTGGTATCTACATTTGATTTAGTGTTGATGTGTCCTGTACAGTTTTTAAAGTCGTACACATAGTCTGGATGCACGTGTGGAGAATTTTGATTAAGTTATTTGAACTTGGAACAAATTACTGTCAATCACATTTATATGGAGATAGACTGGTATTAAAAAAATTTCAAGGATGTATTCCTGTATATAAAGATTAATGAGAATCTTATTTTTTGCCAGAGATAACTGAATTTAGGTGAAATTAATGTTTTAGTCAATAAGCTGTATTGAAAAGTGCATGTATAACGATTCACATGATGTGTTCTTCCTGCAGCACTCCCTGAACACAACCTCCACAGTGGAGACGATCCCTCAGGATCTGTTGAAGAAGTATATTGTATACTGTAAGAACAAGGTCCATCCCAAACTTCATCAAATGGACCAGGACAGAGTGGCCAAGATGTACGCAGAACTCAGGAGGGAGTCCATGGTAGGCTGTAGAAAGATTGCAATATTTTAAAGAATGTAATGTCGAAAGCGAGAATTAAGGAGTCCATACTGGGCGTAGAAAAAGTTGTGATGTTGAGTCATTTTATACATAAGAAAGATTGTGTAAAGTGTGTTAATCAGAGGGATGGGACAATAAGAAAAGTTAAGTATTAATTTGTATGATTTAGCAGAAAGACAGTCAAGCTAAAGAGATATGTTGACAATGCTACCATTAGGGCAAGTACATTTATGTGGTTGTGAATCCAGCTATTTTTTCATTGGGAGTGGATTTCACCACACAGCTACCCGGGCCAAATTAAATATTGAGCACTGCAATATGCAGGGGATCTAAAGACCAGGATGATATTTAGTTAATAATCCGTGAAAGTTCATAATCTCGAGTCAACAAGATAAAAAAAAAAGTAGATGCATGTGTAGGCTTGAATTTTCCCTGTCCATATTTTGAGATCTTGCTTCGCTTGCTATTGGAAATGGAGGAAAGGATTGCTTAATAATGAAAGTACAAGCTGTGCATTTATTTCATTTGACACTCATATTCTTAAACTTAGAATAGGTCCTGAATACCCCTTGCTTGTCGTAAGAGGTGACTGAATGGGATGGTCTTTCGGATGAGACCACAAAATCCGAGTTCCTGTGTCACAGCAGGTGTGGCATGATAAAGATCCCACCTGCTCATGGGATGTAAGCGCCATCGGCTTAAAGTTTGCAATCCTACACTGACAATGATGACGTCTCCATATAAATGGAAGAACGTTAAACAATATACAATCAATCAATCGGATTCTTAAACTTTAGATGAAGGTGTTCCTGAGGAGCACTGAAGACGGCTGTCTGATCACATTCTAAACATCATTTCTTTACAGTTCACAGGGAGTGTTCCCATCACAGTGAGACATATAGAGTCGATGATCAGAATGGCTGAATCTCACGCTAAGATGCACCTACGAGATTACGTCAACGAGGACGATGTGAACATGGCGATTCGTATCATGCTTGAGAGTTTTATCAGCACGCAGAAATTCAGCGTTACCAGGTCCATGAGAAAGGTACTGAACAATGCTACCAGGGTTCAAAATTAAATTTTTAGTCTGTATGGACTAGTGACTTTTGATGTTCACTAAATCGCCAAACATTTCACTAGTCTTTCCAGTATGTCATATATATAAAATAAGCCCATAAATACATTTTATTTGTAACCCCCTTTTATAAATGTACACATGTTTGGAAGGTCAGCATGTCATTGTCATGTAAACGCTTGACCATAATTTCAATCATCTAAGAGACTTGGACAAATTTGCTAAAATCTTAACCAATTCAAGATTGATAACAGGATTTTAGTGTCATTGAGAGTTTACTAGTCTGACATGATTTTTACCAGTCTCCGACTTGCACCCATAAGGTAATTTCGAACCCTGACTACACCAGTCTTCATGAAAACTCAGTGGTCCGAAGACCGAGGCCAGTTAATTTTACGGTCGGGTCAGTGAAAATTAAAAATGAGGAAGTCCGATGGGCTTGTAAACTTTTTGTAAGTCACATTAAATATAATGTTGGATTAAGTTATTCTAAAGGTCTTATTTGCTTAAATTTACCATCAAAATAAAAATTAATCAAAAAATAGCACATAAAGTAAAGTGTTTGGACATCGTGGTTTGTTTATTTTGTAAAGAACGATAACTATACTTGTAATTGTCAAGATAACTTGTACGTTGATCGCGTGAATATTAAACGAACAACTTGTTGAAACTACAAAAATGGCCGCGTTCTGTATCGCACCACACACTGGTAATTGCTGATTTATAGTATTGTCCAATTAAAATAAACTTCGTCAATTGCAGTTATCTCTGATTTTATGCAATTTCTATAGTTTTGAGAATTAATAAATCGTTTACATTTGATGTTTTTAGAGAAGGCTAGTCTGGCAACTTCCTAAGGTGCACTCGGGCTGTTTTTATGTTTGTAAAAAATACGTGAATTTGTAGTCTTGTTGTTTGTGGGCGAAGAGAGAGAAAATACCATTTACGGTGTTGTTTTTCTGGTATCGACAGAAAGGATGTCTTAGGGTAGATATGAATACGAGTAATAACCTTAGTTCCAGTAAATTAATTGTACAATTTTACCATGCATTCCATAATGTATGTGATAAACATATGAAAATTTAGGGGGCCAGTAAATTTCACTGTGGGCCAGTAAATTCAGACAGTTCACTGGTCCGACTGGCCAGCAAGTTTTAAATGTTTTCGTGAAGACTGCTACACTGATCAATCTCTAGGGATCATGTTGAAAGTCATTCAGTTATAAAAGGATGGTCACTATTTTATAAGTTTCAGTGACTAAAAGTGTTTTCTTTGTATCTTTATAATACGTAATAGTATGTATATTCAGAATATAGAAATGTATTATTCCACTAAATTAAGATTTCCTGTTGTAGACATTTGGTCGATACCTTGCCTTCAGGAAAGACAATAACGAATTACTTCTGTTTATCCTGAAACAACTGGCCCAGGACCAAATGACCTTCCAGAGGAATCGCTACGGACTGGAACAGGAACAGATTGAAATCTCCGAGAAAGATCTTGCTGACAAGGTGAGAATTCAATTTTTTTGTGTACGGAAATTGAACAACCAAACGACTTGAATTTCAATTTATAGCAGAAGTGTCGTGGCAAATATTGTCATCAACCCCATACCCTCCCCCTTGTTTATTAGTTATATTTGGCAGCAACAGTTTGTTTTTTGTAGGAATATTGCAAAGTTGAATGCAATTGCATATCAACTATGTTCAGTGTATGTCTAAATATATAAAGATGATTTGAAATAAGGACTATTTGTTTTGCAGGCAAGACAGATCAACATTTCAAACCTTGCCTCATTCTATGACAGTGAGATCTTCAAATCAAACCGATTCAGCCATGACTCAAAACGGAAAGTTATCATTCAATGTGTATAATGAAGAAAACTTGTGACATTAGTGAAAATTGAAACTTTGAAATTAGATTAAAAAAAGATTCACACAGTGTGAAGTTGTACTCTTGGCAGTAATTTTTGTAATGAGTGCTGAATATCAGAACTTTTGACAAAATTTTTTAAATAACAGTTGCTGTCTGAATTTTTGAATTTTTAAAATAACATTCATGGTCTGAAAGGTATGGATGTTTATAATGGGCTGTGCAGTAATTTTTTGTTTATAATCATGGATTATTTTTGTACCATGGGACATGAATTGACTTACTGAATGTATACATAGGATGTAAAGTTGTAGATATATGTATTATGTAATATTATTCTTGGCAACACGATTGTTGATGAGAATGTAACTTGTTTTGCTATAAAATGTATTATTGAGATGACAAGTAAGCATTAAATTTTTAGAAATGGAGGACATTGTCTGATGAGTGGAGTTATTTTGTGAATAGACATTTCATACTGTAAGCGATTAAGATAGAGTTTCTTGACACTTGTCTGCAATGGTCTTGCATAAATGTGGAGAGCTATGCTGTCAAAACATTGTCTGTTGTGAAATATTCATATTTTCAACTTCTGCCAGGAAGGCTCTGTAAAATCGCTGTATAAGTAATACTTGTAGAGAATTATAGAGTAATCGGAATTCAACCATGATTAGATGTCTTCCGTGATATTGGAGAGAATACCTTGAGTAATCAGAATTCCACCTCTGCGGTAGCTTAGAGGTTAAAGCTTTCACCCCACATGTGGAAGGCCTTGGTTTCGGATATCGGCCGCGACGGACCGAAGTCGTTAAAAGAGGTAGTGACTGTTCCATCGCCAAACGCTTGGCATCAGGTGTGAATGTCACGGGTCTTCGGAGATGTGTCCCATGTCACAGTAGGTGTGGCACGCTAAAGAACCCTCGCTGCTTAATGGCCACAAACGCCGAGCATAGCCCAAAATTTGAAGCTCATCACCGGTATTGGTGACGTCTCCATATGAGTGAAAAATTCTCGAGAGACGTTAAGCAAGATACAATCAATCAATTGGAATTCCACCATGTCTTCTGTGGTGTTAAAGAGAAAGAATACCTAGCGCAATTAGAATTCCACCTTGAGATGTCTTCCGTGGTATTATAGAGAATACCTAGAGCAATCCGGTAACGAGTCGAATGGCCCTAACAATAACGTTGAGTTGTCATCGGTAGTATCCTTAGAGGATTTGATTCAGTTACAAAGCGAACATGAGTAGTCCCAGATGAGAAGATAACTGGAAATAACGAGTTTCTAAACCGGCAGCATTGGGTCGACCTCATTTTGAAAAGTCTAAACCTTATGATGAGCAAATGTCGGCGATTGCGTCAAGTGTAGATGATCGGTTGTCTATCAATGCACCTGACAAGAATTGTGATGGTCAAGATTCAAATGCATCGTTTGCAGGTGCGTGTCGGTGTGGTGATGAGAAGGAATATTATGTAGAAAATCATTTACATCTTCTAAATTACAAGGAGACAAGAGTGACAAAAATAACTTGTTAAAATGCCTTTTGAGGGTTCTCTACTTGACACGATCAAGGCAGTTGAGAAAAAGCCTATTTCTGGTCATTTAAAGAACAGGTCACTTCGTAGCAGGGATGATAAAGCCTTTATGGTTAAGAAACATGGCTTTGATGCTTTTTGTAATCTAAAGTTAAATGACAATATTGAGGAAGGCTTAGTGATGGGACAGAAAAGTGGTTTTGGACGGTCCAAAGTTACCGTTTCATGAGGAGTTGGATCATAACTTTCGTCGTGTTGACAATTCAGCAAAAACTAGTGAGGCAGAGTATGATGATGACCGAGTTGAAGACGTAAGGCTTCAAGAGGATGGCTGATTTGACCGCTAGAATAATGGTAAATTCAGTGCTGAGTCGCAGGAAAGTGTTTTTGTAAAATTTGGATTTTATTAGCAAAGCAACAGAAGATATTACTTAAATTGTCCATGTTTGGTGGGCAATTGTTCCATTGGAAATATTTTGAATCTCTTCATACATCTGCAGAAAACTTAATGAGATGCAAGAGAAGCTCAGAATGTTTACAACACATCCAAGGGTTTTGTTAAAAACTACAAGAGAAAGAATGATAAGAACTTAAAAGTAATTCCACCCTCCTGTGATGTCATAAGATTTTGCAAAATCAATGATTTATTTAGATTTATGCATGATAGAAACATAATATAAAACTTATACGGTACCAATTTTGATGCACCAGATGCGCATTTCGACAAATAATGTCTCCTCAGTGATAGTGTAGTCAAACTTGTCTAAGGATAAGAGCTATGAGTGAGGGAGATAATCCTTAATTTTGAAATGAATTTCTAAATTTTATAACAGCAATTAAATATACATCCGTATTTTCAAGCTAGTAACGAAGTACTTAGCTAAATTTTGTAGGAGTCTTTTCCTATAGTTATTGTAAAAAAAATCTTGTTAGAAATAAAATATTTCAAGTCAAAGTTATAGATGAATAATCAATGATACGTTTCAAAATATTGAATCCAAAGGCAATAACTCCGTTTCTGTTGATTTCTTTATCAAGTCTATTATGCGATGATTTAATTCCTTTATTTTTTACCGACATTTTGTATATTTTTGTGAAGATACAATTTCATGATATTGATATGAATGCTACTATATCGTCATAACCAGTTTATATGGAATTTTAATAACGCTGTTTAAGGAAAATTGTAATTTTCTGACTGTGATGTATGATTCTGTTTATGTACGTCTCGCATCTTAAAAAATGTGATGACCTATGTATTTTATTTGATAATTTGTTAGTTTTAACTCTAATGGATGAAAATAAATACACTTTTTAAACGTGTATCAGATAAAACTGCGAGTATGGAATTACCTTAATGGAGATGAGTAGAAAGAGGAAAACAGATTCTTTTGAGCTCTCGTCTAATTCTGGCCAGATATCCAAATCAAGCAATTCCTTGAATTCAGAGCAGGGGGAGGATGATTTTTGTGGAGGACAGGCCAACAAGAAAGATTCTTTTTCCAGGAAAGCCTTTGGGGGCCGAAAAGAGTTTCAAGCTTCACGGAAGTAAATGTTCAGACTGTAAACAATTTTCGCAGGTAGGAGCTCGTTTATTAACGTTTCATAGGAAGTGGATCTCGATCACAGAAGATAAATGGGTAAGAGAAATCCAAAGGAAGCTAGGTTAAGGTTGGAATTCCAGTGTCAACCAGGTGTAAATATAAAGGAAACTCGTGTAGGCAGTCTGTTATTTTAGGAGAAACAAGTGTTTTATTAGAAAAGTATGTTATAGAAACTACCTATAAGAAGACATAGGCTTTTACAGCACCATTTTTAGTAGTGTCAAAGAAACAAGGTCTTCGGATAATTTTGAATTTAAAGCTTCTAAATGAAATGATGTTCACAGCATTTCAAAATGGAGACTCTGCAATCTATTATGAGAGCAATGAAGAAAGGAAACTTTGCAATACGCAACTTCCAAGATATCAGCTCTTCTGTGATAGAGGTACGTTCAGTGTTCTGTTGAAGCTTGGGTGGGTACAAGATGTATACATATATACTATAGACTAGCTATGTTAATACGAATAAAAGTAATGAAAGCGTAAATTTTGTTTATATCAGCTGTTGGTAAACATTAAACTGACCATGTCAAGAATAATATTTGATTGAATTAGGCCATTAAATTGAATATAAAATTATTTTTTATTTACTCTTCTGCGCGAGTGATACTTTAATCACAGTAAGATGGTGATTATCGATTTTTGTTTTTACTATTTTGTCAAATACTAATAAACTTACTAATATTGTGTGTCCCTGCAGTTTGGGTGGTTGCATGATGTCTGATAATCAGCCTTTAGGCAATATATCATGTCAGCGATAAGCATTTGTACCCACCGCGTGTGGACGATAGTATGTTTTGCGTCTCACTGTGCGTAAGAGTTCCACAAAGGGAAAGAACTATTGGGTAACTCGGAAATTGCGTATTTCATTGGGTCTGACAGATGCTTATTTCCATGTTTCAATACACAGATTATCAGAAATTTCTGAGATTCATATTTCTGGGCCAGAGTTATCAATTCCGAGCAATGTCTTCGTTCTGCGGTTCTTGCAGCATATTTCAAATTTTCATGTACCTAGATGACTGGTTGCTGATCAATTCAGACAAAACAACTCTTCTTCATCAACAAGACTATGTGTTACAACTCGTACAGGATCTGGGATGGATAGTCAATCTCAGGAAGTCGCTCATTCCATGCTGGCCCAACATATGGAAGATCTGGGAGCATGTTTCAATGTGGAAAAGGGCGTTACAATGCCAACGGAGTCCAGGTTTCAGAGCATAATAGATATAGTGCAGACTCCATTAGAACAGTAATACACCCAAGTTGCAGTGATACTTCATGCATTTATCTTGTTCCACTAGGTAGATTGCACATGAGGCCAATACAGTTACACCTACTGGCTATGTGGAGACCGAATATTCCTCCGCCTACACATGTAATGATGATTCGTTCAGTGTTGCTACCACATGTGAAATGGTGTACGAGTCGGGAATTTTTTCCCAAAGGAGTTCCATTACAGGATCCATCATATCAGCTGACATTGATAACATATGCGTCAGAACACAGATGGAGAGCTCGTCTGGAGGATTGGGAAACTACAGGGGTATGCCCCCTCCTCCAATACCAAAAGGGACACAAAAATTGGTTGGAATGAAAGGTTGTACACTTAGCTCTACAAGAGGCGTTGCACGTGATAAAAGGGAAAGTAATCCTTGTACGATTGGACAACACAACAGCGATAAGTTACATAAACAGGGAGGGACGCACTCTGCAGAACTGTGTTATCTGACGTGGGAGTTGTTCCAGTGGTGCATTCAACACAAGGTCTCACTGAGAGCTGTACACATTCCAGGGAAGAAGAATTTTATTGCAGATGCACTTTCTCGAGGAAACAAAGTACCGGTACACATGACGGGATGGTCACTCAACAACACAGTGGTGAATATGTTGTTTCAACAAACGGAAACTACTTGTATTGATCAACTAAAAGTTGCCAATACACTGTTGTCCATTCCCAGACATGAATACATTTCAAATGGATGCTCTGTCGATCAGTTGGAAAGGGATGTATGCTTATGCATTCCTCCTCCAATTCTCATTCCGAAAGTATTACAAAAGATTCAGGAAGAAACGAATATCATTATGCTCATTGCTCCAATGTGGCCGAGGCAGTCGTGGTATCCTCAAATGATAGACCTTCTCATCGATGTACCAATAAAACTACCACAGTGGCCAGACCTATTATCTCAAAATCACAATCAAATATTTCATCAAACTCCAGAAACATCCAATCTTGTAGCATGGAAACTGTCAAATTGCATCACAAGTCTGAGGGTTTGCCCAACTATCTATTTTGTATTGCTTGTAGGAGTTATGAGATTGATCACTGTTCGTTATCTTCACCTTGCATTGCAGAAATTATGGCAAATGTCAGAAAATCTTCTACACAAACAGTTTATGATGCAAGACTCTGAATATATGATAGTGGTGTGAAGGAACATGGTGCCAATCTCATTGTGACAACTATTCCAGAAATAGCGGAATTCTGTATGTTTCTTTTCAATGCGAGGAAGCGTGAACCACATACTATAGCTGGATACAAATCAGAAATACGAGGGCGAGTCAATAAGGAACCAGCCTATCCCATTTCCGATTGACCGAGGCGGTAACAATTTTCATACCTTGTTTCAATACATGCTTTATTCCTGGGTACAACATTGCACGCGTATCGAGTCATTCTTTAATAAAATATTGAATGTCAAACATGGCTAGTGATGCAAAGGCATTCTTTTCATCTAAAGTTAAGTACCGTGCTATAATTCGGTACTTGTATTTAAAAGGTAAAACAGGCCAGGAAATACACGGCGAGTTAGCAGATGTTTATGGGTCTTCTGTACCATCTTATGCTCAGGTTAAATTCTGGGTATGGAAATTCAAACGCGGTAGAGCGTCTTTAGAAGATGAAGCCAGGTCTGGACACCCACTGGATGCCACCGACGAAGAAATGTGTAAGAAAGTTCGGGACCTGGTATACTCTGATTAGCGAATTCAGGTGGACGAAATAGCACAGGCAATAGGCATTACATATGGTAGCGTTTCAACAATCACACATGATTGTTTAGGTATGCGCAAACTAACAGCCCATTGGGTCCCCAAATCCTTTAGCGATGAGCAAATGGAAACCAAAGCGTCAGTATGCAGCGCATTGTTGAAGCGTATTAGGTCAAAAAATGATTTTCTTTTACGTCTGGTGACTGTAGATGATACTTGAGTTCATTATTATGAGCCAGAAAATAAAGCGCAGAGTCGTCAGTGGGTACGGCCTGGGTCCCCGAGGTCAAAGAACTTTGAAGACGCAACCGTCTGCTGGCAAGGTGATGGCCACAGTATTTTAGGACGCAAAAGGCGTTATTATTTTGGACTGTTTACCCAACAGAAGTACAATAACTGGAGTGTCTATGCAAACTTGCTAGACCAGCTGAGAACCGCCATCCGTGAAAAACGCCGAGGTGAACTCTCTAAAGGTGTTTTACTGCAACAGGACAACGCGAGAGTCCACACTTGCAAAGTTGCAATGGATGATATAGAGCAAAACGGATATGAATTTATTACCACATCCTGCCTATTTGCCTGACGTAGCTCCTAGCGACTTCTTCCTATTCCCAAACTTAAAAAAGGATATCTGTGGACGTCATTTCCGGCCTGACGAAGAAGTCGTGACGGCAGTTGAGAAATGGGGCAATGGAAAGGACCGTGGCTTTTTCATTTCTGGGTTGATGGCGCTTGAACACTGTTGGTCTAAGTGCCTCACACTAGAGAGCAATTACATCGAAAAGTAGAGGTGGATCTCAACCGGAAATAAGTTAGACTGGTTACTTATTTACTCGCCCTCGTAGCTATAGTTTATCAGAATGGGAACTGTATTGATTCAAGTTAAGAGCTTTCATCCTTATTAAAAGGATTATTTGATGAATATTCTGCCATACGTCAATTAACACTTAATTGGAATTTACCGTTGGTATTATTAACATTGACAAAAGGACCAGTTGAACCACTGAATAAAGCAGATAAAAATATTTCACTTTAAAGACTGTATTCCTGGTGGCAATTGCTTCAGTTTTCAAGTCAGTGAGGTCATTTTAGAATAGAAAGGAAAGGAATTAAGATGTTACCAATTATGGAGTTTCTAGCAAAAACACATAAATTAAATAAACCCTGGGAGCCTCTTTTTATTCATGCATTTGATATGAATGCTACAGATTCAGAAGACTTCAAATTCCTTGTCGTGCCTTGAAGATTTATATTGAAAGGACGAAAAATATTCGAAAGTCTTAAAGGTTGTTTGTAACATTATGATCAACAAAATAGCCACAAAGAAGCATCAAAATATACCATTGCAAGATGCATTGTGAGTATGGTTCGTTTTGCTTACGAAAACACAGAATCAGAAACGCTGAAAATTGTAAGAGCTCATGACACTAGACGATTATCAACCTCTTGGGCCTTGTTTTGTGGTGTGTCAGCTGATGAAATATTGCGAGGAGCACACTGGGCGCCAGAATTGACATTTACATCATTTTTAATGGGATGTACTGGATCATCAGTCCACATTTGCCAAGGCAGCAATATAAGATGCATCAAAGAGAGGGAACAATAGATAGATAAATATGACTTTGAATCATAACTTTAGCTTTTCCCTCCCACCCCCAAGTTGGTCTGCGAAGTTAAGGAGGCAGGTAATTGGAAATATTGAAATGAAGTAGGATTTGGGGGGTGGGGGAAGCCTTGTTCAATGAAATATTTACA
The DNA here is from genome assembly GCF_947568905.1 of Ostrea edulis. Lineage (NCBI taxonomy): Eukaryota > Metazoa > Mollusca > Bivalvia > Ostreida > Ostreidae > Ostrea > Ostrea edulis. Next base: position 65,172,386 of record NC_079170.1, read on the forward strand.
CTTACCTGCATCACCTACCCCCTCCCCTCTCAAAGAAATTAAGAGGTTGATACTTTCAATGTTTCGAGAAAAACTGAAGAGTGATAGTTAAGGGGGATAACTGGAGTTGATACTGTACTGTATTCTAAAAATAGCGCGACGCATTGTATGGGGATGTAGAGGAATGTTGCAAATAGTTAAGGAGGCAGGTAGGTGTAAATATCTCATGATCAAGGATTTTACCCCCAAAATCCAAATTTCAGAACTCCTGCACCCCTGGGGCCTTAGGGGCGTGGCAAAAACTGCCAAAAATTGACCAATTTGCAAAAATCTTCTCTCCAACCGCACATCTTTAAGAAGTGATGTAGAGCTTCCAGAAAGGCCTCTACCAAAATTGTAGATTTCATGACCCCTGGGGGAGGGGTTCTGATTCCAGGGTGGGGCCAAACTTGGTATAGTATTTATGTGCAAAACACTTAAATAATATCTTCTCTAGTGCTATTGATACTAAATTGAACCTAATTGAATACCTAGTAAAAGCAGGTAGTCCTTTATCAAAATTGTAACTTTGATGAGCCCAGTGGTATGGGTTTTGGTATCAGGGTGGGGCTAAAATGGTCAGTTTTTAAATGCGTGAACAATAGAAATTTTTAACTTCTTGATAAGTACATGTACCATTCCAATTCCTTTCAAATTTGGTATGAAGCATCTCTGGGATAAGGGGGATATATTGTAAACTTTAGGACTCCTCCACACCAGGACCTTAAGGGTTTGGCAAAAATTGACAATGTTTTCAAAAATCTTCTCTACACCTGCACATCTTTAAGAACAACTAAGTGTATAGTGACATAGAGCAGGGAGGCCTCTACCACAATTGTAACTTTCAGGATCTCCGGGGTAGAAGTTCTGACTCCAGGGTCAAACTTGATATATAGTGTATATATGCAAAACATATAAATGATATCTGCTTTAATGCTATTGATACAAAATTGAAACTAAATGGATATTTAGAAGGAGTAGGTAGTCCTTTTATATTGCAACTGATTATATGTCAACGACAGGCTTATGTGCCTCCCCCCCCCAAAAAAAAAACAACAACCAAAAACAAAAAAGCAAACTGCAAGAGTTTAGGAAAGGTTCATTTCCTGAAATTTATTAATCAACATTTTTTCTACATACAGAGCTGATTTTTTATCGACATTTCTAAGAACATTCGCTTGGTAACAGGGTGATTGTGACTCTTGCCATGGCCACGTTAAACCAATAAGTAAACGTAGGTAGTGATTGCTTCTTCGCCAAACGCTCGACATTTAGAAGTGAAAGTCGCATGTCCTTCTATTATATCATTCAGTATGGAATTAATAGAAGTGAAAGTCGCATGTCCTTCTATTATATCACTCAGTATGGAATTAATTTGGCTGTAAAATGATAGATCGTGAAAATAGTCAGTCTACAACATTTCCGTTTGTTCATGCTATGTCAAGACTCGCAGAAACTTCAAACATTTCCATTTGTTCATGCTATGTCAAGATTCTCAGAAACTTCAAACATTTCCGCTTGATCATGCTATGTCAAGACTCGCAGAAACTTCAAACATTTTCGCTTGTTCATGCTATGTCAAGACTCGCAGAAATTTCAAACATTTCCGCTTGTTCATGCTATGTCAAGACTCGCAGAAATTTCAAACATTTCCGCTTGTTCATGCTATGTCAAGACTCTCAGAAACTTCAAACATTTCCGTTTGTTCATGCTATGTCAAGACTCTCAGAAACTTCAAACATTTCCGTTTGTTCATGCTATGTCAAGACTCGCAGAAACTTCAAACATTTCCGCTTGTTCATGCTATGTCAAGACTCTCAGAAACTTCAAACATTTCCGTTTGTTCATGCTATGTCAAGATTTGCAGAAACTTCAAACATTTCCGTTTGTTCATGCTATGTCAAGACTCTCAGAAACTTCAAACATTTCCGTTTGTTCATGCTATGTCAAGACTCTCTGAAACTTCAAATATTTCGTTTGTTCATGCTATCTCAAGACTCTCAGAAACTTCAAATAATTCCGTTTGTTCATGCTATGTCAAGACTCTCAGAAACTTCAAATATTTCCGTTTGTTCATACTATGTCAAGATTCGCAGAAACTTCAAACATTTCCGTTTGTTCATCATACTTATGTTGGAGATTTCCATATGTATTTTGCATGGTGATTTCTTCTTCCTCAAAGTTATCTCGCTTGCTATTTACCATAACTAGACCGAGTCCTGGCAAAAATTTCGTACTTTTTTAAATCCCATTCTCGATGATTATGCAATTAGTTTTTGAAGTGGGTTGAAGTCGATATAAAGAAAAATTTAATTGGAATCTACGAGGTGTGAATTTACCATTACTATGCTGTTGAGCAGGTTGTGCAGGTCCATAAAAATACTAAAAAACGTCATTTTGTCAATTCCACCAGCGACATATATTTACATTATAAACTGGGTAAACCTTTGATCATTATCTAAAATCCTACGCTTTGCCTACCATTGATTTTGTTAGACATTTCATTACAGGCAACAATGGAGGATGGGTACATCGGTCCTTGATGAACTACGAGATTGACTGATGTGATCAAGCTACGAATAAGCCGGATTTTCATATGAAACAAGCTTCAAAACGTTCCAATTCCAGCTGTTTATCATTGTTTCTATGTTGTTTAGGTCTCATTCGAGAATTGTTCGTACATACCGCTGTCGGTGAAGTGAAACAAATGGCGGTCACGACTGTACAGCAGTGAGCATTCTTGATCACGCCAACCCCTACCATGAAACCGAATCTTCCGATTTTAAAATAATATCCGAAATACCCAGGGGTTTTGCTTTTTATGCTGGGCGATTAGCGAGAAAAAAAATCCAATCACTACATATGCTGGATATCTTAAAATGGTGTCAAGAATTTAATCTGGGACCTTCCATTTGCAAAGCGTATGCCCTAACTACCGCGAACATATTACAATGTTTGTACACCACATGCTGTGGATTTTGTCGTGCTGACACCAGACGTAAAGACCTTATTTCCTGCCAGTTTATTTACTGAATCTTTTCTATAATTATTTTTGTTGAAACAAATGTTTCCACAGCTCTTCAAATTGAAAGTGCTCCAAATTACACCCCCCCCCCCTTCATGTACTGCATGATATGGAGGATTGATTAATTGAATATTGTTTATTGTCCCTCTCGTGAATTTTTCACTCATATGGAGACGACACCAATGCCGGTGAAGGTCTGCAAAATTTAGGCCTATGTTCGGAGCTTACGGCTTTTGAGCAGGGAGGGATCTTCATTGTGCCACACCTGCTGTGACACCGTCACGGGACCTCGAATTTTACGATCTCATCCGAAGGACCACCCCATTTATTCGCTTCTTACGACAAGCAAGGGGTACTGAGGAGCTATTCTAACCCGAATCCCTAGGGTATTGATATGGAGGAGAAAGCATGAGTAGGAACACAGACATTAATAATGGACTGCACTTTGTATATTGAAGAAATAGAGGGAGAAAAGTGTCAATATCAATGTGACCAATGACGTTGTTTATGATACAAAAATAACGATTGTTATGATGAAGTAACATTAGATGAACATGAAAAAATTTATAAAACACTCCTCTTTGATCCACTGTAAATTGACGAAAAGTATTAGATCCCTGGGTCAGAACAATGTGAACATCATTAAATGATAATGAAGTATTGTACAAATTTCAAGGTTATCCGATAAGCCATATAGGAATTCACAAGCTATTTTACACCCTCCATCCCTCTTAGATCCTCTATAATTTTTAAGGATAACAATTGGATCCTCCTGTTCCAACAACATGCACATCTTCAAATGGCAATGAAATATCGTACAAAGTTTCAGGTCTATCGGAGAAGCCATATAGAAGTGATCACACGCTATTTTAGACCCCCACCCCTCTGAGATCCACCATTAAACTATAGGAAATTAGCGGAATCCTCGCGTCAAGATAATATCACCATCTACAGCATTTTACAAAGCTTCAAGGAGAAGTGTTCACAAGGTTTTGTGACGGACTGACAGAAAGTACAAGAACAATGTCTCCCCCTGGATTGGGATTTTGTATATACAAGTATATACGAGCGTATTTATATCTTTTGTACCTCTCGTATCATTCACATGAGTATTTGTTCACACCAATAGTTACAAAAATCGAGTGTGGAGGGGAGGGGAGAGATAGGGTATACAACCGGAGGTTCTTCAAAATCCTAAATCGGGGGGATGCTTCTAAAGTTTCTTCATAGCTAAAACTGTCTCAATCCCTCCTCCATGCAGGCTTCGATCTCTTAAATTAAACTACGAGCGTGTGTGTATGGGGGGGGGGGGGGGGGGGGGGGGGGGGTTATCATCTTTTACTACCTGAGTTCAATTCATAACTTTCAAGCTCACATTCTTCTCATTCACTACAACTATTACTATTCACATCTACTACTGCCGGGGCCCACTGTGAAAGATTGAGAAATTCTTAAAAACATTGCGTCACTATCCTCCGACCCGTAATGAATCTTATCTAGATGACAAAAGCACCGTCTCCCACCCCTATTTTTATTCCGTGAAATGGTTATATTTAGAACAGAATTATGTAATAGCAATTATTCCTTAAGCAGATTACAGGGTGGCGTTTTGATAGTTGATACAAAATCCTAAAGTAGGGGCAATCAAATTTCACGTTCAAACAAAGATTGCTTTTGTGATATGGTAATCTGTACAGACCACGCTCCTCCTCCTGAACAATGGAATACCATAATAGAATATCACAATGCTAAGTTTGGGTGTTTTGTCCTGTATACGCGTACCATGCCTTTGTTTTGTAAACAAGTTTTTTAGTTAGTTTGCGTCCCAATCTATTCAACTTACATAAACCAAAAAAACCACGACTATCGTGTTCTTGTTTTTTTTCCTGGTTTGTTATCTCTATAGATACATGCTATTTTAAGGTATTCAATGTATAATGAAAGAATAAGGAACCATTTTGACGGTTTTAAATAAAAATAAACGTTTATTGTTATATAATGATGAAAGTGAAATAAATGAAATTCACACGACTGGTAAATGAATTGAAGCTGACTTTTTTGTACTTGAGAATTTTTTGAAAAGTTCTCTGCCTTTTGTAAAAATAAGAAAAATTAAATTTTCTAAAAAAAAAAAATGAGCGGTTTAATTCTATCTCCTCCGTGGCCGAGTGGTTAGAGCATCGCGCTCCAAATCACACGGCCTCTCACCTCTGTCGGCGCGGGTTCGAATCCCGTTCGCGCCGGTAAGTGAGAAAGTTTCCCAGTTTACTTTCGGAAGGTCGGTGGTCTCCTCCCAGGTACATTGTATCTGGGTTATCTCTTCCACCAATAAAAATTGGGCGCCACCAGATAACTGAAAAATTGTTGAGTGTGGCGGAAAACATTAATCAATCAATCAATCATATTTTCATAAAGAGAAAATGTAACTTTCTACCAAGAGATTTTGTATGAAAACATAATTCATGATATGACAATATAGGAGCTACAGTAATGTTGATTACAGGTAAGGAGATAGTAAAGCTTATTTTAATGATTTTGCCCCACCCAAATCACTCACTCCTTTCTAATAGATGTATAATTAAAAAAGATATATGAATGATATATTTCAACTTTGAAATGACTGCATGTTTGTCAAAAGTTGCATTAAGAGCCAACTTGTAAAGCAAATTGAAAGTAAAAATTCAGGGGACATGATTTGAAGATTATAATCAAATAATTGAATTTGGATTTAAATTAAATGCAAATAAATGCATAGAGTTGTTATCTTAAACAGAAAATGACTTGTATGAGTCATTTGGTCTTTACTTCTTTAACAGAATTTGAACAAAATGACCTTTACTGTCCATTTAACTTTGCCCATTTGAACCCAAGTATTCAATATTACTAAATGTTGGTGATAAAAATAGCACATACAAAATGTAGTTGTAACTGATTACGGGGGCATAACAACTTGAACTCCAAGGTTTTTAAAAGTTTACACTTAAAAAAATATATTGAGGTTGTAACATGATATATTATTAAATCTTCGATCAGAAAGGTGCTGACTATATATTTAAAAATCGTCTTTATGTCAAGTCAAAGCTTAACAAACTTTTAAATAGACAGTTTTTGCAAAAAGTAATTATTCTTCCTGTGTCATTACCATGTTCTAAGTGCAAAATATGTACATGTACAGTATATTTCAATCAATAAGTATACATTCTATATATGACAGTAGACAATGTGAGTGGAAACCTGCTAAAGGTGAATATGGAAAAGACAAGTATAGGAGGCTCACAGACCTGTTCAACATTATCTGGCATGAGGAAAGAGTCACAGAAAAGTGGAAGAAGGGGCTAATTGTGAAGATCTTAAAGAAAGCAGACATGAGGGATTGCAACAACTGGAGAGGAATGACACTGCTATCAGTGATGAGTATAAGGTGTTTGGGAGAATAATGATAAACAGAATGAAGGTCGTGAAACACTAAGAAAGGAGCACCCAGGAGTTAGACCGACAAGAGGAACGTGCGATCAAATATCAATCCTGAGGAATGTCATCGAACAGGCACAAAAATGGAACGCCGGACTGTTTGCATTTCGTGGAGTTTTAGAAAGTGTTTGACTCTGCACCAGGAGAGCCCTTGGAAAATATCAGAATCGCATGGGGTGCCAGAGAAGATGGCCAATATGATCAGAGAGCTATAAGATGGACTCGAGTGTGCCGTGATTGAAGAATGGGAAATATCAGAGTGGTCCCAGATTAAAACCGGAGTTAAGCAGGCATGTATCATGTCATGTTCCTGTTCCTACTGGTAATAGACTACGTGACGAGAAGACTGATTGAGAACAGGGAAACAGGAATGAGGTGAAAGTTCACGACAATATTAGAAGACTTGGATTTTACAGACGACTTTACAGTTATATCATCGAGGTTCCATCACATACAATAACAACAAGAACGAAAGGGATGTTGAACATCAAGAAGTGCAAGACAATGAGAATGAATGAGAGAGGAGACAAGCAGGTAAAGGTAGGGGAAGACGAGGTGAAAGACGTGGAAGCGTTTGTTTACCTGGGGGCAATAGTGACATCATCAGGAGGATCACAAAACATCAAGAGCAGGACAAAGAAGGCAAGGACAGCACATGTGAGACTGAGGAAAGTATGGAGTGCAGCAAATATAGCAGTTAGAACGATGGTCAAGCTATTTAAGTCTTTAGTGGGGTCAGTGCAGTTATATGAAAGCGAAACGTGGGATGTGTCAGAAAAGATGCATTCCATTTCTCAGATGCTTGTGGAGGATCCTGGGGATAAGGTAGCAGTAGATGTGGCAAACAGTGAAGTGGCAGAGAAGGCAGACACGAATTCAATAAGTGATGAACTGAGGAAATGACGATGGAACTGGAAAAGACACGTGCTACAAAAGGAAGATGACAACTACTGTTAGACGACGTTAGGGTGGACATCGGAAGGAAAAAGGGCACGAGGGAAACCGAAACCAACCTGGAGAAAGAACAGCGGAAGCAGAAAGAAGGAGTGCAGGATGAAGCGGCTGGAATGGGATTAAGATGGTGGTCAAGATGGTAGCAAGAGACAGGATGATTGAGAGAGAGAGAGAGAGAGAGAGAGAGAGAGAGAGAGAGAGAGAGAGAGAGAGAGACGCCGTCTTATGCGCCTTCTGGCGTGTTGAGACTGCAAAATAAGTGGTGTATACGCCTCAGGAATAGTACATGTATAAGATTTGTAGAAATAACACTGCCCCTTAGGGACATCAGATACAAACCCCAAAATATGGATGAATGGGTGATATATATTTTTTGATTGACAGTTGATCGATTTTTTTAAAAATTGAGATCATTGCTGTACACATCAAATTCTTAATAATGTCAATGGAACACACACACATTGTTTATGAAAAAAAATGTAAACTATTTTAGAATCGGGCATCGATAGCAGGTCTGCAGCTGAATAAAGTTGGGAGAAGACACAACATTTGAAGCTTTAATGGGCTCGTGTCGGTCTGTCGTGTTTCTAGTTTGTGACCTTGAGATTCCACAGATAACTAGTTAAGCATGATACTTATGCATGTACATTTTGTTTTACTGTACAATACTTTAAAGATTGAGAATTAATATTTATGAGATGGTGATATATATACCATATTGAGAGAGAATATTTGTATACTCCCGTCAGATTTGATTGCGTAGCTCAGTAGGTTAGCACGTCGAGTTCGTGGTTCGAGTCTAGCAAAGGTTTCAATTTTTTCCAGATTACTTTGTGTTAAAACTACATGTTTTGCCTCAATAAAGTAAATTCAAAAGTTTTCAATTTCAAAATATATTGTTGTACATGTTCTCCACTTCTCATCCTCGTCAAATGTCTCTGGTGTAGCATTCATCTTTAAGACACCCTGTACAAGTACGCTTTTGGGGGAAATTCTTGATCCGCCACTGATATCCCAGGAAAGAAGACCTACCTTAGTCATTAAGATTAAATTTGCAATTTTCGAAAATGACTACAAATTACATGCAGTGATAAAATGTCATTGCCCAGAATTAACACGTGATTTCAGAGTTCAAATAATCATTTTCTAAATGACTATGAATTGCATGTAATTGTGTTGGAATTTCATTTGCAGGTTTTCATGTCTCCGTGTCTCGGCAGTTTTGGGATTGCCTTGATTTTGTGTAATAATAATTCAATTATTCTTGGCATTTTTGGTATCGGGACCCGTCCTGTAGATTGTCCTCACTACCACCCTCATACGCAACTGAATATAGTTTGAATGTATGTTAAGTGTTTTGTTATATAAAATCATTGTCATGCACATATAATTCTTAATAATATCAATGGAACATACACATTGTTTGTGAAAGAATGTGAAACTATTTTAGAATCGGGCATCGTCAGCAGGTCTGCAACTGAATACAGTTGGGAGAAGACACAACTTTTGAAGCTTTTATGGGTAAATTCCTCAAGCCGATGTGTCGTGTTCCTAGTCTGTGACCTTGGAATTCCACAGATATCTAGTTAAGCATAATACTTATGCATGTACATTTTGTTTTACCATACTTTAAAGATTCTGAATTAAAGCTCAACAGATGGTGACGTACATACCTTCCCTTGTTGGAAATCGAGGACGAGTCGACTCTGAGACCTTTCAGGCCTTTGATTTCTAGGTTGTGAATATATTCATAGAAGTATACTGCAACGTCATAATGGTTGACTTTCTTTTAAAACTTGAATGAAAATATAAACATCAGCAATATTTGTCTACTCCTTTCAGTATTGGTTGCATACAATGTAGCTCAGTAGGTTAGCACGTCGAGTTCGCGGGTCCAGCAAAGGTTTTACAATTTTTCAGATTACTTTGTACTAAAACTACATATTTTAACAATATAAAGTAAAATTAAAAGCTTTCAAATCCAAAATATTGTTGTACATGTCCTCCACTTTTCATCCACGTCAAATTTCTCTGGTGTAACATTCACTGTGTACGCCTCTGGGGAAATCCTTGATCCGCCACTGATATCCCAGGAGAGTTCACCACAGTCACTAAGATTAAATTTACAATTTTCGAAAATGACTACAAACTACATGCAGTGATAAAATGTCATTGCCCAGAATTAACACGTGATTCCAGAGTTCAAATAATCATTTTCTAAATGACTATGAATTGCATGTAATTGTGTCTGCAGTTTTGGGATTGCATTGATTCCGCAAAGTCCACGACAACGGAAATATGAAGGTATAGTGAGTAAATCTTAATGTTGTTCCCTATTATGAGGAAATTCCTGTAGAATGAATAAACATTGTTTAAGCTAAACCAAAATTCAATATACTTCACTGAATGTAAATTCTATTGACTTAATGCATTTGAAAATTCTATTTACTGTATTCAACCAAAATAATTCATCTTATAAAATTTTAACATATACGAGTTTGTACATAAATCATGTAATTCAATGCATAAGGCCAAAAAATGAATGTTTACGGTAACCAGATGAAAAAGATTGGATCGGTAGGTCGGATTTTTAGAAATGCTTTCAGTGAATTACTATCTGTGTAGTTGTTGTATATCTTGACAGTTGTAAACAACCTCACCTGGGAATTGTGTTATATCGTTCAATTTTCCCACAACTTTACATTCATTGTTCTATGGTACCTTCACATTCACAGATTTATCGTGAAGTTTTTTTTTTACATGTCAAAACATTTGCCCCTACGTTCACGGATCTTTACGGGTGTGTACGAGTTGTGGCGAGTTATCAACGGATACTGACGAGTGATTTACGATTGACTACGAGTGGGAGATCCGTAAGGACTCGTAAGAAAAATCCGTGAGTGTGAAGGTGGTATTAACCTCTTACCCGAGAATTTTTCACTCATATGGAGACGTCACCATTGCCGGTGAAGGGCTGCAAAATTTAGGCTTTTGAAGCTCTGCGCTTACGGCCTTTGAGCAGGGAGGGATCTTTATTGTGCTACACCTGCGATGACACGGGGCCTAAGTTTTTTGCAGTTTCATCCGAGGACCGATTTACTTACTTTCATTTACTTACTCCTCTTACGACAAGTAAGGGGTACTGAGGACCTATTCTAGCCTGAATCCCCACGGGTTCTTTAAATTGAAGTAATCATATTGGTTGGAAACATCTATAAATGCGGTGGAATTTCGGAATGGTACAATAACACTTATCAACTCCATTGAGGGGCACGTTATTTGAAGGTCAGAGATAAAACACTCACCGTTTTCATTTACCCGGATGAAGTAGAGTAATAGTGGGTTCGGTTCCGGAAGGAGACGAACTTTCCGGAAAATTATATAATTTTCTTTTGATAAACATTCTTGAGGCAGGGCGAAAATATAGGGTCGGTCGGGTGACCGTAAACACATATTTTTTGCCTAATTTTAAGACAAGAAAATAAAAACTTAGTGCGCTGGGTTTTTTTATATTTGTGTATGTATATGTCTGTCTCTGTCTGTCTGTCTCTGTCTCTCTCTCTGTGTGTTTATATAACTATAAACATGTCACGGCGACGTATACTGATTACTGGTCCGTGAGAGTTGATAAAGATTATGTATGACCTGTTTCCGAAGATTTTCTAGAATTTTGTTAAACCGTTGTGTAATTCTGCGGAAGTATAGACACTGAATGCACAAGAACAAGAGGCTATTTAAGGGCGACATGCCAGATCCACGCAGTTGGTGTAGGTCAATACAACTGCAAATCCATCTTATTCAAAAGAATGAATAAAGCAAACATCACTGTATCTTTACACAGGTCCTTTTGATATTCCTAGCGATATCAGGCTGGTTGAGTATTTGTAAGACAGAGACCCCAGTCGTTCCTAATCGTCCCTGCTGTGTGTCGACTTATAGAACCTGTTTCAAGTTCTTGGATTGTGGGACCAGAGAGACGCATGGAGAGGCCTGCTTCCATTACTGCGGCAAGAGGTACAAGACCTGTCAAGCAATGACGAACCAATGTCGGTCTCCAAAAACGCTAAATCTGGAACCACTAAGTATGGTGGATTTCCTGCGATACGCGACCTCCGACGAATGGAGAAAAAACCAGCATGTGTAAACGTTACTGTGGATGTGAACATGGATTTACTATACGAAAAACTTCATACAGTGTATGTGAAAATAACTTTACTATACGAAAAACTTCTTACAGTGTATGTGAAAATAACTTTACTATACGAAAAACTTCATACAGTGTATGTGAAAATAACTTTACTATACTAAAAACTTCATACAGTGTATGTGAAAATAACTTTACTATACGAAAAACTTCTTACAGTGTATGTGAAAATAACTTTACTATACGAAAAACTTCTTACAGTGTATGTGAAAATAACTTTACTATACGAAAAACTTTTTACAGTGTATGTAAAAGTAAAACTATAAGAGAAACTTCTTTCAGGGGTTGTGAAAATAAATTTACTATAAGAGAAACTTCTTTTAGGGGTTGTGAAAATAAATTTACTATAAGAGAAACTTCTTTCAGTGGATGTAAAACTTTTACTATAACAGAATGACAAGAGAAACACACACACACACAATATATATATATATATATATATATATATATATATATATATATATATACATGTGTATATATATATATATATATATATATATTAAGTACCGAGATTGTAATCAAAGTCTTAATTAAACATAACTGCCCTTAATGAAATATATCTAAAATAAAGCACAGCCACTATATTTGGATACCCACATTCACCTACTATGTACATTCTTTTCACATCTAATTACCTATAGGTATAGCTGACTAGCTCAGTTGGTGAACGTGTCACCTGCAGATCTGTAGATTGCGAGTTCAGTAGGGGGGGGGGGGGGCTTTATTATTTCATATTACTTTCTTCTAAAACAGCATTTTTGATTAAATAAAGCAAGTTTGAAAATTTTCAATTTCAAAATATCACAGTACATATCCTCCACTTTTCATCCTTATAAAATCTCCCTGGTGTTTTATTCCCCCTGTTAACCTCGCTTTGGATTACGATGGAATTCTCGCCACGATGTCACACGTGCACGCTACACAGTCATTGAGAATGGAAATGGGATACAGTTATTGGACGTAAATTTAAGAGGATCATAGAAGATACATGCTGCATTTGGATTTTTAAAAAAAAAAATAAATATGAATATTTTAATAACTGCATCTCATTTCCATTCTCAATGGCAGCGACAGCATGACAAAACTTCAATCGTCATCGAAAGCAAGTTTTTATACACTTGACTAGATGGTTGGACGATTTATGGCGCTAGTCACGCACTTTTAGGAGAATTGGTTCGTGAGTTCATTCCCCGATAGAGGCAGATGTGGTATTTAAATATAGTGAATTTTTCTGTACTTTATATGTATGTGTGGATTGACTATGTACTTTTACCCTTGTCGATATTTTTGTAAAAGTTAAGTGTAAGACTAAATATCTGATTAACATTAACATGCATTTCAATAATTTGGTTCAAACTCTGACTGTACATACTGGAGTTAAGATACTGTTGACTGAGAAATTAACACGATGGTTTTAATTTCACTATGTTCACGATTGATCATTTCCCCACAAAAGTAATCCCATACTGAATGATTTATTGAAGATGCCTGATAAATAAGCGCAATGTACATACATGTAATAGTCAAGATGTTTATTCTTTGTATGACGTTGCTGGCTCATTATAAAACAAATTCACAAAACAAGATGTATTATAAAACAAATTCACAAAACAAGATGTATTATAAAACAAATTCACAAAACAAGATGTATTATAAAACAAATTCACAAAACAAGATGTATTATAAAACAAATTCACAAAACAAGATGTATTATAAAACAAATTCACAAAACAAGATGTATTATAAAACAAATTCATAAAACAAGATGTATTATAAAACAAATTCACAAAACAAGATGTATTATAAAACAAATTCACAAAACAAGATGTATTATAAAACAAATTCACAAAACAAGATGTATTATAAAACAAATTCACAACACAAGATGTGACGACCCGTCCATGGGTTTATTGTCAAATGGGCAAGCGTCTCAATAACATCAAATCATCACAAAAATATCAAATCGTCAAATTTGTACAAAGTATCAGCGCAAATGGTTGGACATCAAGCTCATCATGTCCAACATATCAAAATTTTGTGCAAACTTCTGACAGTTCTGTACTTGTCTGGCCAAACCATGTTTGCCCCGCAGTGTAGAATAATGAGAAATTGAGACGGGTCCTCTAATTGTTACAATGCGGAAAGTTTGTACAAGCCCCCCCCCACCCCCCCCCCCCTAGTACAATTTCACATGCACACTTACGCTGAAATTTAACGAATATTTGCATGAAACGTGTGAACGCCATCGCCTTGATGCTTGAATGACATCACCATGAACGCCTTGCGTTGCTAGGGTAGTTGCTGCCACTATTCTAAATGGATGGGAGTTATCATTGGTGCTGTCAATTCCCAAGGCACTGCGTTGATATTGCAATAAATTGATAGCGAGTCGGAGGTTGTCCCCTAAAGCAAGTTAACAAAGGGGTGTTTGGGAAGGGTGTTCCATGTAATTTAGCATGGCTACAAAGGGACATGTTGCGTCGTTAGATGCCAGTACAAGGAGTGTTGTACCAATGCCCAATAGGTCTGTCTTAAAACATTTGATTGAGAGTTGGATTTCGGCCTGATGTAACAAAAATGTCATGGAACTTTGAGTAGTATTGTCCTTGGACAGTGTAAATTCATCTATTCGTAAGAAAATATGAAACACATGTGTAAAGGCAGCTCTAAGTAACTTGGTTTCATATATGGTATGACCTGTTTATGAGGTATTAAGTTATGGGCAACCGTGGATATTTTAATTGAGGGTTCTTGGATACCCTGTAACAGTTTTGTAATAAAAAAAGGGTAGTCAGTAGGGTGAATATTGTGAAATGTTTTGGCGTAAAAACTTATGGCTGCAATAAATGATTGAGCAGTTGAATATTTGTAACCGGTAAGGGATAGATAAGCAATAAATTGTGTAATGTGTGTATCTGGTGGCAGCCATGTCTGATGTAGGTTATGTAGGCTGTGGAATATTTCAAAGGTCGAGGTACCTACGTCATATGATGCCATTAAAACCAATGCCGTGATAAAACACATAACCCTCGGTGATTTTGCAGACTGACTGTTCAGGATTTGTACAAGGGCAATGTTGTCTACTTGTAGAATGCCTTTTGGTTGCAAATTGAGACATACCATAAACGCCAATGTAATAGGTACCAATTCTAGAAAAGTTATATCTCACAAATTGGGGTATTAACCATAAAGACGGTCACGATACATGAACCTGTTGCCCGAGGAAGTAACCTCCACAACTAAAGTTGGATGATCCTGCGTCATATGTCGAGTTGTAAGGTGTCTGATGTAGCAGATATTAAACTATCAATTTTAAAAGTTGACCTTGGCTAGAAGGGCACCTTGACCAAATGTACTTACGACAGTGTTGTTTTTTAAGTTGGTTGAGACGTGATCTGGACATTGACTTAAGTGTTTAAGGCATGACGAATTATAGGGAAATGAAAGATTGATGTTGACAAGGATTGGAGTTTGAAGCCATTGTTGTTGTGGGTGCCCGAAAGGAGTACTTACTTTGAATTTGTTAGGTTGGGTCAGGAGTGTATTACAGTTGGTCCACAACATGAATGGATGCCGGCTGTTGGATTTCAGGCAGCTGTGAACATCCACATAGCGGCTTGTAACATGCAACCTTGAAATGTAGTGTTGCATTTGTGTTGCGAGAAATTGATTGTTTGTTTGTTAGGCATCCCGGCGAGGATTATTTACTATTGAGACGTCACTTGTTTAGCGCTCAAATCCGTAGCAGCGAGGGATCCTGCCAGTGCCAATGCCTGTTGCAAAACGGGATCTCCGTTTTCAAGGTCATAACCGAAAATCCCCCCAGTTCCGTGAGGATCCGGGTTAGAATAGGTCCTCAGTATCCCTTGCTTGTCGTAAAAGGCGACTAAATGGGGCGGTCCTTCGTTACCTAGCTGGTACGATAAAGATCCCTCCCTGCTCAGAGGCCGTAAACACCTAACATTGGCCTAAATTTTGCAACCATTCATCGGCAATGGTGACGTCTCAATATGAGTGAAAAATTCTCCCGAGGAAAGTTAAATAGTATAAAATCAAACCGAATCGAAAGACCTGTAATTCTCACATCTAAATGCCGAGCGTTTGGCGAAGTAGCAATCACTAATTATGTTTACGTCTTAAGTTTGACGCAGCAATGACACGAGCGGGTCCCGAACTTACGACCTCCCCGGTTACGAAGCGAACGGTCTAGAATGCTGACCGGGAGGTCGTGATGACTCATAAGTTTGAGTGTTGACCGGGAGGTCTTAATGACTCTTAGTAAGAATGTTGACCATGAGGTCGGGATGACACATTAGTTAGAATAATGTCCGCATTCTACCTTATGATGACTCACAAGGTAGAATGTTGACCATGAGGTCGTGATGACTCATAAGTTAGAGTGTTGACCGGGAGATCATGGTGACTCATAAGTTAGAATGTTGACCGGGAGGTTGTGATGACTCTTAAATTAGAATGTTGACCGTGAAGTCGTGATGACTCATAAGTTAAGAGTGTTGACCGGGAGGTTGTGATGACTCATAAGTTAGAATGTTGACCGTGAAGTCGTGATGACTCATAAGTTAGAATGCTTACTTCAGGACTGGGAGGTCGTAATGACTCATTATTTAAGGCGTTCATACACACACACACGCACGCGCAATACACACAGAGAGAATCCTTAAATTATTTCATATCAATAAATATTAGAGAGTGTTTAATTGATATGAAATAGGAATTCTTGATGACAAAATTATTGATTGATACCAATAGACAATAGATAGGCGAATGACACTCCAAAAAAGAACGGAACTAGTATATACGAAGCAGTGCTAAATCTCCGGTTTAGCAATATTTCTGTCATCCCGAATTCCAGTTCTTGAAAAGTCTAATTTTAATTGATATCAATGATCATCATTAATTATTCAATAAATACTGTTCATTTTAACAATTCGAGTTTAAATCAATAGACTTTGCATTCGTAATAATATTTATATTTCCAATGGCTTTGCCTTCGATATCGTTACCAATTGTAATGATAGTCATTTCCTCATGAATGTGAAGCAGTTGTAAACAATGTTCGTATGAATCTTTTAAGATATAGTACGTGGTCCTTAACTGGTGGGAATTCCGACAGAAATGAAAGTAAATTAAAAAAATAAATTTCATCTTTGACAATATCAAGTACATGAGGGTATGAACTGTCACGCTTCACGTCGTATACTTAACATTAGCGCATCACACTGGCGTGAAGCGGTGCAGTTCATGTCGTTATCTATTTCATTTAAGTGTTATAAGCATTCTTCGTGGTTCTGAATATGCTTGTAGCTCGGCACAAATAAAATCAGACATAAAATTTCACTGCTAGTACTACAAAGGAAATGAAAATAAAAGTTGACGGAGCCGGTGAAATATTTGCACAAGCTAAATTAGAATTTCTTTTAATATCATTGCTGAATTGGACTAGGAATTCAACAGTCTTAAAAATCAATTAGAATTTTTGTTGTTGAAAGAAATAGGAAGTAATCTGAGTGCAGTTAATCCGAGAAACAAGAATTCAATGGGAATTTCCCCTGGAACTTAGTGTACGGATACTTCATAAAAAATTCATGAAGTGTACAATTGATCCGACTTACCTAAACATAAAAGAATCCATGACTTATAACGGTATTGATATTGTTCTACTAGCAAGGGGATTCCCGTGAAATAACTACATCTCAATCAATTTCTTGTTTGGAAAATACGTATTTTGATTTCGGAATATGATTTTGTAACGATTGATTGAAAAGATCTGTGTCTATACATGTATATTCTTAAGTTGAATTGTTCTTTGTTTTTCTTTTCTTTATTGTGATAATTAATTAGATCTAAGACGAGACCGTCTATTAGTTTTTCAGCAGTCTACATCGTATACATCCTAACTGTATGAGCAATATCATTATGTTTAAAAATAAGAACATACGACTTTCAACCACCCATCCTTATTATCTGATATTCATTTCCACTATATTGAGCAAACAGGACAGCCGACATAAATGATTTTGAAAAAAAGGCCTATAAATACCATTTTGTGCAATACCAGCCGGCGACAAAAAACAAACAAACAATTAAACGCAAAACATTTAGGAGAACTGAAATGGATCTGGATTTTTTAAAATTGAAATAGATACATTTTCTGGAACGTTCTAAAGCAGATTTGCTGAAGGTCACCGGTAAATTTGTGAATGAAGGTTGATTTCATTGCATGTGTCTACCGTCACCCGATCACGTGCTGTGTTTAATTATCTTTTTTAAAAAAAAAACTATAAAAAACCCCACATAAAATATTCAATACTAGCGGATCAAACAATTACACTTAAAGAATAATGAAAGACCAAACAAAGGTAAAAATGACATATCTGATTGGTTCATACCCAAGGCGGAAGAATATCTAATATGAATGAAAAATATATCACGTGCAACACATTTAAAAATGATTATGAAATCGTCGTCAGTCGGTTAAGAGGATTTTTGAAGAGATTAAATGAAACATGAAGTGTGACTTAAATTATAGAAAGCCTTTTTTTAAAAAATTTAAATTCATTGTACATATATTTATACTTGAGCATCCTGTAAAATTCCTTTTAAAAACTCACCCAATTTCTTAAAATAATAACCTCCAACTCTTTACAACAATATCAATGTCATCTTATTTTTAAAAGTACTTAATGTTAGTTTATCACGTTGCATTCAGTTTACAGAAAAAAAGTATATCTCCTAATACATTTTTCTCTCTAACGACACCATCCGATATATTCGTAATAAAATTAATCTTGTAATTCAATGTCCTAAAATTGTACATAGTGGTGAAAAAAAAAAAACCCTATAAAATAAATCTACATTTTTTTTTATTCTTCCATTTACAAGATAATATTATTTTTTCCCAACCAAAATCACCCAGTCTTAACGACAAAGAAATCGACATAAAAACAATAGAAAAGTTAATTACGAATCCCTATGTAATTCGTATTGCGAAATCAATTAATTCATTTAAAACCTGCCAATATTAAAATTGGTGAACCCGGAAGAGCAATTGAGCTTAGTACGGGTTCAAACACCACTGGCAATCTTTAGATTAAATATTTTTACTTCTATCGTACTGCAATTTGTCTTCGTGATGCATTCGACTGATTTTCAATAGGCCTACTGTATGTTCAGTAATGGTTAAATACTTGAAAGAGTCCTTGAAACAACCTTTACTTTCATAACTACACTTAAACAGTTCTAATTTCGCATAGCAGCTTGTAATGTTTAAATAACCCCATTTGCACGTGCAGACATCACCAAAATTTGGAATTGTCTCATTGATTGATGCGCTATTGAAATTGATCACCATTAAGTTCAAACGTTATAACGCAAAGCATAGATAATGGACAATATTCATATTTTACTCAAACCAAAAACTACACATTTATATATTATATGACACTTTTATTTCAAGCAAACCCGTCTCCATAAATTGTTCTGTAAATGTGATGTAAACTATTTGATAACATGAATGCCATGTGTTTACATGACGAACACAATCTTGAATTTAAACAGAGCTAACTTATTTCTACGTGAAATGGTAATTTCAATTTTATGGAGATAGCGAATTGAATGTACAATGAAATTAAATTGGACTAGACCATTCTGTTTCCTTTCAAAGTGTTATTAAGATATTGGATTTCCACATTAAACATGCTTCTCTTTACACTTTTAAAACGACGAGATCCTGTACCTTAGTCACCGAATTTTCTTTTCGATATTAAACCACCCCCTTACACAATAGTTTCAGAAAATATCAGTTGAGCTGGACGTTACACGTTTTAGGGCTCTGTGTCGTTTGTCAGTATGGAATTTGCTTCGTCTGAAATTCTGTGTACATGGTTCGCGTTTCAGGTCGCCCACTTTCTCTGCTACCACTTGAATCGTAGGTCTCTTATCCGCGGAGGGATCCATGCACCATAAAATGAGATTTTTAGTCGATTCTGTCATGTTGGCCTCTTGGCATTTTTCTACGACATTGTTCATTCCAATAGGATCCACTTTGCTTGTAAACAAATCCAGAGTCATCATCCTCTGGTTGTCGAAACAGCGATTGCTGAGCAACAACTCGTAAAACAGAAGTCCTAAAGCGTAGATGTCAGCGCATGCAATGTATATTTCACCCCTCAGAACATCCGGTGAGAGGTATACAAAATTACCTACTCCGATGGTTTCCTTATCCATAGGGAAAGTAGCACAGCGGGGGAGGCAGCCTCCCGTTAATCTAACATTTCCATGAAAGTCCACCTGGAAAACAACAGGCAACATATGCTTCAATCAACTTTTCAAAAAATAAAAACTTCCCAAACATACAGCTTTAAATTGGCGTTTTGTTATTTTCACGGTTTCTTGTCTAAATCAATTTCACGCAGTGTTAAATTCATGGATGTTATTTTCTTTCTACGCCTAGATAAATGGTATGGCTAGGTCATATTAACTGCCGTTTTAAGTTCTGATACTTTTGTTCAAAACTGATAATAGCGAAATATTAATTTCAGCTAAAATAAGGCTGTAAATAGTATCACTTTATTGGATATACTTGATACAAGTCACAATCGCTGTATATCATTTCCGCATTCTTTGAAACATTTAATTCATTCGCATACACAAACATGCATTAAGAACAAATATCGTATGCAACTGCATGTAACATGAAATGTTTTGCTGTATATATCGTTTCGAAACATTTTAACATACCGTAATGGTATTTGAACTGAGTTCCATGTGGACGAGCTTTTTACTGTGCAGATATTCTAGCCCCTTTACCACCTCTTCCAGTATTCTCGGAATTTCATTCTTGAGACGGAGGAATGTTGAGTTTGTATAAACTTTCAGACTTTGCATGTGATCCAAGTAAACGAAAGCGGGGATCGGCGAGTCTGAGTGGTGGATCCCTAAGAATTTGGCCACAGATGGGTGATCCAGAAACCTGGAGAAAAGAAAACACGTACATGTACAAGAGCACGGAAGTGAAGTCTTCTTTCTTAAACATACATGTAAAAGTTACTTATATGTTTAGGAATAGAAAATAAATGTATCTTTTTTCACATTTGAACAACAGAATTTATTCAATGAATTGATGGTATTGAACAGTTGGCTTAGTCTATATAAGTATCTCCTTGAAGATCTATGTATTTCAATTTTTGCGTCACATTCTAGAATTCTTCACTCGTAAAGGGACGTCACAAGGTTAAAATGAGGAGCCACCAATTTTAACCAATGTATTGCGCTCGGGACTTGCAATAAAGCACTCAGGGCCGTAAATTAACCTTCAATTTGGAGGAGGCAGGAAATTAGGCGGGGGTCTGGGGGCCGCACAGGCCCCCAGACGCTGAGCACATTTTGTGCACACTGAACACTTTTCGTGCAAAATCCTTGATTCTAGGGCCTTCTAAGATGTTACTTGACTAACTCATTCTAAAAGAAAGATTTGGAATGCTTTTTAAGGGAGGTATCATGTTCTTAGTTATTGGAAACAACAAATTCTAATGAACTTTATATTTTAATTTTTTTTGGCTCAAAAGTTGGAGGAGGCAGCTGCCTCCTCCGCCTCCATGTAATTTACGGCCCTGGCACTGAGGTTTATTCATCGTGTCAACACCAACTATGACAACGGACCTACGTGTTTTACGTCATATATGAAAGACTAGTGACTTTCACTTTTAATGACTGGTGTTGAACGAAGGAAGAATGTTGTCATTATATGCACAACAATCATTAAGTACTTACCGTAATTTTGTAACTTCTGCAAAAGTTTCTGAAATTCCAGACAAAGGTAGATATACTTTAATGAGAATGGCTTCATCACCTTTCTCACTTTCGTCGTATAAACTTGCACTTTGAAGAGCAGTCCAAATCCCTCGTGGTATACGCCTGTCATTTTGGGAACTGTTCGAACAACGCAGAATGATGTCGGAGCAGCGGAATTCACCGGAGTCTGCGTACTCGTTAAAGTCATCTCGGAGACGAATCTCTCGTCCCATGAAATCATCAACATAAATATGTCCCGTTCCGTACTCCATCAGATGATGTTTCAGCGTTTCCATGCCTTCCATCATCTGTTCGTACGACTCGCGAGATTCAGTAGTATTTATACGACAAAACGAAATGTGGTCTAGCAACTCTTCATTTGCTTTAATCATAGCAGGAATGCTCTTCTCTATGACTTCTAGCAATTCTCGCGGACGTTCCATTATTTCGGAAACAAACTTCAAGAGTTGACTTTCATCACCCTTTTCAGGTTGCAAAAATCGATGAAGAAACTTCTCCGAAACATTTTTGGCAACATTGAGTGGATCATTCATAAACTTCTCCATTTTTTTGTTCCATTTGGCCATTTCATATGTTTCGTATATACGAGAATGCCGGAGCTTATTTGATAATGTATCGAAAGGGTGCAAAAATCTGCTCACCAGCTTGACTGGTAATGGGGCAGCATGCAAAACGTCGAAATCATAATCGCCACATCGGCCTATTTTGATTTGAAGCAGAGATGACTTTCGCCTGGCGGTGAGGTCATATTCTTCCGAGGACACACTGTCGGAATCAGAATGCAACTCTCCTTCTATTGAGACTAAATCACTTTGTAAGATATGAAGTTCTGCTTTGATTTCATTGAAAATTTCTCTTTCCACTGCCTGACATTTTTTAGTATCTTCCTCCCACTTTGTAAATTCTTCGGTGATTCTAATCAAAAGCGTTTCATGCAGGGTTTTCTGGACATCGGGCCACATATCATCCTTTGTTATCGAAGTTAAATCCTGTTGTATCCAATGAACGAGCCGGAAATGTGTGGCCGGTTGTTTCAAAACATCTTGGAATAACTGACAGATTTCTTTAACGCTTGTGTCTATGTGTGCCTTCTGGTCGTTTAGGACTTCCTCTGACTTCAGCCGTAAACTCTGAAGTTTTTCATGAACGTGTTTCATTTTGGTTTTTAAATGCTGCTCTGTATCGTCCACGGACTTGACGATAGTTTTCAGGTGATGGACACTTCGAAATAGGACTGTTTCCATCCATCTAGAAGCAAAGATTATGTGCATCATATACCACTGAGCATGTTACATATTGTGAATCATTCATTGAACATTCTTTTATTTTGTGACGCGTACATAATGCAAAGTTAAAATCTTTTGAAGGGGAATAACATGCCAGAGAAATTTCATATGGATGACAAGTGGAGGATATGTACAGTAATATTTATGAAATTGAAAACGTTCAAATTGACTTTATCTAGTCAAAAATGCAGTTTTAGTAGAAAGTAATCTGAATAAAAGATGAAACCCCTCGTGGACTCGAACCCACGACCTACAGATCAGCAGTTGACACGTTAACAGACTAAGCTACCCAGCTAGGCAATCAAATTTAAAAGGAATATACATGTACAAATATTACTGATATTCATATTTTCATTCAAGTCTTAAAAGTAAGACAGCCATTACAACGATGTACTGTATCTCCCTAAGTTCATTTCACCAAATATTGTATTTTTGATAATTGTGAATCTTAGATGTAAGCTATGGACTCGGCTGTACGATAAATACTTACTTGTATGTAGACTTTATTCTTTTGTCTGTTGCTTTGGCCACCAACTCCTTCAAACCCTCCAAGAAAAGTCTATAATCTTTGGTAATGTAGTCTTTGTCAACAGACAGTTCTTCTTTGGCACGCTTAGTTGAAAACCGGATCACACCGGATCTAACCAGTCCAGGCCAGTAGTTCTCCAACTTCCGAACCGCATATTCGTACACGTGTTCCTGTTCGTCCTTCTTGACATTGTCCCACAAGTTACACACAAATATTGCACATTTGGGGTCAAACAATGTTCCAGTATCGTCTGACTTCTTTTTTTGCTTGTCAATAATCACTTTTAGAAGATTCCCTAGCTGTTAAAAATAACAATACACAATGTATGCACAAATTCATCTTTCTTATCAAAATCAAACCATTCTCGAGTTTTATTTTATCTTCAAATATTCAAAGTTCTTAAAATTATTCAAAATTATTTAAAATACAATCAGTTATATCTATTCATGATACATGTAACTTTCAGGATGGAATATATAATATAGTACGTACTCTATCTTCATCAACACCGCCGGCATTGTCGGATTTTATGACGTAGATAAACCCCATGATATGGTTTTCTGAGACAAAATGTGTAATAACGGAATCCATGGCAGAATTCTCACCGATTCCTGGAGAGTCCACTAGTACAACTCCGCTCTGAATTAGATAATGAATCAGGTAAGATAAAGTATCATGGATTTATATCATATAACGTATAATTGATTCATCATATAATCATTGATTTATATCATATAAAGTATCACTGATTCATCATATAATCATTGATTTATATCATATAAAGTATCACGGGTTCATCATATAATCATTGATTTATATCATATAAAGTATCACTGATTCATCATATAATCATTGATTTATATCATATAAAGTATCATGGGTTCATATTATACAACGTATCATTGACTAATGAATATCATACATTGTATATATCAGAAACATCACGTAAAACTAGACATTTTGATGTCTTATCTTTAGAATGAAAATCAAAGAAAGAAAAACGTTAACAGTTTAATTTGGAATAAATAATTTCATCAAATGTTCGATCTTTAACCGTGCAACGTTTAATCAGTGTACCCGGGAGCGACTTGGAATATACCTTCAATATTTCCATCGGAAGAGACAGTTGAACCTCGCTAATCCTAGAGACACTCTCTCTCCTGTTTACATCGGTCACAAATATTCTATCCCACAATTTATCTTTCATTTCTCCTTGATGTATATTCTCTATTTCCTCCGTGTCTCCATTCATGTGAACGATTCGTGCTCGGCGGTTCACTCCGTACGATATTTTCGTAATAACAGATGTGCAAGGGTTGTGATGGACCGGCAAAATATCCTCCCCAAAGAGAAGATTGAGGAAGCTAGATTTGCCAGCAGAGGTCTCACCTTCAGGAGAAAGGATGAACATTAAGTACATATATGTTTCTTTGTATGAATATGATGGATATTCCCAATCATAGATACTTTTTATGTCTTCAACAACCTTTAAACACTAAGTTCGCTTTTTGACTTTAAGAAATTTCTGAATGTAAAGTAAAACACGCTAATACATGTAGCAAAGTGCTGGGGACGAACATAATTGATTCGTTATAAACGTAATTCGTTACTTCTTATAAGTTCAAAAATATTTTTTTAACTACAGAGAAATAAAAATCACTTCGCTTTATGCGTGGATTCATTATAAACGTGTTCGCTGTATCCATGTTTTACTGTATTCTGATTTAGTGATATACTCCATCAACATAGGTCTGCTCATGGAATTGAATACAGAAGATATACATAGATAGTGTCTGAAAATACACTGTTGGACAATAGAGTGCTATTGGATAAACATTCTAACCTGAAACAACGATCATGCAGTCCCCAGTTTTCACTTGTGAGATCCGTTGGTTAAAGTCTATTTCGAAATTCTTCGTCGCCCCTTCAGTGATTAATAATTCCTCCAGGGCCGCGCTCCCTCTTTTCCGTTCCACATTAGGTACCTCCTGCACATCAAACATCCGGAGTGTGTCCTGAATTGTTTTTAACAGTTCCACTATCTTCTGCCGCTTCCTCACGTCCTCCCTGGCAAACTCCATCAGTTTTTCTATGGTCTAGATTAAAACAAGTCAGACACATTATGAGTGACATTCTTTTCCCGGCGTAAAAATTGTGAATATATGTACCAGGGACACTCCGGGATCCGTGACCGATCATTTATAACGTAACCTCCAGTGTGTGTATTTTTTAGGTGGGTTGGTAGGGGTGCACAGGTGCTGGCGTGAGAGGGCCGTTGAAGCAGCAGGATGCTGGGGTCCCCGGCAAAAATCCACGTATTATAAGACCAATCTCTAGACATTGCAAACTTTCGTTTTCAACTTGTCAACTAGCATTTACATCTACTATATTTACAAATACCTGGACTTTAACCACCCTTGCTAGTAGTATAGTAAAATTAAGATTAAATGCATGTTTTGAAAGGTTTTCTGGTTTGTTGTTTTTAAAATTCAGCTTAATTTTTTTCAAAATGACAATGCTTAATATGTACAGGTACGCACGGCCACGTACTCTGGTTCATAATGCTATCATGATTGATTGTATATTGTTTAACGTCCCACTCGAGAATATTTCACTCATTTTGGAGACGTCACCATTGTCGGTGAAGGGGTGCAAAATTTAGGCCTATGTTCGGCGCTTCTGACCATTAAGCAGGGAGGGATCTTTATCGTGCCACACCTTGTGCGACACGGGACTTCGGCTTTTGCGGTCCCATCCGAAGGACCGCCCCATTTAGTCGCCTCCTACGACAAGCACGGGGTACTGAGGACCTGTTCTAACCAGGATCCCCACGGTTAAATTGTAATTAAGGTTACATTGAGGTATTGAATTAAATGTATTAATGGAACTTATCAGAGTTAAATTCAAGCAATGAATGACTTTAATTTGATTTAAACAATTGTGGACCACTACTATTCAATGTACAGAGAACAGATATATGTTGTCAATACGTGTTCTTTACAGCTGTATCAAAATTGATAAAAACAACCGATCGCATAAATCACGTGACCTGTAGGATGATTTTAAACAGGATATGCAAAACTTCTATAGAATTTGGAA
The DNA here is from genome assembly GCF_947568905.1 of Ostrea edulis. NCBI lineage: Eukaryota > Metazoa > Mollusca > Bivalvia > Ostreida > Ostreidae > Ostrea > Ostrea edulis. The sequence continues at coordinate 65,198,806 of NC_079170.1, forward strand.
AAGGTGAGATAATCCGTGGGTGTCCGTCAGAATGGATCCGCTCACATACTCGCTTGTACAACAAACTATGTGAGCGGATCAAAGGATTTTATTTTTAAAAACTGTCAAATTTCTAATAGATGCACATAGAGGGATTTATAAAATAATATAAACGTAATCATCACTTTGTGTCACGTGATGTGTTTAACGACCAAAATTTCTCCACTGCGAAATTATCCAAACCAGAATATGGATGTATTCGTGCAACCATCTTCAACGTCAGAAAGCCAAAAACAGAACACGGACAGATTACGTGCAACCATCTTCAACATTAGAAAGCCAACATCAGAACAGGGACAGATTACGTGCATAGAACCTTCAACATCAGAAGGATTGGATTTAACCCTGGAGTTAACGAGGACATTTTTTAAATGAATTCCTATCTAAGTCGTTAAAATCTCCCCAACTCCATTAAAATGTCTGTCGGGTGAATGGCGTTATAATGAATCAAACTGAGAAAGATTTCTTTATTATTCAAATGTAGTTGCCTTTAAAGTTCATCATGTACTCAGAAATAATATGGTGGTGCACAGAGGGGGTTTAAACCTCCACAATGACAATACTCAATACAATGGACTTGTTCAAGATCACCAATTGTCAGAAGGTTCGGAACTGTCGGTGAAGTTAGGGTATTCAAGATAAAGTGTATGACAATGTTGACTAAAGCAGGATCTGACACAATCACAATAAGTATTGAAGTCCATCGCCTTAAAACGATTAAATCCTTGTAAATCCTTAACAAAAGTCTAAAAATATACACATAGTATTTACTTTATTACACTCGCATGCGCATTCTATACAGAATAATATTTGAAAACTACAGTGTTATGGTTGATCTAGAATTTTATAAAATGGACCGAAAGCTCAATTGTATGGCCAAAGAATTAGAATATGTCAAATGTATGTCACATTTGATATTTAGATTATGTGTAATATTGTATTCACGGTGTACGGTGGAACAACAGCCGATAGCAAACATATACATGTACCGTGTAGAGCTTTATGTGATACTCCTATTTATAAATAAAATTAAATATTCATGATTATCGTAAGAGATTATGAACAGACAATATTTGTGTAGCAGGTAACACTGTCCCCTGGCGTTAGAAATTGTTAGACTTGAAATAACGAGGAAGGGTGCGCTTTAGGTTGTTTGGATCGTCTTATTCAGAATTTCCTGTCGCTAAGGATGAACACAAATATTTCCTCGTTAAATATTTAATGTTTACTTTAAATACACGGTTTTAAATTATCGGACAGGATCTACACATACAACATTTTGATGTGCAGTAATTTGAAATTCAATCCAAAATCCATAGAAGCTTCAGGCCGTGTTAACGCCGATGGCGATGCTGTTTACACTCGTATGTTTTCTATGGACACACGTAAGATGATGCCCTTGTTCTTTGAGGTCTTAGTTAAGATTTGGAAATACATGAGGGTATGAACTGAGACGTTTCTCCTCGGCATGCTCCAGGAAATTAGCGCTTCATGAAAGTACGCCGGCGTGAAGTGTTGCCGTTCATAATCTAGCTTACTTCCAAAAATGAAAGTTATTGTTTTATATTTACATTCTACTTTCATTTCTGCCGGAATTTCCAGCTGTTGAAATAGACATACTATATTTTTCAAGAGTCATACGCGCATTGTTCACAATAGCAACACATTCATAAGAAAAAGGTTATCATTACAATTTGTAAAGATACCAAAGGCAAAAACATTGGAAATGTAATCATTCTGAATTAAACGGAAAAACCACACGCATATCTTTATGAATATTTTACAAAATACAAGTGCTTGAGCAATCTGTAATTGGTGAACTGCATAATTACATATAGGATAGGTGTTATAACGGGTATTTCAATTTGTCGACTAATATATTCTTCGAACTAACCCCACCCCCACTGGTTTTCACTGGGTTTCCTCACCTGAGTTTTGTAGTTGCCCTTTTCCTTTTCTATATGCATGATCAGCCTCTGTTTGATGCTGTCCAAATCACCCAGTCCCCCCAGATTCACGTCCAGCACGTCGGCAATGTCGAAGGCGTCGTCGATGTCATCGCAGACTTCCACATCGTCTACCGTGTAGTGCAAGGTGTCCTCGCGCACCGTCATGACATAGTCCTTTCTAGACATTTTGTCCTTTTTTATATTTTGTTCTCCTGTCCTCAACTACATTACATACATGTAACACTCTCTCGTTTTGAACACAGGTTTCCGGCAATTCAAAGCGGTAAATCCCGGCACATAACACGTGTTTCCTTGTCTCGCGTACGAATATCTGTTTTTATACACTCTTTGATGCCTTCTTTGCTTCGATCTGGAAAAAAGAGAAAGAACCAAAAATTGTCTTCGTAAAGTCAGACAATGTAAATAGCGGCAAGACTGTTGATTTTTTAAAAGTTGAACAAATATCAAGGTGCTCTCGTCTCTAGCTACTGCTCAAGTTCCGCCCCAATAATTATCTGCAATATGACAAAAGGATTCATCCCTGTTTTACCCAAGGTATATAAATACCTGAAATGGTTTCGTGTCGGGTGACGGGCTTTGGTGCCTTCGTGTGCTTTACTGATTCCGTAAAGCAGAATATGCCATAGGATTCAAAACAGTACTAGGTTAAAATAGTAAAAGTAATGAAAAGATTACGTAAAACGGAATTCCAAAGAAAAGTTTGCATGGGAAGAATCTATTTATAGATCTATATAAAGAAAAGAACTTCCGTCAGGACGATACATGTACAAGCCACCGTAAGTTATCGATAAGGAGGACCTTTTTAAAAAGAAAAAAAAGAAAAGAAATGCTGTCAATTACATACTTAGGGCTTTCAGTAATTAGTTAAAAGTCTCATTAGAATATTAATAAACCCCCAAAATTCAAACTGTGTAATATTTAGTTAAAGGCACCACTGCAAGGTCTCCGCTTTCATTTCCTGAATGATTTCTTTGACCGAATTGTATACATCTCAATACAAGCGTAAAGTGCGATAAGTAATTACAGCATAGGGCACATAATCAAAAAGAAAATTAGATATAACCTGGGTATATACTCACTGTCCTATGATAGGGAACAGGGAGCCATTTTCTGTTCCCAATGTTAGACGTGACTTTTCAGAAAATACAGACCCAACTTTGAAATTGCACAGAATCACATAGCGAATTCATCATGAATCAAACTAGTTTCTCTAAATGTTAGATTTGTAACGAATAAAACGGTGTGTGTTTAGAAAAGACCCATAATAACTAAATACATATACTTACAATTGATTCTTTCAGATGTGCCAGAATGTACGGTACAGAAAAAAAATCGTTTGTCGGTCAGGGTATTCAAGCTCGTCGATTAGTTTGATTAGTTGTTTGAGGAACGTTGCTGGCTATCTTGTAGATCTAAAACTGTTTGGTGATTCACGATCTAGAATCGCCAGAAGGGTGTTAATTAATAACTGTAGCGAGGGATGATTGGCAGATTTGTCGTGATCTGATTTGAAAATTATTTACTGAGCAGGGACATGGTCACGAGTAGGTGTAAAACACGGCAAAGGTGATGAATGTTTCACATTTATTAAGGGTTTCTATCTTGATTTTACAAGAATAGTATTACATGATGTACGTAGATGCTCAAAAGTGTGTATCAATGGTTTCTAAAACGGATAAATAATAATACTAAAAATGTACAAAAGGAATGATTGGTTTTTGATTCTTTTTTTTTTTTACATCTTTTTTTCCTCAGTTAAGAAGAATTGATTTATTGTAAGTATTAAAGCATATAAGTATATACTAGTATACAAATTCCTGTTCGTCCTGTTCATAAGTGTACAAAAGTAAAATTACCCCGATCACGCAGGGTATACTATTCGGGATTTCCCATAATGGGAGATTTAGTGCCGTCTGTTTGATACGAAGCCATGCGGTTTTGGGTTACTATGACATCACGAAATCGGACACCTTTAAATAATATCCTTATTATCTACCAAATTCATCTGTATCCGATGTGAAGGGTCCTTAAATTAAATGTTTCTGTGAATATAAAATCGGCACATCGTTTAAAAATAATTTGAAATTCTTCATCTGTGACTGGAGTTGTGTAACGTCCCATTCCAGAATTTTTTGTTTTAATTAAGGTCGGCAACAGCTGTAGATGAAGCGCCGAAGTGAGGTATTCATGGTTGTGAGGTTTCTTTATCATGTCAACGTTCCCCGAAAGTGCAAAATAAAAGCTTTCCTATAGCAATAAATAAGTAAATTAAACGTCTTCCGAAAGTAAAATTAAATGTGAAAAAATCTCACTCATTTCTAAATCATTTTTAAAAAGTTAAGATTAAACCAAAATTTCATTATACATGTTCATTTTGTACTTTTGAATTTCCCGATTGAAATTAGAAATTCTAGAATATTCTTCATCTAAGTCCCGTGGTTTAAATTACCGCTTGTCATGAGCATCGTTTTTATCCATGACTAATACACATACAATTAATACACAGAATTAAAGTGAATCACGTTGCAAGAATAAAGACCATTTTTAAATGAACCCTGATTGTGTATAATATACTAATAACAAAAACTCGTTTAAATGATAAAGTGTGTCCTAAATATGATACATTCTTTACAATGGGATGACAAAGGATATTTCCGTAACTTACCAACAACAATGGAAATTAATATAAATTACATATCTAGGGCGATCTTTTATTCAGTTTCTTGTGAGCTACGGCGAAAAGAACCGGAATAGACGCTGTTACAACTCCCCCATTATTCAATGTCGCATAGTAAGACCAAATGTACAACTATGTTTCAATAAAACTGTAATTATTATTTATTTTATTTATTTTTTTTTTTACAGTTTTGATATTCAGATAACCATTCTAAATCATGATAGTTCTTTCGTATATTCATGGATCCAAAGCTGGTAAAAATAAAAAATAAAAATAGCGCGCACTCCAGTGGGACATCAGATTAATATTCTACACAATATTTCACTCAACATAAGAAGGGACGGACGAAGGCAATGTCTGTTTTAATTCTTCAAAACGACAAAGTCAAGGGTACTGAAGACCTTTTCTAACCCGGATCTATGGAGGTGGACGAGTTTGAAAGCTTTAAGTTTGAAAGTTAAATTACTCTTTAGATGTTATGATACAGTTATATCAAACATAAATATGTTCAATTTTACGATTTATATAATTTCCGGAAGTGACGTTGTTCATGGCCATCAGGATAAACATACATAGGGATGACACGAAAAGTGGTCGCGAAGAACTGATGAATATTCCTAGTTGTATGCATCAAAGGGGATTGTTTCTATGGTGGGTTGAAATTACTGGGTTAGAAAGAAATTTAGGGTGGGTGACGATGAAAACAGAATTTTAGAGCTATTTTGAATCGGAGTTTTGAGTAAAAATTCGTTTCATTTTGGGGGTGTTTTTATTAGATGGTGGTATGGTATTGACCCCTATTATTATAATTACTGACCTATGATATATGACATCTTGCAGGTCAATTTCTCCCTTTTTGTACCCCAGGATACATGTACTAGATAGTTTGCGATGACAATTTATTAATGCAAGGTGAAGATAACGAACAGTGATCAATCTCATAACTCCTATAAACAATACAAAATAGATAGTTGGGTAAACACGGACCCCTGGACACACCAGAGGTGGGATCAGGTGCCTAGGAGGAGTAAGCATCCCCTGTTGACCGGCCACACCCGCCGTGAGCCCTATATCCTGATCAGGTAAACGAAGTTATCCACAGTCAAAATCAGTGTGCCACGAATGGTCTAACAATCGGTATGAAACACGTCAGACAGCATTTGACCTAATGATAAGTTGTATTGACGAACTAGATCGTTATAACGACCATAGAATTTGCGAAATGCTGACTTCAATCGAGACTGTTGAAACCCCTGTACCATCAACTTGTTTGTCAGTAGCTTACCTCGATTTAAAAACTGACTATACACAGAACAAGCTCTTGCATATCGCATCAGTTGAGATATATAAACACCATATGCAGGTGATAATGGAATATTGCTACATAAATATGGGAAGTTGACGATGGAGAAGCTGAAATTAGGAAACGGGTCAAACCTAAGTGGTAAATATAGGTAGTGATTACTACTTCAACAAACGCTCGGCATCTAGAAGTAAGAATCCGAGTCTTTCGGATATAACCTTAGAAACGGAGGTCCAGTGTCGCGGCAGGCGATGACACGTTAATGGACCCTCATTGCTACGACATAAGTGGTACTTCATCTACAGCTCGTGACGTCTCCATATGAGTAAAACATTCTCGACAAGACGTAAAACAAACAAACAAAACCATACCAATTGTTACGCCGTTCTTCACCAACTGATTTTAGCTACGGATTACTTCGTTTACTTGATCAAGTTATAAAGGTGACGGCAGGTGGAGCCAGTCAATGTTTCCACTTCTGGTGTTTCTAGGGGTCCGTGTTTGCCCTACTCTCATTTTTATGGGAGTTATGAGATTGATCAATGTTCGTTATCTTCACTTGTTCATTCTGTCGTGTAAAATTTTGTGAGATGAGATTTTGTGCTTCATTTGCTATTTGTAAGTGGCTCGAGAGAATTATATTAACTTATAATCTAAAATGTATGGTGAAGAACGGTTCCAAAAATTGAATGGTTGATGTATAGGTGGCGTTCTCGTCGTATTCCTACGCAGATGGATGAAAGCATCCATTGTCCGACTAAATTTAGGTCATGTGCACATGTATAAACTCATATTGATATAGTGTGATTATTGAGCTTAATTGGTGATTAAATTATTCATTCGTGCACTTGAGACCTACCCAGTGCACTCTTCGCCGACATTGGGTCATGCATCACAAATTGCAGTCTGATTAAAATCAGACCCTCACTAGCTCTTTTATAAACAGGTTTGAATTCATTCAGACTGCACACGTTGTTGGTATGTTGCATTGCTTGCGGGAGCGGCTCTTTCGTAAACCCCATAAGAGCACTATTCCATGTCAAATACGTCATATCCTGTTTGTACATGTATATATAATGTGATACTACAATATCTGTGATAATGTATATAGCAGTGCGCAAGGAAAAGGAAATAACAATGGGGGAAACTCGAGGAACGGTCAGTCATGATATGTGGCGGATCCAGAAAATTTTGGGTTGCGATCCAAGTTTGTACCTTTTCTATCCCCCCACCCCCAGTAGGGATGAGGGTGCCGAAAACCTCAAAATGGTGAAAACAATTATGACCATTTAAGAATATTCTAACTAAGGAGGGGGTGGTGGTGGTGGTTCCCTCTTAATCCGTCACTGCAAGATCGACTAATTCAGTCGAAGTCTTTTATTACATGTATCAACCATGGTGATTCTATAGCTTTGTTTTCCGTTAATTGATGTATGTGCTAATTTCATTTCGGATATGTTTTGTGCATGCAAATATCTAGTGCACTGCAAAAAGTAAGTTGTACTAGGGGTGAGGTGGGTGGGGTGGGACGGATGGGTTAGTTATACTAGGGGTGAGGTGGGTGGGGTGGGATGGATGGGTTAGTTGTACTAGGGGTGAGGTGGGAGGGGTGGGACGGATGGGTTAGTTGTATTAGGGGTGAGGTGGGTGGGGTGGGACGGATGGGTTGGTGGTATAAAACTAAAAACAATAAAATCATGACTTCGTTGATTACACAGCAATACACCATGTTCTAACTACTGTTTTATTATCCATGACATAAACAAACTTGACATTTATACAGGATTGCATGTTCAGTGGGAAGGTCAATGTTTCCATCGAGAAATATATACAATGAAGCATTACATGTCTCTCATTGCCACAACAGGGAAATGTAAATATTGAATATCAACGAAATGACAATAGCCAATTCTCATTGACACAACAGGGAAATGTAAATATTGAATATCAACGAGATGACAATAGCCAGTTCAACGAATATGATTATTTACAATGCAAAACTTTCTTGAAATGTATTTGTATTTGTTATTTACTATTTTGTATAAAAAGTTATATTAACATGACTAATTTAGTGAGTATTTACAACACATGCACTGTAAGGGTGTAAGAGACACATATACCATGAATATAAACACCTTTTTTGTGAGTAAATGTTTGTTTATTAGTATTTATCGGGTTAGGGTTTTTACAAACCCTTAATGTGCGCAATATTCAACCTAAATAATTGGGAATTTGTTGGTATGCGTAAATGTAATATGATAAAAGACCATTAAACACACAATGAAATATACACATCATCAATCATGTGGCGGATTATGAATTGTAAAAAAATTCTGAAATATTAAACACAGTAACCCCATTCTGTTCTCGTTAGGGGGACGGTTGACGTCGGGATACAGGTATCGACATCAGATGGGAACCCGTCCTCTGGTAACGACAAGCTCAGACTGGGATTAAATGGGATTAACTTGTCTTAGGGGAATAGATGCATTAGACACCTGTAAATACATATATGTGTATTGTAATCCTTTATGAAGATTTGATTCCAATTTGTTTATAGCACTTTTGAGATAGCTCAAATGTATAGCAATTAGTATTGCGGTTATTCATGTATAACGATTACATGTAGTATTGCGATTATTCATGTATAACGATTACATGCAGTATTGTGGTTATTCATGTGTAACGATTACATGTAGTATTGCGGTTATTCATGTATAACGATTACATGCAGTATTGCGATTATTCATGTGTAACGATTACATGTAGTATTGCGGTTATTCATGTATAACGATTACATGCAGTATTGCGATTATTCATGTATAACGATTACATGCAGTATTGCGGTTATTCATGTATAACGATTACATGCAGTATTGCGGTTATTCATGCTCTGGTGAAGCTGTGTGATACTTTGGTAGTTTTAGTTACTTTGTATGAAATGAAATTGAAATTGCTCTTTAGAATGATTTTTTTTACCCATTCGTTTGGCTATTTCGCAGATGAAGACAAAGCTTCACCATATTCTGTTTAGTAAGGTGAGAGGTCTAAAAATAACCAAGGTCACGTGCTAGTAGTATAGTATATCTATGATAACGTTTGTGTTCATGTCAGACTACCACAACACCGACACTGATCGGTCAAATGAATACATCAGAGTTTACGGGCAATTATTGTAATTTAATCGTCGCCTTTCTTGCTATTTTTGTTTTTTACCATAAACTCAGAGCAATTATCACTGGGTTTTTACGTGTTCTATTGTAGTTATCATATGAATTAAATTTTAACATGAATCAAACAGTTCGTGCGACATTTTACCACTTTAAGAAATATTTGGTAAAATAGAAAAGGAGTAAATGTATCCATAATGGTTTGTTCGTGTTACTCTTCGAAAAACCTTTTAAACTATGACGACTGTTCTAGGGTATATTCAATAAGATCTTTTTAACTTCTTGCATCTCGTGTAACTTTCATTGGTCAATCTGCAGTTTTCTATCCAATCAGCATATGAATATGGAAAAGTGGACGCAAATTTTCAGAAAAGCCTCCTCTTATTAGACAAACATGTATATTTTGTAGGTGGGCGTGGCGCTTTTGTAGTAAGTGGGTGTGGCGATTGCAACGCCATCCTTTGCGACTTTCTGTTTTTCATTCATCTGTATTAGTTTAAGTTGATTGGTTAAAGTTTTGAATTACATTTGAAATTCATATTACAATTGTACACGGGGGAGGTTGTGTAAAAGGATGACTTTGTCAACAATCTCTTATTATTTATTGCCAATTCACTTGGTCTCCTTGGCAACAAGATACAATAACAAGCATATGATGATGGTATTTCAATTTTCAGCTATATCACGAAGAATTACTAGCAATTAGGCTTACTCTCAAATACATATAATTTCTTATGAATCAAACGGGTTTTTTTCCGGATATTCTGCACTTTTTACCAAAATATAGAAACCAAATACATCTGTATAGTCAAACATCGATAAGTCAAAAATATATTCCAAAAGAAGAATATAAATTGAGTTATCAAATATGACAAATAACGTTAATATCTGAGTCAGGATTTAATTGAATGCATACATCCAATGTTTACTTGAGATTGTAGATTGATTTTCACCCCCAAACCCACCCCCAAGTAGGAATAAATGAATAAAATTAAATAAATGGGAGAGAAAAAGCTCAACTCAAATCTTTATATATTATATTTAATTCACTTACATTATCAGTCATTTTTCATTCATGGTCTATGAAATTATTTTGACATTTTCCCAAAACCATCAAAAAGAAAGGTGCAAACAGATAAAATAAATATTCATTGGACACTTTTTTCTTACTGTGATTATCATAAAAACATTTTGAATCACTAAACGCCGAGATGAATAATGAATTTAAGTTTTAAATTATTTGTTGAATATTTCATAAAATCTTAAAATATACAATCTGACGGAGTTTTCCTTTGATATATCAACTCCACACAGAAAAAGTTTCTTCAGAGTTCCATGGCAACGCATTGCGTACACATGCTTCAATGAAAAGAAAAAGGAAAAAAAATGAGATATGTTCAGACTACAGTAAGGAGTACCTATGAAGTGAAGAACACTGCATTCTATTTTTAGATATGAAACCCCTTTTTTCCAAGAAAGATGAAATACAATACAATCCAAACTTCAAGGATGTCTATGGGTATTACAGTACACCAGTACTGCATCACGGCTAGATCATTAATGTGTGGGAGTGGGAATGCAGCTATGTAAGGCGACACCTACCGGCAACCCTTGATTAACCATCTGTATCGGTATTTCCGATCGCAGCAACAAGGAAGAACACATATATATGTCGTCTAAAAAAGGTTATCGTAATTTTTATGTTAGAATGCAAATCCGCTCTATTTCGGGAAAGTCCTTTCATGAATTAGTTTGGATGTATTTTCTTTATTACAAGTAAATTTCTTGCCTTCTCTCACGACTTGAATTAAAAATAAAGCACGGTGACCTAATACCTAGCTCAAGTGTGAATCTTATATGCAATGCCCAATATTTCTGAAACATCAGAATGCTATCATGATCCCCACCCCCAAAAACAAAATATTCTGTCAAATGCCGAAATCGAAGCTGTTGCCCCAGTATAAGCCGAGTTTACAGGGAACATATTATATTGATTGAAGCTGTTGTCCCAGTATAAGGCGAGTTTACAGGGAACATATTATATTGATTGAAGCTGTTGCCCCAGTATAAGCTGAGTTTACAGGGAACATATTATATTGATTGAAGCTGTTGCCCCAGTATAAGCCGAGTTTACAGGGAACATATTATATTGATTGAAGCTGTTGCCCCAGTATAAGCTGAGTTTACAGGGAACATATTATATTGATTGAAGCTGTTGCCCCAGTATAAGCTGAGTTTACAGGGAACATATTATATTGATTGAAGCTGTTGCCCCAGTATAAGCCGAGTTTACAGGGAACATATTATATTGATTGAAGCTGTTGCCTCAGTATAAGCCGAGTTTACAGGGAACATATTATATTGATTGATTGATTAATTGTATGTTACTTAACGTCCCTCTCGAGAATTTTTCACTCAAACGGAGACGTCACCAATAGCGGTGAAGAGCTTCAAATTTGGGCCTATGCTCGGCGCCTACGGCCATTGAGCAGTGAGAGTTCTTTAGCGTGCCACATCTACTGTGACGCGGGACATCCGTTTATAAGGTCATCTCCGATGACTTGTGACATTCACACCCGAGGCCGAACTATTGGCGATGGAACTGTCACTACCAGTTTTAACGACTGAGGCCTGTTGCCGCCAGGATTCTAATCCCAACCTTCCGCATGCAGGGCGAACGCTCTACCTCTAGATCACCGCGGCGGTGGGAACATATATTATACATAATATAATTTTTCCATACCTACACTGTATATGCGTGGTCGATTTTCAGCAATGATACATTTGTAATAGGCACATATTTGTGATGTACCTGTAACAACTGCCTTAAGACATTTAATTAAGCCCAGTAGTGAACGTTATACAAACAACAGACATATCAATATCATAAATGTCTACAGGTATTGCACGGTGTCCAAACACGGAAGTAAAATAATTACAATCTCTTATGGAAATAATGGCCTTCAAACTCCGAGTCGCCATGCCCTGAACATGATTTCTGAAACATGAAATCTTTGACCGTGAATGTCATGACGCTGATTATTCATTTGATTAATGACACTCTTTTTATTAAAAGAGAGATGCACCTGCATAGCGCTCCTTGCCTCAAACAAATACCTCATCATCCGACAACAAAGAGGGCACACGAAACCGATAAGGTGACAAATCGTAATTTTTCAGCTTTGCACCCACAAACTGCAGACAGCCCTGTGTTCTCGGAAATTATGGTGTAGAAAGATTCCCAATTTTCATTTTCATAAGATCACGTGAGGCGTAGATGATAGTCTTGTGGTTTGAAACTCGAGCTAAATAGCGTACCGAACCGTAAAGGTATTTCGTTTCGAACAGACACAGGTTAGCTGATTCAGCTTTATTTGCCGGTACTGCATTGATTTATGAGCCAAACTGGTCTTACATTCTTTTAAAGATGGGTCACCTGAAAGAGAATCAGTAAAGAAAATGAGAGACTTTATGCGATATTGATTTTACAGATATTTGAAATCATTCTACAAGACAGAGATTCATAAAAAGACAGATTAATATACATGTGTATATGTAACACACAGACAAATTATTTATATATTTATCGAAATTATTTAAAAAATAATATTACAGTGTCCGATATAAGATACAAAGAAATAAAATAAACAACACATAAAGTTAAAATACTAACGCAAATACTAAAATACTAACACAAGCACTTTCATTTTAAAATCCTGAGGATTTTTAAAATGAAAGCGTTTGCGTTAGAATTTTAACTTTGTGGGTTTTATTTTCTCTCTCTCTCTCTCTCTCTCTCTCTCTCTCTCTATATATATATATATATATATATATATATAGAGAGAGAGAGAGAGAGGGGGGGTTCCCGATGAGCCAATGCTTTTTATGATTTCAAAGACTTTGTAGTGAATACCGTCACCATTGTACAGTGCATGTGTATATTTATTATATCATTTATATATACATTGAACAATATGCCACTTCGATATTGCGAAAATGTGTTTGACAAACCTTTAATCTAATCAAGACAGCAACATTTGTAATTCTAATGAGATTGACAAACATCAAGCCTGAAGGGGAAAAATGCACACTTATGACAAAAGCTCACTAAAGTTAGAAGTCCTACTTCTACTTCAAAATCAATTATTCATTATTTACAAATAATAACCTAACAAGACAACATATTCCTGATGAACGCAAAGTATTCACAATTAATTGTAATGAATTAAAAGACGATCACGCATACACTCCAATATGTGCTGTTGAGTGTTTCGATAATGGGATTTCTAAAACGTCTCATTATGATCTTCTTGCAACGTCTCATGAGTAGACAAGGATGAATTCATTCGCGTTCTCCTGGTGTGGTTTTCCTCCGAAAAGATTACCAAGAATTCGGACATAGTTGGTCTCAGCTCTGTGGGGTGAATCAAACTTTTTGTAATCAAATCTTGTGTTGTTTCGTCTGTCTTTGCCAATCGTTGCCTCAGCTGCAGCATGGAAGACACATCAATTGAATGTATAAAGTCCGCAAGCGTCATTGACCTTTGTGAATCAAATGCTCGAGAAATCAAAATCAATTCATACATGAACAAAGCAAACGAATACACGTCATCCTTAGTTGTGTACACGTCACCGCTTAGGACTTCCGGTGAGAGGTATATAAACTCTTGAGCTTGGATGTGATCCTTGTCGAGTGGTAGCATGGCTTTTCTGGGTAAACAGGTCCCACTTAACTTCACTGTACCCTAATATACAAAGAAAATAAACTAGAAATTGTGATTTTTATATTATCAGGAAAAACATGGTAAGAACATTCACAAATAAATGGCGTGCTTTACTTGAGATGGTTTCTCCGCTGACACTGTAACGGTATCAGAAGTCAGTTCCATGTGAACCATGTCGCACTTATGTAAGTAGATCAGCCCCTCAATCACTTCTTGAATAATTCTGTTCACGTGAACGTCTCTTTCTAAAGGATGCCGCTTAAGGAAATCGTTGACAGATGTGAGATGTCCATCATATATCAGAGCTGGTAACGGCGCATCAGAGTGAGAAATCCCAAGGAATTCAGCAATGTGCTGGTTTTCCACGGACCTAAACAACAGAACAACATTAACTGATTATGTACGTCGGATATACACGGTATTAAAAATGTATTTAGAGTGTACAGTATCCAATATATAGGACCTACACTAAATTATTATTATTTCACTTTAGGTAAGATTTACTGTATTTTATAGTTTACTTCCCTTTTATAGTTTACTTCCCTTTAAGAAAACATTACTGTAAATATTTTTTTAGGGAACGGCTCTGAATATCCATGTTGCTATAGATGCATATGAAATATATTCTCGTGTGTTACTTGAACATTGCAAGTTTCCATGTTTATATTATATTGATGTTCACAACAAGTTGTAACTTGTACCTAAGTCTAGCTATCTCTGAATGTACTTCTGTAACCCCTGAGCTTGGGAGGTACACACGGATGAAAATGCTGACCATCTTTTCTTTTTTCTGCTTGCGGTATCCGTTTTGGTGCCCTGTCCACAGTCCTCGCACCAATTCTTTTCCTGGTTCCTGTACCATGGTTGAGGTGCTGACAGTTCTTGTCATATCAGAAGACCTGAAGGATTTATGGCCGTTTTTACAGGAACGATCTTTCACGCAGAGCTCGTTTACGCTGTAATCTGTCAGAAAGATATAACCTTTTCCATATTCTCTCAAATTCTCTCTCAATTTCTCGAAGTCTGTCATCATTTTGATATAAGTCTCACGAGATTCAATGGAGTCTGAACGACAGTGAACAATATGATTCAACGTCTCCTGGTTTGACTGTATAACCGATGGGATTCTCATCTCCAGCAATTCCAGAAACCGACACGGCCTATCCAACAATGCTTGAATAAAATCAAACAAAATGTCATATTTTTCGTCTGTACACATTTTCAAAACATTCTCTGATTTCTTGTGAGCTATCTTTGTCGGTTTAGCTAAGAAAGCATCCATCTTTTTGCGAACAACAACAGAATCGTATACTTTCAGTCTCTTGAATTTTCTCTTGAAATTGCGGGCTATATTTTTGATTGGGGATATGTATTGTGCAAGGACGGACACATTTAGAGGCATCAGTTCCTCCTCCGCGCTTTGTGTGGAAGTGGAAGAAATGTACAGGTTGATGCTGCTGACACTGAGTTGCGACATTCTTCGCAGCGTGCTTCGTCCTCTTTTGGTGGTTCGGGAAGCGCGCAACTCTTCTTTACCCACCGAGGCTCTTGACATGCTTATGTCTTGTTCAATTTTCCCGATTTGATTCTCCAGTCCATTAAATTCTCGTTTCACCTCCTCATAAAGCTCGTCCTCTAGCTTTTTCACTCCCTGTCGTTCTTCGTCCCATTCCTTTAATTCAAGAGAAATTCGATCCGCTGTGATATCTTCGATCTTTTCTTTGATTTGCTCCCAAGAATTTGATAGTGGAATTTCGCGGTCTATCCAATTTGTAATTCGTGAACGTGTTTGTGGTAACTGTAGATACGCACGAAAGTTTTTACAAATTTCAATCGAAGTTTCCTCTACTCGTGATTTCAATTTGGTCACCACAGAATTCGAACTACTTTTCAAAATCTCTAATTTTTGAGAAAGGTCTTGGATTTTGTCAATCCCGAGATTTTCCTCACTGTTGACTTGCTTGACTATTGCTTTGATATGATGTATTCCTCGTGTTAAAACTTTGTCAATCCACCTAGAAGATTGAATCGAGATCTTTATAAACTAGAAAACTTTCTCAAGTAATAGTATACTTTAGGGAAACCTGTATAGAATTAATTTTGGTCGGTCGACAGCTTTCCTTATGAACATTGCAATTACACTATACCCTGGTTTGTTCTATGCCTTTCATTATGAGGTGCATTAAAGTACACGTACGTCAATATGAACTAGTAGACCAGTATACGTGATTTAAAAGTCTTTACCACAGACTATATTGATGCTTATTTTACAAAAACAAACAAACAAAAAACCACAAACAAAAAACAAACAAACAAACAACAACAACTTACTTAAAAGTGGTGTGAATTCTTCTTTCCATTGCTTTTGAGTGCAGTTCTTGAATTGCCACAAGTAACTTCATATAATCATCAGTGATAAATTTCTTACTGACGGTCAATTCTCTGTTTGCTTTTTTGGCGGAGAATCGCAGAACCTGTGACTGTGAAAGATTTGTCCAGTATTTTTGGAGGCGAGAACATGCGTGATTGTACACCCTCGGTTGTTCCTCCCTGTTAATGAGATCCCACAGGTTGCAGATAAAGATGGCGCAACTGGGATCAAACGGCAATTCTGATTGGTCAGCTCTTTTTTTTTGATTGTCCATAATAAGGCGCAAGAGTGCACCTAGCTTTTAAAACAAGAATATATTCAAATTTCAATTCTTTATAGTATATTCTTAGATATAATATATATCGATGTTTATCAAATTACTAAGGTTAATGTATGCAATAGCTTCGGTTCTGATATCAAATAAGAATTAATGATCTACGTTCTAAAATAGATCAAACGCGGATGTGACCAGTCGACAGGGGATGCTTACTCCTCTTAGGGACCTTGATCCCACTTAGAACTGGTATGTCCAGCTAGGGTCCGTTTTTGCGCAAATGTTGATTTTGTATTCCTTATAGGAGTTATGAAATTGATCACCTTTTCACGCATATAATATATCATTGTATAAATGTGTTTTACACATAAATATGTATTGCATAAATTGCACCTTGTCCTCGTCCACGCCTCCAGCGCTGTCTGATTTGATGAGGTAAATAAAACCCATTACTTCATTGGTTGAAACGAAATTTCCAATGACAGAATCCATCGCCTCGTTCTCGCCAATACCAGGAGAATCAACAATAACCAAGCCGCACTGAGAAAAAAATGCAGAATATTAAATCAAAATCGAACAATTTCCACTTAATAGTGCTAAGTATTGTCTTTTAATGCGTACAGTCTCAGCAAATAGAAATCACTTATCCGTAAAATAGAATAGAGAATATCAATGCCACATATTTTAGGAACTTGAAGAAACAAGAACCTTTATTGGTTAACATTTTAATGCACCACAAACCCGAAGAATATTCGCTGATAGATGAATCTGGACTTCTTTGACGTCAGAACATTCTATTCGTTTTTCCACATCCTTTTCAAACAGTATGTCCCCCAGAACATTACGAAGCGAGTTAATGTCACACTTTTTGATGATGTAATCTTCCCGATCGTCTCTGTAAATTATACGGGCACTATTCTTTTCAGCGTAGGAAATTCGGGTTACTACCGAACTACATGGAAGTGCATGGGTAGGTAGCAGGTTTTCTTCGAGTAGAAGGTTCAATACAGTGGATTTTCCTGCACCAGTTTCTCCTAGGAATAAATTACATTGTCGATAGTGAATAATTATTCATAATAGCAATAAATTTGTAATAAGTATGTCGTCTGAATTGGAAAGGGGAGGGGGGCATTTTTGTCAGTCATTTCTCATGGCGGACTAAATTTTGCCTTTGCTATAGATTGCAATCACTTCCTTACCCACCCCCAAATTTCTAAATTGATTCTGACACTTACAGGATTGTGACTTATTTTTCAGTATTTTTCAAATATTTTTGTAACACCTACTGCATGTTGTGTTGTTGGTACAAATAATCAAGATCGTACAGTGTTCAAACCCTATGCCTGGAGATGAAAATCACATTTACCGGAAACTACTACCACGCATTCTCCTCTCTCAACTAATCCCGTTCTCTGTTGTATATCGTTACGGAGATCACTGATAATTCCTTCGGTTCTCAGAAACCCCTCGATGGCCGAAGTGCCTGTATCTTCCTTGTTTTCTTGAGTTTCCCTCTGGTACTTTTGGAACGTGTCATAACATATCTTAAGCATTTCCAGCAATTGTTTTCTCTTATGTTGATTGTCTCTCTGAACTCCCTGCATTGCTTTCTCTATCTGTTGTAAGAAGTAAAATTTGAGACATATTTTGATAACTAAACATGTCTGTGCAACGTTTAAGTAATGTCTTACACAGTATGATGATATATACGGAATAAAAACAATTTCCAAAAGAATTATGTATTTGTCGTTGAAAAATAATAAGCAACAAAATGATTAAAGACACATGGGTGGCCATGGTAAAACATTTAAACACAACAAAATTAAAAACAAATGAGTATGAATTCCTGCAGCTGTGCATGTCTTAAAATTGAATAAGTTAGAATGGATTAAAGATATCGATATAGAATAGAAAATAAGAAAAAATGGGGTGAAAGTTCACGAAGAGGGGGTATGGCGGAACAGCGCTTTCGAACTCTACAAAGGAAACATGTTTAACGGACGCATTGCTGCTGATTGGAGAACAGCTAAGGTACACGTAGCTTGGGATAGTTTCGAACTATAGTCCCGGTCAACTTTCTTAGAAATGGAAATATCCATAGTTGAAATGATAGTACATGTGTAAAAATGTGTGAAATCATGTTCGGATACTTGTTAAGTGTAGCCGAGTGCTTAATGAAAACAAATTATATGTAACATGTACATGTCACCACGATTACTAGCATAAAGTTGGGTGTAAATACAGAACTAAGACACGTGGTCAGTTGCTGAAGAAACTCAGATGAAAACCTACATGATCAAGTAAAAGGTCTGTAGCTGAGAATGACGGTAGATGGCTCCAGATGAACGGTAAATTTTTAATAAGGGCAGAATGTTTGGGTGAAATGGATTTACCCCACATGAGAGAAAATCAAAGCGAAAAAGGAGCACCTGCTTAGGACATGTTTTGTGCACCAGCAGCAGTGTGTATCCATGACATGCAATTTAGGGTCACAATTCATTAAATACACCAATATGAAATGCCAGTATTACAATAAAAGGAGAATAATTTGTTTCATTAGTTAGTCTGTCATCTGTCATAACCTGACTTTGATGTATACCCACTACCCACGTATTTCAGAACCATAAAAATACCCGTCGTCATCTAATGTGATACAGAACCATAAAAATATCCCCTGTCATCTAATGTAATACAGAATCCTAAAAATATCCCCTGTCATCTAATGTAATATAGAACCATAAAAATATCACCTGTCATCTAATGTAATACAGGACCATAAAAATATCCCCTGTCATCTAATGTAATACAGAATCCTAAAAATATCCCCTGTCATCTAATGTAATACAGGACCATGAAAATATCCCCTGTCATCTAATGTAATACAGAACCATAAAAATATCCCCTGTCATCTAATGTAATACAGAACCATAAAAATATCCCCTGTCATCTAATGTAATACAGAATCTGACTCGTCTACGCACTTCCTGGTTCAAGTAAATTTAATGTTTAATGACTGTCAAATAATCAAAACGCATCATTCAAAGGATGAAGACATTGTAAATATTTATGTTTCTAGCAACATGACACGCATGTACAATCAATCAACACCTAATTGGGTTTTTAAAAAGCTGTTGAGGTGTTCTACTCTAAATGTGCAGAAATCCTGAAAGCAGTTGGCATACAGTTTGGTGCGATACGTGCCAACCTTTAATTACAACCTTGGAAATTGTAATATGCAGAGTGCACCGAAGCGCTTGAGATATTTCCTTGTCCCAGTCTTGTTTCGTTTCTGAAGGAGAAAAATTGCACAAAGCCTTGCACATTAAGAACTACGTGTGCGTTACCATGAAACACAATAGTTCTACAATAGTTCTACAGGCTGCCATGTCCTCAACATGCTGCGTCAGCGCTTATATCTCATTCAAAAGTTCCTAGACTAGGGTAGATTGGGTAGCTTTCCCCCCGCAAAAGCTGTTGACCGAAGAGGGTATCAAGCATTTGGCTAGAAATTGTTTGACGGGTCTAAGAAGACGAGTGTTTTAAAACATATTTAAAAAGCTATTGAATTTCTCATAAGGTTTATAATAATAATGATACTGATAATCAATATAATGATTTGTATAGTGACTTATAAATGTTACTCTAAGGTACTTTACAAATATAGAAATATATAAGATATCATATCAAAATATTTAATTATTGATGGAATGGCAAAATAATGTTAGAGAGTATTAAAGTATATATGAGACAGGAAATTGGGATTGCTTTCCCATTTTAAATGGTTATATTTTTGGATCTTTTCACAGAATTGATAAGTATGTATAGAAATGAGCTTGGTCTCTCCGTAGGTCTAGATCTGGTTAACAGAACGCAATGGAAACGACCGGGAATCCCCCTGTTTAAATGCGAGCAATTAAATGTACAAATTAAAAATGGTAAAGATTTTTCTCGACTTTCTTTTTCTACACTTGGCAAGGCACATAAATATATGATGACTGAGTCTTTCACCTGAAATCGAATGTACCTTTTACTCATAAATGAATTGCCCTTGACAGAAAGAAGTTGGACTAAAAACTTCATAACAGTATATACTAAAGAATTTATAATGCTCAGAACAAGTTTATTAAAAATAGAATAAAGTACCAAACTTGATTGCATTGTTACAATACACATTTAAAATTGGCTGATCTTTAAAATAAAATAGATGAAACAACATATTTTCATAAACTCTTTACAAATGGGCAAGAAAGTAAATATTATGACTGTAAGAGTGTAACACTTTCTGTACAGAGCCCTGCAGATTTGGTTTGGTTGTTACTGGGTTTCAATCGAATTGTTCTTGTTTTCCATATATCCTACACGTCCCGTTTAAGGTCAGCATTTCTCAAATTCCATGATCGTTATAATGATTTAATTTGCCAATACATCCTGTTATCAAACCGAGTGCTGTCTGACGTGTTTTATACCAATTGTTAGACCGTCCTTTATAGGCTGATTTTGACTAAAGATTACTCCGTTTACCTGATCAAGATACGGGACTCACGACGAGTGTAATCGTTCAACAGGGGATAGTTATTGCTCCTAGGGACAGGATCCCACCTCTGGTGTATCTGAAAGTCCGTAATTGCCTTACTCTTAATTTTGTATTCTTTATGAGATCTATTAGATTTATCACTATTCATCATCTTCATTGTTTTACTGAATAAACTTTAGTATGATATATAAATTTGGAAAACTAACAATTATGGAACAATAATTACTTAGAACAGAAATAACTAGATACCGTGTGATTAAGCTATTCATTCAATAAATAGTACATAGATTTTCCAAGTGGCCTAAAAGTCCGAACCTATACTTAAGAATTTTCCTAGATTCCGGAATGGGTTTTTTCACAAGAAGAGACATAATCATATGTTACATGTACATACAAAACATTCATCGGAAGGAAAATGTCTCTACCACTCATGATTTCTTATGAATACATATGTACATATGTACGTTTCGCGATGCATCAAAGTTATTTTCCTTTAGAGAACTCTTATATACACAGTAAGGCGCGAAACAATTTGTTGTTGGACAAATTTCCATCACTGCATAAGGGAATGTACAAAGTTTCTCATGCGCTGTTTCACCACTGAAATTCAATTTCAAAATGCTTAAACCAGGTAAGTGATATGCATTCAGGAAGTATATAAATACATGTAAATTTTCTTATATTACGTGACGTCTCCATATGAGTGAAATATTCTCGAGAGGGACGTTAAACAATATACAATCAATCAATCAATCTTATGTTACGTTATTTCGCCGCTCGTACATACCACATCTTGGATATTACTAACAAATATGATCTTGTTTTCGTGTTTTCATTCTAGGAAAGCATTCTTTTCGATATCGTTTGGATTTTATACATTTACATCTTTAAACAGAAACCGTTTTTCTAATTCTAATCGGTTTCCACAGACTGCAGGTGCATTTTGTCCCACTTTAACATTCAGGGTAACATGAAATGTACCTTCTACACAGAAGAGCTCTTATCTCGAAACTTACGTATTCACGCAAAATCAAAGTCTTATTCAACGCTAATTTAGATTAAATTAAGCCCTCTGTTGTGGATTATTGTGATTCTGCAAAACTAAAGCTAAGAAAATGGTGCATATTGGTGACAAATACTAGTGTACTTCTTATAGATACGCAGTGACAGTGGTATTAATTGTCATACATATATATATACACATGAATATATCTTAAATCATGTACAAACAAACGCCACATTTACCACTTGTTTAAAGTCTCCATATTCATCCATTCTTAGTCCCATCAAAAGTCTCTCTTTTATTTCATCGATAGTAATTAGACCAGTTAGATCCACTCCCAACTCATCACTAATGTCGAACAACTTATCCATATCATCTTCATTTCTGACGTCATCCTCACTAATGTGAAATACGTCATCATCGTCATCCATAGTTTATGTTGCCTTCCGACTGTGGAAAGTCTTTCAGACGTCGTAATGTCAAGAAGTGTCGTGAAATACTTAGGAATACTAGATTGTTTTCTAATTTAAAGATTGGTCGACAGAACTGGTCTCATTGAACCGTTTGGCACTATCTTTTTATCTAACTGGCAAAACAAAGCTTTTAATTCTTATTGTACAAGTGACGGCCTTCTGAAAAGACACACTTTATTACGTCTTACACGGAAAATCTATCAGTTAAAACCACAAGACCGTGAATATATTTTTAAAAGACTACACACTTGGAAGGTCATGAGGTTGAGGACATACTACTTACAAGTTATTCATAGGTAAAAAAAAAAAAAAGAAAGAAAAAAAAGAAGAAGAAGAGCTGCGTTTAATTTAAAAAGATCATTACCTTTTATGAGTGTTTTGTCAGCAGTACACTTAATGCTGTTTCCTTGTATTTCATTTGTTGACAAAAACACTGACAAACAAGAGCCATTTTAACATTACGTTAAAACTTAAAAGTTTAATTACAAAATTAGAGATACAAGAAGTAAACGTTTAGTTCTATTGTACTCTGGGGTGTTTTACGTTCCCGTGATACAAACATGACTTCCCATGTATGAAGGGTAAAACTTCGTGCATGCCCTCTCCAGCTATGAGATCACTGACAAGTGCAAGAGTACCGTCTTGAGACTTCAAGGAAGTGTCATTTTGTGACCTTCTACGACAACCTGACATTCCGGAATGTGTATCTGTTATGTGTCTCACAATAGATATCACAAAAGCCTTTCTCTTGAAAACTCCATCCTGAATAGGAAAATGAGGGTGTTGTTGTTTTTTTCACTTCTAGATTAAAAAGCGTGGAATTGCGAATAAAAATCTTTTATTTCAAAATACCGAAATAGACCATGTGATGTAAACAGTTCAACAATAGATGAATGAGTATATGTTTTTTCAGTTGAGTATTGAAAGGAACAACATCAAAATAGTATTCACGCAAAAAAAAATATAGGTTTTTCTGAATGTGCAATAGTTACAATTTTAACCATTTTCGTAAAATTATCCAACTCTTTAGCTCATAGCATTGCTGATGAAGTCATACCAAGTGAATCTCTTCTCTAGAACAAGAAATGCAAAATTTTCTTTGGAGAGTCCTCAGAGTATAAAAAATGTTACATTCAAAGGCATCCAATAGTTCTCATACACCAAAATTATCTTATTGTAATGAAAAACAAACAAAACCAAAATATGGAGAAATCCAATAGTTCTCATACACCAAAATTATCTTATTGTAATGGAAAACAAACAAACAAAACCAAAATATGGAGAAATCCTTTGTGTGAATTAGCAAGTGAGTAGAAATGTATAAACTCATACAATGTACTAAAAATGAGGGATTCATTTTACGTTTTCATTCATATTTTATTAGCAAGCATACATGTTTTACAATACATATCTTAGCTGAAAACTAATAGCAATAGTAAATAAAACGAAATATGTGAGACATATACTTGTGCAAAAATACAAGTATGTTAAAAACAAATTGCACATTAATGAATACTCTGTATAAAAATACGATAACAACAAGGTCGTCTGAATGAAAGAAAATTTTTCCCTAGCAATGATGCTGTTTCAAATTCCTTCACCTTCGATACAGCACGTCTTGCTCTAAATAATTTCTTTGATTAGATTCAGGTTTATGTTCTTCAACTACTTTCTGCATAATATCAACAAGCGGAAATTTCACGTCCAGGAACTCGCCTGCACGCGGACGGTCGTCTGCTTTTCCGAAACACTTTGAGATCAACGCACTGATGTCCTCGGGCTGATCCCCCAAAACTTCATCTACATTTAACATTTGCAGTGGGTTCACTTCCCTTGCGAACTGGTCAAGAGACCATTCACGGTGTTCTTTGTACGGTCGCTTTCTAAAGATCAACTCCAGAGCGAGAAGCCCGACTGCATACGAATCATCACATGCAAGGTACGCTTCACCGTTTAGTACTTCCGGTGAAAGGAATACGAAATGAGACGCCTGGATGGACTCGGGATCCATTGGAAGATTAGCTCGTCGTGGAAGACATGCTCCTGTTAACTTTACCGTCCCCGTCCCTTGTTTAACCTGTTCAAAACAACAAGCTTTAGACATTTTCTCTCTCTCAAAAGAATAGCCTATCGAAAACCTACATATGGAGGTGTATTTTAAGAGTTTACTTACATTACGACGCATCAATTTGCTATGATAATAGTTACATTGCTTTTCTGCCATTCGAGACTTTACAATAAACTTTTGAATTACATTTATAATTATTATAGATAAAACACGTCTCTGTTATACCATAGACTGATGAAAGTTTGTATTTACTTGTACCAATCAAGTTACAATAAACTGAAACATAACCACAGACTAGAATCACATAGTACCGTGATGGTGTGCAAATTTAGCTCCATGTGAACTAAATTTCTGCGGTGGAGATAGTCCAAGCCTTTTACTGTTTCCTGGAACGCTTTTATCCGTTCTTTTACATCTTTGTTTCTACTTTTGAAATGCTGGCGAAGTGTCTTCATTCGATCATTGTAAATGAGTGATGGCAATCCGGAGTGCACTCGATGGAGACCGAGAAATTCAGCAACATTGTTGTGTTTCAAAAATCTGTTTCGAAGAGAAAAGGATACATTTATTTCAAGGTTTTGTTATGCAGGAAAATATGCGCAATGATTGGCATAATGATTCAAACATAACCAAAAGCTGTACATGTCTAGCTGTGAATTTGTTGTTTATACCTGAGTTTGGAAACTTCAGAAGTTACATTCTGCACTCCAGAAGATTTCATGTAAATTCTAATAAACACCCGAGTTTCTTGTACGTCATCTTCCTTTCGAACATTTCCGTTTTGCAGGATAGTCCAGAGAGCTCTTGTTTCACCTGTCTGTTGAGTATGGCCATCTTTTGAGCTGTTCTCGATGAAATTGGAAATGCGGATTGATTGTGAACCAGAACTGCTACCAGAATCAGATATTCGTATGTCAGCATTACGAAAGTCATCCACAAAGATTTCTCCTTCTCCATATTCAGTGAGCTGTTGCTTCAGATCTTCTAAACCATTCATCATCTCTTCGTATAACTCTATCGAAACTTTTGTGTCCCTTCGACAACGTAGTACATGATCCATCACTTTCCTATCAGAGCGAATGATAGCGGGAATTTTATCACGGATATCTCCAAGCTTTTCTCTACACTGATCAAATAAAGCATTGACAAACTTTCGAAGGAAATCATTCCCGGCTTTCGTATTAAGTATGTAGTTGTAGTACCGTTCTGATTTTTCTCGAGCTAGTCTGGTTCGATTCTTCTCATAATCAGCTAGTCGATTTCTTCCAGTGACGAGATTCCCCATAGCGTTACTGAGAGGAGAAAGGATTTGAGCAATTAATGGAACAGACAGGTGATCATCTGCATATACCATGATGCCTGGCAATGTTGCTCGTCGAGCATTACCAACAGAAAGTCGTTTACGCATTGTTCCAAATGGATTTTGAGCCGAATCATCACTGGCAGTGGATTTATTGTCTGCCATTAAATCTTCATCTACATCAGCTAATTCCCCATTCAATATGTTCAACTTCAGTTGTATCTCTGTCAAAATTGTCTTTTCGATTTCTTGGATGAAGCCTTGTTGGTCCTCCCATCTGACCAGTTCCTTGGATATTCTATTAGAGGTACGCTCGTAAATTTCCATCTTGATGTCAGTCCACGTCGTGAAGTCGATTATACTAGGTGTTTCAGGCAGTGTCCAGTTGGTGATTTGTGTTTTGGAAGGCCGGGTCATCAAATGTTCTCGAAATTGTTGGTATACATCTTCACAAGCTTGATCAATCTTGTCCGTAAGTGTCTGAAACACTTCTTCTGCGCTGGCTCCTATCCCATTTAACTTTGCCTCTATCTGAGACATCTTGTCCTGGAGATCTTCCTCTGATGAATCCAAACGATGGACAAAAGTCTTAAGGTGGTGAGTCATTCTTTTCAATATCGTCTCCATCCATCTAAGAGGATTGTAAAAAACATGATTCATTACAAAATTAGTAGATCGATATTATACCGGTAATCAAGTTATCAATAATGCAAAATGGCATTTCCCCCTATTCCGTGGAGAGATTAAAGTGTTCTATTTTGAAGGTGTCAAATTATACTTGTGGACTCACTTGTAAGTTGCTGTGACTCTTTTATCGAGGGCTGAAGTATAAAGTTCCTGGATTCCGTCCCACAAAGTCTTGTAGTCAGACGTAATATAATTAGGGTCATGTCCTAGTTCCCTCATCGCCTCAGTAGCAGAGAATCGGATTACTTGGTCTGATTTCAGACCAGGCCAATATTTTCCGAGTCTCGATACTATGTATTGAAACACCTTATCTCTGTCGACCTTTTTGACATTGTCCCAATGATTGCATACAAACAGAGCGAGTCGTGGATCAAATCCTAAACCATTCTTCTTCTCTTTTTGTGATGTCAGAATCATTTTCAACAATTCCCCTATCTAATAAACAATTATATAGGAATTAAACAACACCATTGAGGTGGTCTATTAGTAAGATAAAATAACTACAGTGTACTCTGGATATATGGAAATTCAGGAGACCGAAATGAATTCTTCATTATATCCATAAGAATAACCGATGTGGAACCATATAAATAATATTACTGGGGATTTATTTTTACTTCAATATAACAGATAGTTCATTATAGGTAACTTCAATGTAAGTGTAGTGGACTGTAGAATGATAGTTTCAACGTCATTTTTTCAACGATGTAAATGAATTATGAAGTATACCCTGTCTTCATCCACTCTCTGACCACTGTCGGACTTGATTAGGTAAATGAATCCATTGATCTGATTAGTGGCCACGAACCGCTGAATTACGTTGTCCATAGATTTATTTTCTCCTATTCCGGGAGAGTCCACTAAGACGAGGCCATTCTGTTGAACCAAAGGTGAAATGTATTAACTTTAACATGTTCTTGAAAATTAGACCGAGTGTATAACAAATAGGCCAAATAAATCAATAAAACCTTTTCATGAACCAATTTCGCTATTCATTCACTACAAGGGAAACGGGATAGATACATAAAGATAGATGTATAAAGATAACGAACAGTGTTCAATCTCACTAGTCATGATAATTATAATGAATAGAAAATCGAGCGTATGGCAAACACGGACCCCTATGTAAACACCAGAGGTGGGAATGTGTGCTGAGTCAGAGCACAATGAAAGGTGAAGATAGGAAACAGTGATCAATCTCATAACTTCTATAAGGAATACGAAATAGAGAGTTGGGTAAGCATGGACCCTTGGATATACCAGAGGTGGGATCAAGTGCCTAGTATAATTTGAAGAAGAAAAAACGTTTCGTAAACACAGTTATCTTCATAAATATTAATAATCCCCTTCCAAATTTAATTGTAATCCACACATTGTTAATGTCATAGAAATGTTACTAATATTTAATAAGGTTTTAATACCTTTAATCTGTCGTTTGGAAGTTTGAGTTGAACTTCTGCAATGAAGTCACAGGAAACGTCTATTTTTTCACGCTTTTCAATGTCACTTTCAAACAATAGCTTTTCAATTTGTAGTTTGAGGTCTTCGTTTGGATTGATAATGAACTCTTCTGTTTTCCCACTTCCATACAAAAGATGTATCGCAGTCTGATCACCATAGGAAATTCTGGTAACGACAGCAGTGCAGGAAATGGCTTTGACTGTCAAAAGGTCCTTGGATCCCAGGATCAAATTCAGAAATGTTGTCTTGCCAGCATTTGTTTCACCTTCAAATAAAATTGGTTACACGTACATACATCATTTCAAATCATTTTATGTGTGCTTTCCGAGAAGTATAGTAAGCAATGCTTTGTTTTTGTGTTTAAATTTGTATCATGGCTATACAGCTAGGTTTGTTTTAATCGACAACATAATATCAAAAAAACCAACAACAACAAAAAAATTAAAAAACAAAAAAAACAAAAAACCACGTAGAAAGACGAAAGGAGGATAAACATACCCGCGACGACAACAACGCACTGTCCGTTAGTGATCTGCTGTGCTTTCAGTCTGAGGTCCTCAGCTAGGTCCTTGGTTATACCCTCTGTCTGTAGGAGAGATTCTAGAGTTGTCTGCCCCTCGATACGCTCTTTTCCAGAGGAAGACATTTGATAAAAACTCTTATTAGTTTGGATAAACTTGTCTAGAAGTTCCCCAAGTTTCTTCCGTCTATTTGAATCGTCGTTATGTTTCTCTAGGAGTAGTTTCACTTTCTGCAGAAATAAGAGGTAGATGAGGGATGAAATCATGAAAATAGTGTGACCAGAAATTAATGTTTTAATGTTTCAAAGCCTAATTCATTCAAAAGAAATACATTGGTCAAACTGAAATCTTCATAGACAGAGTTCAAAGCCTGGAAACCGTGCACTAGTTTGAAGCACGTTGTTAGGTTCAGTTCCTTCATATACAAGTTTATTTCTTGTTAAAATCGTCTGCTTGAGATACATGTAGGAGCCCATTAATACTGAGTACGATACTGACGACGATAGTGTAGATTTATAGTGCAGACTTCCCAGTAGGGGCCCTGCTACACTATATATGATACTGTTCAGATACTAGTAATTATATATACATGCATATGCAAAGTATTCTTTCTTTGGATTTCTTGAGTTATGCATTTTACTTAACACCCACGTACTCGCTAAATAATGCTTTGGAATGAGGTTTCCTTTCGGTGTATTGTCACTCCTCATTATTGTTGAGCTGGCATTCTGCAGCACAATACAATTTTTATGTGTATTTGATACATTATTATTAAGGATCTGATTGGACGACTGACCAAAAATCTGGTACCCGGAAGAAAAAATATAGAACTGAAATTCTATAGAGTCCCACTGGGAGATTGTTAGTTGAATGTTAAGTATGTACATTGTGTCGATTTAACTCATGCTGGCTTTAAATACGTTTAAAAATCTAAAAAGGCTTGCGATTGGGATATTCTCATGTTTATTAAAAATCAATTGCAGTGGGTTTTTTAGAATGATATGTGAAGTCTTACAAAAGAATAAATAACGTAGATAGAAAAATAAATTACATGCAATTTAGAAATAAATGCAAAATAATGATATGTTTTATCTGTATATGTTTTCATTTAATGAGAGGGGGAATTGATAAGTTTACACCATGCAGTGAAATGGGTTAACCTAAGATAATAGGTTTTTTTTCCCTCAAATACTTGAGATTAAATCAAATATCTCTTCGGGCTTAGTTTACAATTTTGAATCACGCTTTAAAAATCTGCAAGAATCCTTATCTTCCCCTTTCAATTCAATTGATTCTCATATAACCCCAAACTACCATTTGAGAAGATCTACATATGCATACAACATTAGATAAAAAATGCAATGCATACAAGAGTACATGTATATAGAATATTGTTTAACTCTGGACGGTGGTACCCTCTTGTGAATTACATTAATAAATTTGGTAAGGTTACTGATCAGAAATATTTCTTTTTACATGAAATTTAATTAAAGAATTTTTTTATTTCATTTGGTCTATTTGCATATTAAAAGAAGGTAAATAGAGTTTCTTTCGCTAAGAGCTGGACTAGTCATGTTATAATGTAGCTACAGAACTGTAGCCATCAGGGAAATTCCCAGAAAAATACAAATCTGAAGCTGGATATAATGAAACTCAACCCCATCATTGTTTTCACAAGAAGTACAAATTCTCTGATTTTTTGGTATATCATAGGATTAAACATTCTTTTTGAAACATTTATCGATACGTAAACTCTGGACATTTTACTCACAAACTGAATGAAAGTGCGAAGCACTTTTATGTTAAGTTTGTTAGTTAAATGTCCGGAGTTTACACATCGACGAATGCTTTAAAAAGGATATTTGATTCCGACAATTCCAATACGTTCCCTGTATTATCTTAGTTCAACAATTTGAATAGTTTCGTCGTACTATGTTATTTGTTTTCAGGTGCGTATGCATACATAGCATTTTTGGATTTATTGATGGGTAAATTCTCATTTAGCTTTTTTTGTCCAATTTGAAAAACAATTGTAATACTATATAGTAATAACATTGGATATATATATATATATATATATATATATATATATATATATATATATATATATATATATAAACTTATAAAGCACACCTTTACTTGATGCATTACAACAGAGGTCCATCTCTGTTGAAATGGATCATTACAGAATTTGTTTGATAACAATATGCATCAGTCATTTTCCGTTTTCCACATCTTGCAATATTTAGGTATAGTTAATTCTCACTATTGTAAATTTTTAGGCATACATGTACATCTAATGCACTTAAAATTAACGTCAACAATTTTACCCAGAATATCATTATTCTCATTTTGACATTTATGTACAACATTTTTAGATTGCCCAGGGGTCATCAACAGATGTCTCCAATACTTCTGGAATAACTATTAGCAATATTTTATAGTTATCATATCAATATTTAAAAACATAGGTTTAAGGTCACTCATTATGTGTGCCCTAAACTTTTATTTAATGGCCC
Source organism: Ostrea edulis (assembly GCF_947568905.1). NCBI lineage: Eukaryota > Metazoa > Mollusca > Bivalvia > Ostreida > Ostreidae > Ostrea > Ostrea edulis. Next base: position 65,229,900 of record NC_079170.1, read on the forward strand.
GTTAAAACGCCTAGTATGAAGTGTAATTTCAGCATCGAAAGAGTAACGCAAATTATTATCTATTATTTTATACGATTTTTTGTGTGATTTTTTCCGGAATGACAAAAAGGTGTTTTGTTTGCAAATAGATTTTAGAGTCCATATTTCGTTCTGACTGAAGGCATGGTATGAATATCTAATAAAACATGCCTACGAGGATCTGATAGACGTTCTAGTATTATTTTCTCCTCGATTAAAATGATATTCATGAAATTTAAAACGGTATTTGTTGATATTTTTAAAATTTACGGCTAAAATATTGAAAACTCATATCAATTACAAACAGCATATTTCTGACAAAATGTATTTTAAAAAGAAATTGAAATGGCTGAAATTCAGAAATATTACAATTTTTCAAACTAGAACCAAGCCCGATCGGAATTATAAAAAGTAGTCCTAGAGAACATTGTAATATAATCCGAGGACTATACATTCCCTGGATGTCAAATGGTTTATGAATGAAATGAATTTATAAAGGAAACTTATATCTTGATGAAAAGTGCTAAAAGTAACAACAATATGATTATTTTAGTAATTTCAATCAATTTTTATCGGGGTCGGTACTCCCCCCCACCCCCCTAAGGTTTGGTTCAAATGTACGAAATAAAAATAAAAATAAATAATTCATAATAAAAACAAATAGCGATATTTCTGAAAATTGGCAATTTCATTTCAATTTCTTTTCAAAATATATTTTTCCAACATAACCCCCCCCCCCCCCCAAATGACATGTTTCTTGAAGACATAAGAAATATCAACGAAAAACTATTATGACTTCATAAATGTGTTTTAGTTTAAAAAATCATGACATTTACTCAAGTCTTCGTGTCAAGATTTAGTCGATATTCATATCATGCATCAAATCATAGCGAAGTTTGAATGTTAAAATCTCTTATTGGCAAACAAAACACTTTTGTGATTCCGGAAAAAATCGCAAAAATACAAGTACACGTAAAATGACCGAGAGCTTGGGTCACTCTTTCGATGGAGAAATTGTGCTTCATGTGAGGTGCTTAAATGAGCCATTATATAAAATTTTAGTGTAATGAGCCTGCTTAAATTCATGAATAAGGCGGATTCTATACCAATCTCCCGCGTTCTCGGAGTATGGTATAAAGACACAGCATGAAATATTACGTGTCAACGCTGGGTTACGAACGTGTGACCTCTTGGCTTCCAACCACATGTAATCCTCTCATCTACATCTTGTTTTGTTCTGCACAACCCATAATTAGTTTAAAATATCTATTCATTCATATGCAAAAAATGAGGATTTTCATCTCTCTCATTGGTTTGGAAATGCAAGCAAAAGTTTAGCTGGAAACCCTGAATTAGATATCCTGTGACGGGCAGAGGTTCACAATAACAAGCGTACAATAGATTAAAAAAAACATAGAATTCCCGAAACACAATGTACACACGCAAAAGGCGTCCTGTATGAAAGTTTTCTTTAAAATGAATTTGTCTCTTTTGTAAAGAAACAATTTCACGTACGTCATTATAAAAAGGGAATTATTTAAGAGGAAGAAATTTTACATGAAGCCACTTATTAGTATCAAATTATGAATCATCTAATGGATGATAGAACACGGGCTATAGTGGAAAATATAGTGTACTGCAGTGGTTAAATGGATATTAAATTATGAATAAACAAGATGTGTTACTTTATGAAACACTGATGCCCCCGTATGGTTCTCAAAGAAATGTTTTGTCACAAATAATATACATGTAAAATATGAAAGCCCTATCATCATCCATTTAAAACTTATGACCAAGGTTAAAGTATTTCAAAAGTAGGTCAAACCTTGAAGTGAATATCATAAGGTCAAACATGCTGGTACATGTACCAAAAAACGGTCTTGTTACAAGGAATACCTGTGTGAAATATGAAAGCCCCTTCATCTTTCATTCCAAACTTTGGTCTAAGGTTAAAGTGTTTGTTAACAAACAGACGAACAGACAAATTCTCTATGTCTCCGAATCTCCGATTACGGGAGAATAAAAAGTATTCAGGGGTTCAAAGAGCCACAGTCACTAGTACTCACTTACAACATGTATATTGACCTTGAACATTGAATGCGACCTTCAGATCCATTGATCGTTGCAAATCATTTACTGTTGTGAAATTTCAATAAAATTTGATAGACTTAATTTGAGTGAAGTTTTGGCCATTTGAAGGTTTAACATTGTCCATCCCATCAAACAAACGGACGGAAAAACGCCATATAAAGCTGCCATTGTATTTCAACCTACCAGGAAGTACCCGGTATTGTACTTAAGTTATACAATAATTAGCTCTGTTGTTTGGCATTTCTTCAAATCGATCATAAAAGACCTGTTTGTACGGTACACAAGGACAGATGTGGACCATCTCAAGAGCAATGTAATTTATACAGTGCTACACGGAATTCAATTTCTTTTTTTAAATGAAGAAACTAAGATACAGAATTTTGCGTTTGTCATTTGAATCTTGCCAATGGGAATCTGTTAGAATTTTGCCTATGGAATGATACTAGTATCCCGAAGCTTTATTAGTGTTTGTATGTTCGTTGCTTGTCATTTTTGTAGAAGACATTTTATCCACATTTGTTATTAAATTTCTACAAAACTTATAATAAAGGTACCTTGCATAAACCATTAATTGTCAAATTCCAAAGTAATTTCCCAAATTTCTTGTGTAGTAGAGAGTGTTTTGTAACCAGTTCTTTATCTTTGGATTCTATTATCCTTTTTCAAGTTTGAAAGTTCAAAGGGCAATGTGACCACAGTTTGGAGCATTCCATGTTTTATATGAAGTTGCTTATTCGGTGGAACCTTGTTTTTCCCGACAAGGAGATTCTCACGTTTTCGGCTCTCTTTATGTTTTCACTTTATTTCAATGTAGTATCGAGGTGGTGTATATACTTTTATCTTAAATCATTTTTTAACCAATGGAGAGAATATCGGAATTCAAAAAGAATAAATTCAACGGGACTCTCGTCTACAGCGCGGTTGTGTACAGTGTCTTTTAAAAAAGTGTTTTTAAGTAAGATTATCATTCTTCATAGTGTGAGCAAAGAAATCATAATCATATTTGGTAGTATTTACATTTAAGGAATTCATAAAAAGAGGCTTTTCTTCCTATTTATCGATTTGAATTCTTAACCAAAAACAGTGCTGCTAAATTTAGGATATATTCTCATGGTTTGTCTTCGTAATGCCATTTTTCTATCAGTGAAATATTCCAGGGTAACACAGACAGCATACTACTTCTACAGACTTGCAATTTTTTATTCAAAATAATTTTACCGTTTCGATATGGTTTTCCCGCGAATCCAAATAATCCAGATGCATGCAGATCCTATTTTGCATTTCTTCGACGTTGTTTAGCCCAGACATATCAACTCCAAGCTCATCAGCATAATCCATAACACTGTCCAGATCAGCATCAGGATTTAAAACCATGTCTCTAGTTACGCTTGATACGCTAGTTCTTTTGGTAGCAACCCATGCTTTATGGGACGCATCTATACCAGAATACGCCATATTTACAATTTTGGTGTTAAAATGTAATTCATGTCTATGTAGAGGAATTATATATGCCGTTCTAAACTTTAAACTGCGTGCGCATGTCAAGCATGCGGGGAAAAACTGCGCGGTTTTGGTGTGTTTTTTCCAAAAGGTTTATTTTTAAATCGCAGGTAGTTGCATGAATATAGGTAGTCACGTGATCTCCTATCCAGGAAGAGCTTAACATGACGTATAAGCTAGACTTAAAGGTACAGCATACTGACACTTACAAATAAGTGGAAGCGAGACCGGGACCGGTTTCTGAACCACAGACGACAATCGAGAGGACTAACCACAGCCATTACAGACGACAATTAAAAGTACTAACCGGGAGAAGGGTGGAACTAGACACCGACAGCATGCCGGTAGAAATTAAATGTCGGGAGGACATCATTAAGCTTCCTGACATTGCCTCATTGCGTTCATTAAAAAAACAATGGAATGTGGAAAACGATGGACGACCACTTAAAGACCGTGAGGACTATGTACGACTGTTGCTGGATTTTTTTGATCGAAAAGGCCCGGGTGTTACTTCTAACCCACAGGTAAGTCATGCCGTCTGTCACGGAGAACGCTCTGTTGAATGCAGGTATTGCATAGCAGTATGTAGCTAATGAAGATTTAGTTTCCGACACCGGGTCAGTGAAAGTCCTCTCAGATTTTATTTTGGTTCTGAGGCATCACTGTAGATCAACGTCTTTCTAAAACTTAATTGAAATTCTGTCTCGTACTATCTAGCAGACGATCAACCGACACCAAGTGTACTGTGCGTTTATTAAGAGAAAATACTTTCAACTTGTAAAATGGCACCCATGTGTAATGTTTCTTATGTGCTTGTTTATCAAAACTTGGTCGGGAACAATGCTAAATGTCAGACCGTACCTCTACTGTCAGTGCATTCCTAAGAGACCCAGTCTTGCGTAGCGTAAGGGCGTAAATCAATGTATAACGTGCTCGGTGTTAACACTTCAAACAAAGGGGTATAATACAATTTAGCGAGAGAAAAAACTTGAGTAATTTGTAATTAGAGTAAGCAATTTGACCCGGGTTTTTCATAATACCCACGTATCGTAAATAAGCAGAGACCGTGATGTTTAGCGATGATTATACTTTCAAAAATTGCATACCCGAAAAAACACAGTAGAAGAAACCCATTCTTTGTACAGGGTATTTAATTTTGACTAAGATCCTATATATTTGCATATATCTTCATGAACAGACAAGGGGGTCGCCTTATTTTTAATTTGTCAGGGTTAAACGATATTTACAAGTATTAGTAAACATCGGACTTAGCCAAGATAGCGGAGAGTACTTGAAATGTAGACGTTTTCGCTGTTTCGTCGTACCCAGTCAAAAAAGAATAGCGAAAAATAGATGATAAGAGTCTATACTGTTGACTAAAATATTTTCCAAGTATCTTATCCAACTGGAACGAAACGATTTTGAGAAATTCTACATAAATGTGTACGCTAAGACGTCATTGTCAATAATTGTGTACGCTAAGACGTCATTGTCAATAATTGTGTACGCTAAGACGTCATTGTCAATAATTGTGTACGCTAAGACGTCATTGTCAGGCCTAATTCGTGGCGGGCTTGGAGGACGCTTTCTTACAGTGTAGGTCTAGATCTGTTCGAAGTGAAATGCTTTGACCTTGGCGCGGCTGACCTTGACATGCAGCTCTTTGGTATAAGTCTTAAAATGTAATGATGTTATGATGTGAGTATGTGTTTCCTTGTTATGAGTTTGAGATATCGTAGTTGTACTGATATGAGTTTGAGATATCGTAATTATACTAATATGAGTTTGAGATATCGTAATTATACTGATATGAGTTTGAGATATCGTAAGTTTACTTATATGAGTTTGAGATATCTACTGCTATGAGTGTGTTTTCGTGATGCTGTAAGATTATTTGGTTCCGGAATATGAGTACATGGAAACATACATACTAGCATAATTACTTTGAAAGAGACATTTTTGGTTCCATTATCCGGGGTTTTCTTTATGCCGCCTACCAACATATCTAACATCCACAATGCATGTATAATTTGTTTTATATAAGATATTCTGCAGGAGATCGATCACAAACTTTTTTGTCCTTGTTCATAGTGTCCATGAAGTGCTCATTATTTCACAACTAAGACATTATCTACACTTTTATTTTCAATTGGTTAAACAGACATAAAAATCTACATACCAGTCAATCGTGCAGTGATTTGTCTGCAAATTGTTGATAGAAATGAGACTGAACCACAACACGCAATGAAAAGGAAAATGAGCTGTGGAAAAATATGCAGAATAATTTTTTTTTTCAAAGCAGCTACAATACACATGTCACAAATCTTTAAGGGCCTTTGTTGGTTTCTAGTCCGTGTTTTCCCAGTTTCGGGTTTAACATTACAGATTTACACATCTTTCTGGGATTCTGTTGCATGGATTTTGCAGTTGATCTACTTTGTATGCGATGTGTCCTCTTTATGTGCAAGAAATTGTTCCGTGACCGTAAACCATGCATCAGTAAACGTCATTTCAACCTACATGTATAAGATGAAACTATTCGTTAAACTTGTAACTTCAAGAATCTACAGCTATGACAATGATATCGCCTACAGAAGGTTATCAAAAACCTTAGGTTTAAAGTCAGTTACTGTGTGCACTTGCAATTATATACGGAAAAAAAACACTTTACTATTTTCAAAATATGGATAATCTTTTTCCAGCCCGTCCCAGACCCAAACGCTGGATTGACAGAAGCCATTCAATTGGACACTCGGAATAGAGAGAAATTACAGGAAATATATGATGAAATATTGCGATACTACGGAGGGCTTCCGCCTCAGTACCAGAAGAACCTTAACTCCGCCTATCCTGACCTTGTGAACTATATAGCAGCACGGAGAAAAGAACTAGATTCTAGGGAGCTGGTCATTCTTGTGGCAGGTAAATGATACCGAAAAAATATAAATTAATTATCTTAAGTATTGAGTACAGCAATGAAAGAAAAATGAAAAATATTCTCTGTACACATGCTAAGCACAATTGTAAGAAAATATACCGATGGCGATATCGTGTTAGTTTACGAATTCAGCATTCAAAAAATTCAAAATTATAGATTGCGACAGCCATAAATTTGAAATTCCAATCCTGAATCTGTATGAATATTGAACTGACATACTCTGTACATTTTAGGTGATACAGGCGCTGGTAAATCCAGTTTCATCAATCTTCTTCTGGAAACAGACGTACTTCCGGTTTCCGCCATCGAAGCAACGCAAACTATTTGCGAGTTAAGGAAGTCCAGAAATGGCGAGAGAGAGGCAATTTGTTACTACAAACCTGGAAACACAAAGAAGCGCAGACCCCCCGATATCATCAAGATTGACAGTGCTCCTGGCATCGAAGATTTGAAAAACCGAATTAAACATAAAGATCCTAAGGATGATGACAATCCCTTTGATCGAATAGAAATATACATGCCTTTCCAAATGTTAGAGGTGCGCGATAATGGAAATTAATTGTACTGAAATAAACATTAATAAATTGATAAATGTACAGGTTTTTATAATATGCCAATATTTTCAGGAGGGCGTTGTGATTGTGGACAGTCCTGGGTTTGGAGAACACGGACGGAAGAGCAGTCAGGTTGAACGATATCTAGCTAAATCCTTTGGCGCCATTTATGTTGTCAATACCGCGTCAGCAGGGGGAGTTAACTCAGGACGAGTAAGAATTACATTAGTCAAAGCGCCAGATGCAATAATCAATTATCATAAATGAAGAAAAAGAAACAATTTCGAGGCTTAATTTAGATTAAACTTAAAGATGACAAAAGTGATTTGATACCCCCCCCCCTCCCACTTTTTCTTATGTCGATTGATATCTTTTTCATTAGTTAAGGGACTTTCTTCGTTTTGTTGTGAACTCAGCGGGAGACGATTATAACCCGGCAGCAACCATATTTATCGGAAACAAAACCGATTCCGTGGATGCCAGGGATCTGAAGGAGGTCAAGGACACGACTACGTACAAACTTAAACAGTGTTATCCTGGACTGAAAGACAGCAACATATTCTTTATGTCAGTCAGTGAAGTAAGTGGTCGAAACGTAAATTCTAATTATAGCGATCTACTGAATGAATATATAAGGAAAATCACAAGTGTTTGCTAATTAATCTAAATAGTAAGAACTGTATCCCTGGAGTCAATCCTTTGTCTGGGTGCACGCATTTCAAATTAAATTTCCTGATGTTTCTGACTTTTGAACGCATGCAAGTGTTTCTGTACAGGCGTTTGAAATTGTAGGCTTTGCAAAATGTCGCCTTCAAAACTAGAACGGAAGATCACCAGAAAGTGTTGGTTCAGGGTATACAGAAATTGTTTCCAGCGAGCCTTAGGAACAAACTTAATAGCCATTACAGGTAGATAAAATATTTAAACTGTTTTAAAAGGTGGGGGAAATGTAGATCAAGGAAATTTGTTCTCCATTTGCTATGCAAAATATTGATAAAATTTGGAAAGAGATTAAAGAAAAGTATCCTGATAATTATGATGATAGTGATGATGATGATGATGATTTTTTGTAGGTTTCAGTCACAGATATTGAAACGATCTCTGGTCTCTTTAAAAGTGGCGAGAACATTGGCTGCAACCGGAAGAGAAAAACAGGAAAACGAAATTGAGGACATTCAAAGGCGGATGAAACATCTGGAACAAAATGCCAAGGCCACCATCCAAAACCTAAAAACGGATATCAGATACGAAGAGGAGCAGCTGTATGGAGATCTAGCGTCCTCACTACGCAGTAGAAGCTTTACCGAGAAGGTCTTCAACATCCAGGAAAATCAATGTGTCGGCTCATCAAAGGATTGGAAGAAAGTGGCTAGAGATGCCAATGACGTCATTGGTAACATCATAGCAAAGGAGGTAGATGAATGGGAATTTGACAACAAACGTGTAGATGGAATAAAAGCGAGGATTTTGGAGAAGTTTACCAGAGAGTGCCAGGTGTATGAGGACCAACTTAAAGAAATTGAGAGTGAGTCGTACACTTAGATTTCGTTCATTGAGAGTGAGTCGTACACTTAGATTTCGTTCATTGAGAGTGAGTCGTACACTTAGATTTCGTTCACTGACGGTAGCACTCTGGACAGGATCCAGATTTTAAGAATCATTCATTGTTCCTCTGTTTTAGCTATTCCCCCAAACTCCCGACCCTTTGAAAGAATGTCACTAGTTGTGACACGGGATTTTTGCGGTCTCATCCGAAGGACCGCCCCATTTAGTAGCCTCTTACGACAAGCAAGGGGATACTGGGGACCTATTCTAACCCGAATCCCCACATGATCAAAGTATATTGTTGTAGGTATAGATATAAGACAGCAAGGAGAACAAAGTGATATCCCTCAGCATACAGAATTTCCATGTCAATTTTTAAAAAAAATGTCAGACGGAAGATATACAAATGTAATTGATGATTCTGTCTATTTATCAACATAGTTGAGGATTACTGATGCTATCCAGATTATACCTCTCATGAACAAGTTCCAAGCGAAGTAGAGGAAGACCAATTTTGCTTTCCTCTGTAACATTTAACGAGTAACCTCACGTGGTCTGAATGAGATAAAGAACAAACTATACAGTAAATAAATGACTACGATAAATAGCGTTCATCTACATTGTATATGGTATTCTAGTGATTAGGTCGTACTCTGAGATAGGAATCATCGTTATTACTGTAGTTATCTACATTTATACATAACTCCCTCATGAACCACCTTCACGGCGTTAATGGTACTGTTACTGCTATATTGATAGTCTCGTCTTCTTGAATCTCCCATTTATATACTTACAAATAGTACTCGTCTCCATTTATATACTTACAAATAGTACTCGTCACCATTTATATACTTACAAATAGTACTCGTCACCATTTATATACTTACAAATAGTACTCGTCTCCATTTATATACTTACAAATAGTACTCGTCTCCATTTATATACTTACAAATAGTACTCGTCTCCATTTATATACTTACAAATAGTACTCGTCTCCATTTATATACTTACAAATAGTACTCGTCTCCATTTATATACTTACAAATAGTACTCGTCTCCATTTATATACTTACAAATAGTACTCGTCTCCATATATATACTTACAAATAGTACTCGTCTCCATTTATATACTTACAAATAGTACTCGTCTCCATTTATATACTTACAAATAGTACTCGTCTCCATTTATATACTTACAAATAGTACTCGTCTCCATTTATATACTTACAAATAGTACTCGTCTCCATTTATATACTTACAAATAGTACTCGTCTCCATTTATATACTTACAAATAGTACTCGTCTCCATTTATATACTTACAAATAGTACTCGTCTCCATTTATATACTTACAAATAGTACTCGTCTCCATTTATATACTTACAAATAGTACTCGTCTCCATTTATATACTTACAAATAGTACTCGTCTCCATTTATATACTTACAAATAGTACTCGTCTCCATTTATATACTTACAAATAGTACTCGTCTCCATTTATATACTTACAAATAGTACTCGTCTCCATTTATATACTTACAAATAGTACTCGTCTCCATTTATATACTTACAAATAGTACTCGTCTCCATTTATATACTTACAAATAGTACTCGTCTCCATTTATATACTTACAAATAGTACTCGTCTCCATTTATATACTTACAAATAGTACTCGTCTCCATTTATATACTTACAAATAGTACTCGTCTCCATTTATATACTTACAAATAGTACTCGTCTCCATTTATATACTTACAAATAGTACTCGTCTCCATTTATATACTTACAAATAGTACTCGTCTTCATTTATATACTTACAAATAGTACTCATCTCCATTTATATACTTACAAATAGTACTCGTCACCATTTATATACTTACAAATAGTACTCATCTCCATTTATATACTTACAAATAGTACTCGTCACCATTTATATACTTACAAATAGTACTCATCTCCATTTATATACTTACAAATAGTACTCGTCTCCATTTATATACTTACAAATAGTACTCGTCTTCATTTATATACTTACAAATAGTACTCATCTCCATTTATATACTTACAAATAGTACTCGTCACCATTTATATACTTACAAATAGTACTCGTCTCCATTTATATACTTACAAATAGTACTCGTCTCCATTTATATACTTACAAATAGTACTCATCTCCATTTATATACTTACAAATAGTACTCGTCTCCATTTATATACTTACAAATAGTACTCGTCTCCATTTATATACTTACAAATAGTACTCGTCTCCATTTATATACTTACAAATAGTACTCGTCACCATTTATATACTTACAAATAGTACTCGTCTCCATTTATATACTTACAAATAGTACTCGTCTCCATTTATATACTTACAAATAGTACTCGTCTCCATTTATATATTTACAAATAGTACTCGTCTCCATTTATATACTTACAAATAGTACTCGTCTCCATTTATATACTTACAATAGTACTCGTCTCCATTTATATACTTACAAATAGTACTCGTCTCCATTTATATACTTACAAATAGTACTCGTCACCATTTATATACTTACAAATAGTACTCGTCACCATTTATATACTTACAAATAGTACTCGTCTCCATTTTTCTCAACATCGGCAACATTACACTCTATTTTTACGTAGCGCATTGATGAAGTTTTCCGTCCAATGTTTCGTTTGATACATGCATCAAACAAAGAATTATAAGTTTTATTTCTTATCATTTAATTATGTTTTTAAGATAGAAAAACAAATAGTTTCTCCCATCAAAAAGCTTGATCAACGTTTTTGAAATGGCGCGTAGTAATACATATATATGTAAGAATGAAAACAACAACAAACGGCATGGCTGTGCGTTCAGGTGAGGAACAGTTACTGTGCAGATTTAGATGAATTGTACGCCAAATTAAAGGTACAATGGTTAAAAGCTGAATTAAATATAAAGGAGGATAACAAGTGGTGACTGGATTTATGCTGCATTGTGTTGGAGGAGATGTTGAACACTGGTTGTGTCGTTGGAACGGTAGAATGCAACTCGGCTCCATTTCAATATCGAGTAAAAAGTTCAACACCTCTTCATCTACATGTAAAACGCACTCGTTGACTGAGCCCCATATAACGCAATTCAATTTCATTAATATTTACCAAATCAGAAGTCGCCACTTGCTCCGTCATGTTATCGATCTCGTAAAGCAGACGATTCATACCGGGAATTCGTGTAATCTGTCTACTTCTACCAGTAAGGGGTCCACGTCATCAAGTTGACTATTTTGCCACGTCATCGCTTATGAATTGTTTCTTTAAATTAATTTGTATTTTATTCATATCTTTAGTTGTGCTTATTTTTGATTGCAATGAAAAACAAAAATCAAACGAATGCATGTCGTTATATAAAATGCTTGTGTAGAAAATCCCGTTCTATAAATAGCGCTAAAATTAGAACGGGGAAGACGCATTCCATAGAAAAGTAGTCCCGCGTGCTTAGTGCAGATGAACTCCGAACGAAATTTTGACAGAGAAATCAAACGAATTTTTCAACCAATCAGCATCGTTGTGAAGTCATCACTTTAAAAGTTATTAAATGATTTCAAAATATCTAAGAACACTAATACGGTAACGAACTTGAAAAACGATAAAATCAAATAAATCGATATTCTTATTCATATGGGAGTTATTTCTCTTATTCTGGGGACGATTTTCTCATATCGTGGTTCGGATATTTATACCCCCCGAACGAAGTTCTAGGGGGTATATAGGAATCACTCTGTCTGTCCGTCCATCCGTCTGTCTGTCTCCAGATTCGTGTCCGGGCCATAACTTCTTTGTTCTTTGACATAGGCATACCATATTTGACACATGAGTGTATCACCATGAGACGATGTGTCATGTACTTTCATGACCTCAATATGACCTTGACCTCAAGGTCAAAATTAAACGTTTTTACAATGTATTCGTGTCAGGGCCATGACTTCTTTGTTCTTTGACATAGGCATACCATATTTGACACATGAGTGTATCACCATGAGATGATGTGTCAAGTACCTTCATGACCTCTAGATGACCTTGAACTTTAACCTCAAGGTCAAAATTGATTATAGGGTTTTGACATAGTCATACCATAAGACATGGGTGTATCACCATGAGACTATGTGTCATGTACATTCATGACCCCTTTATGACCTTGACCTTTGATCTCAAGGTCAAAATTGTAGGTTTATGCCACTCAGGAAAGAGGTAATTTATACCTATTAACAACACCCTTTGGGAGATTGGGGTAAGCAGGGGGTATTCTTAGTGAGCATTGCTCACAGTACATCTTGTTAAATTTTACTACGATGAGGTTATGCAAACTAATTGTGGCTATTTCTTGAGGAATGATGGAATTTTCGTTTGAAACTTTGAGTTGTATTTTGTAGGTGCACTTCTTGACGGCGATGTGAGGGTGATCAAAGATTTGCACAAGTCAATGAGAAAACAAGCACCTGTCCGACAAATCTGGGCAAAAGCGAAAGAAACTAAATCTACCGGAGGCGATAAGCTAAACAGTCTAGGGGCTATGGTTAGCAGTGCGGGGGGTCTGTCACCCAGCGACAAGCGCGTTAGAGACATCTGCAAAGGATACGCTGCTAAGAATGCACGCCAGGGCATGATGTCACTGGTTTCCATTTTCATTGAAAACATTTTTGATGGAGATGACTTGAGGATCAAGATCAGTAAATTTGTCGGACGTTTTGCAAAAGGTGTAGATACAGTTGCGAAAAAGATCCCTGATTTCGTCGCTGCTGATAAAGAATTGATAAAAAATATCCAAGAGGATCTCCAACACGCCGAGTACAATTTGAGGGAAGTTTTCCCAAAGTTTCTGAGTATGGGTACAAAGCTCCAAGGACAACTGGACGTTTTTTATGTTAAAAAAATAATGGAAATGGACTATCGGTTACGAGACTTGGAATACAACCAAACAGAAGATCTGATGGGGAGCGGATCTTTTGCAGATGTTTTCAAAGGGAAAATGGTCTGCTATCGGCCACCTGTAACTATTGCACTAAAAATAGGGAAAGACTATTTACAAGAAAACAATATATCTGATGTACTTTTAGAGGATCGCACAATGAGGTAATTTTAAGTAAAATGACAGAAGTCGAAGACCCCCTACCCCAATGTATTAAGAAACAATCTCTTTTTCGATACTATACTCCGCAAACTACATGTATGTAGAGATAATGGAATTTCATAAAAATCTCAAATCTATTTCAGAGAGTTGGATCATAAGAATATCGTCCATTATTTTGGAGCCACTTTGCGCGAGGACAAAGTGAGAGGAAAGGGACGTCTGTTTTGGATCATGGTCTTGGAATTCTGCTCAGGGACTTTAAAAGAGAAAGTCATCAGTGACAACTATGACAATCCAGCCAAAGTCGGAACGATATACTCTGTACAGGTGGATCAAATGGAAGATATGGCCAAAATGGTGATCGAGATCTGTGAAGGCCTGCGATACTTACACAACAAAGATCTGGTCCATAGAGATCTAAAACTAGAGAACATCTTGGTCAGTATCTTGTTTTTACGTATTGAAAGACAGCGTTACATTGGTGTTAAAGTCAATCTGGGTTAATGGCAAAACCTGTTGAAGATGTACAGAACACGTGTTGATGTATAAAAACTTGGAAATAAGCATTCTGTATTAGTATTCTTGAAATTTAAATCGAATCTCTGAATTTTACTTCCTTTTTATAGCTCGTAAAGGGACCGGACGGCAAAGAAATCATTAAGCTTACTGACGTAGGACTGACCAAACCCCAAAGAGAAATAGCAGGGAGTATTGTTGGTTCTCCAGCTTACATGGCACCGGAAGTTCTACTTCAAACGGAAATCCACAACCGGAAAGCAGATATCTTTAGTCTTGCCATCATTCTTTGGGAGATGTGGTATGGGATAGACGCCGCGGAACACATACAGTCACAGTTATTTGGAACCCTAGAGAGCGCGGTAAAAGGTGGCCTGCGACCATCTATGACGATGGAATCCAAACCTCCACCCGACTGGATGGCCTTGATAAAGCGTTGTTGGGAATACGATCCTAAAAAGCGTCCAGAGGTTGACGGAGTTATGAACCATTTTGCTACCTTCTTAAAGCGCTAATCTATCTAGATTCTCTTCTTTTTACATTGATGTAGGAGAATGTTAAAATTAGTCATTTTGATATACGTATATTGTAAATAGCTTAAATTCAAATTATAATTCTTTTAATAAAAAGAAACATATAAATTTGAAGATATGTTAGGAATGACACATACCTGCATAATAAATATTTCAATAAGTCTGAGGGTCTTTTTCTATTTTGATATTCATTATCGCCTGTAAGTGGTGTTTATGTCTCTAAACCGATTCGATGCGCGATAGCATGCTCCGTGTATGAACAGTTTTTAAACCAAGGCAGGTACTGACAAATAAGTTGATATTACAGTATTTCAACAATCTCGTTTAAAGTCAACATTTCGTAAATTATATGGTTTACTGATTTAATTTTGATTTAATTGCAAACACACGTACGACCTGACATCGGTTCAAATGCTGTCTGATGTGTTTCATACCAATTGCTAGGCTGTTCCTTACATAATGGTTTTAGCTATGGATTACTCCGTTTGTCTGACCAAGGTTTCTTCTGCTTTAACCGTCAATATACATGTATGTACCCATACTAGTAGAGCCGCCCTACCCCTGTTTCGGATTCAGACACTTTTTGCAAAGTGGATTTTGCGGTTCAAGATGGTACCATTTCCAGCCCAAATGGGGATTGCAGTCTCTGTAATAGGGTACATGCTTTCTATAATCATCTCCTATCACATCTCTAACTTGGTCAACAAGCATTGAACAATTGTTATGGATACAATGAAGATGTGCATGTGTCTTTTTGAAAATGAGAAGACATTTTTCAAAACATTTATGTGTACGTGTAGTTGAACTTGGTAATTTTTAAAGCATTTCTTAAATAGACGGTACCTATTTTGTGTATACAAGTTCTCTTATACCTCTAACTTGACATTCCTCAAACTTTGAACAGTGGTTATGGACACATTGAGATGTGTATGCGTCTTTTTGAAAACAATCAGACTTTTTTCAAAAAATTTACGGGTAGTTGAATTTTCTCATTTTTCAAGCATGAAAGGTGAAGATAACTCCTATAAGAATATAAAATGGAGAGTTGGGTAAACACGGACCCCTTGATATACCAGAGGTAGGATCAGGTGTCTAGGAGGAGTAAGCATCCCCTGTCGATCGCGACCCGTCACACCCTTCGTGAGCCCTATATCTTGATCTGGTAAACGGAGTTAATCACTGTGCCAATAACGGCTTAACAATCGGTATGAAACACGTCAGACAGCATTTGACCCAATGATAGTTTGCATTGGCCAACTAGATCGTTATAACGACCACATAATTTGCGAAATGCTGACTTTAAACGAGACTTTTGAAACCCCTACACCATCAACTTGTCTGTCAGTAGCCTGCTTCGATTTCAAAACTGATCATTCGCAGAACAAGATCTTGCGTATCGAATCGATTGAGAAATAAACATTATATGCCGGCGATGATGGAATATTGCATCTAGATATGGGAAGTCAACGATGGAGAAGCTGAAATCATCCCGTTTATCATAAAGTTGAGTTGCTAGTTTGCCGTTAATATTTTTTCATTAAAATGTCCAAGTATGAAGAATGTCTTGAATAGGCGGTATCAAGTTTTGTAATCAGCTTCTCTTATAGCATTTATTTGACATCCTTCAAACCACGTACAACTGTTATGGAAGCACTGAAGACGTACATGTGTCATTTGGGAAGTGATTGCATGGATGTACATAATATAGTTGAACGTTGCCATATTTAAGCATGGTACCTACTTTGTGTAACCAACTTCTTCTCTCACAGCTTTTACTTAACATTTTTCAGACCTTGTACATTATAGATGTTATAAAAACATTGACGATATACATGTGGCATTTTAAAAACCCTTATGCTTTTTGGAAAAAAAATCTACATTTAATATGTCATTTTCCAGTATGTTTTGTACTGTTGTCTCTATGATAGACAACATATTCTAAAACCCAGCCATTTCTGTTCTTGAATCGATTTTTGTACAATTTTAAAGTGTGTAAAATATGTCGCCTGTAAATGTACAATCCTAAGGTTTGTGTACTACAATTCTCGTTCGAGTCGTAGATTTCTTGTAGGAAAAGAGATCTCGTAAAATTTTAATTAAACAAACTCGAAAGATATGACTAAAATGTGTCTTGTGATTGCAGAAACGAATTGAAAAGAGAAAGTTGATGTGTTGTATAGGCAGACTGGCGACACGTGCAGTTTACTGCATTATGTTACATGTACGTAGTTATTTCCGTAACAGCGTAATGTTGTTATTTTCGCCGTAGACACATTGTAGTGAATATTACTTAAAGAAGTAACAGTAATTAAGTAATGGTGTAAAACTGGAGAGAAAATAATTAATAGCAAATTGAAAGTTGTATACAAATCAAGGGATGAAAAAAATTACAAATTTTGATATGAAAGGCCACATGATACTCTGATTTGATACAATTACTTTACAAATGTAAGTAAAGAATTATTTCTTCTGCAACTTTCTTCATAGGAAACAAATTACGATTTTCTCGATCCATTTCATTAAAGTTTCTTAATTCATGCACGATTCACTTACTTGTTGAGAAATTTTATAGCCTTCTCAATGTGTGTAACGCTTTTATTGTAGATTGAGACAATTAATAGACAAGCTAAAGTCAGAGTATATATACCACTCAAAGTAGCCAGAAGGTATGGTGTCCGGATAGGGCCATTTGCAAAAGCGTGACTGCGCGTTAGTCGCAACACGCCGTCACGCCAATAAGCAACACGCCTTCGCGCTCTTCCACCAACAAGCAACGCGCCTTCGCGCTCTTCCACCAACAAGCAACGCGCCTTCGCGCTCTCATGCCATATCAATCATACACAATAGGTAGTTCAAAATTATTACATCTAAATTTACATAAAATTAGTGCATATTTTCGAGGCAGGATAGTGAGATAATTCTCGAATATATCAGGGAAACTTTGAAAAGTCTGTAATTCAAACATTTGGGAGAACGATAAATATTACTCCTAAGAAGGTCTGCGGAATTAACACAACACGCACGAGGAAGAGTGATACATAGGTGGGTGGGTTCTTTTTAATATCTCGTCAAGAATGTACAAATTATGTATATTGAGACGTGAACAGCTATAGGAGAAGTACCTCGGTTATTGGGGTTATATCCAAAAGACCCGTGATTCTCACTTGTTTTACGAAAGAGCAATCGCTATGATCTATGTTTACGACTTGGGTTGACACGAGCGGGGCTTGAACGCACGAACGTATCATATTTCTCTTCTTGTATAAAAACTATAAATCTCTTATATATATATATATATATATATATATATATATATATATATATATATATATATATATATACCCAGTCTTCCGTGGGGAGTCTCACTATACAGCTTGTGGAAGTCTCACTGTATAACAGCCTGGTCGGTGTGGATGAGTTTTCAGCGAGTACAAGCACCATTAAAAAATCTTTAAGGTCAAACAATG
Source organism: Ostrea edulis (assembly GCF_947568905.1). Taxonomy (NCBI): domain Eukaryota; kingdom Metazoa; phylum Mollusca; class Bivalvia; order Ostreida; family Ostreidae; genus Ostrea; species Ostrea edulis. The sequence continues at coordinate 65,248,183 of NC_079170.1, forward strand.
GGATCGTTTTGTTTTGTCTTTTTGTCGCTCGCGCAAAAAAATGTGATATTTAATATTACATAATAATTTTAATAGAATGAAATTGAAAATAGAACTTTTTTCAAACAATGTTCATAATATCATGTAATTTTCATAGTTATCTCGCTTTGTCTTTAGTTTTGCTTTATTTACCTTGAATAGAAAACGAAACTTGAAGTGAAAGTAAGGAAATGTTTTAATGCAATGTTTTCAAATTGTTTATAGGTAATATGCATCAAACATATATTAAAGGAATACACACAGGTGTGTGTGTTCTCTACAACGTGAATATATAAATGATATACTTAATGATCAAACTAAAAAGCACATTGATTATCTATAGAATGGATTTCCCCAATTTTAGTCAACCATTTTGTTGGATTACAAATGCATTGTGAGTATTGTAACGATTGTAAATTAACCTGTAAACATCGTGAACTGTTTAGAAAAGGTCGTGTGTTTAGATTAACATTATCGAGATTAGCAACCTTAAATTCATCTGCATATAAAGTGTTTCTAAATTCATTGTACATTATAAGAATTTAATGAGCTTCAATAATGTTGCCCTATCCGGGTTTTTTTCATTCTGACGTTTTTGGGATAGGGCTACAATTCCATAGCATCTCCGTAATGGTGTAAATAATTTTATGAATAACCGATATGATAAGCTCTGTGTGTTAGTTCCAAATGTTGTTTACACCAAAAGGAGTACCAACTTTGTGCTTGGGCATGTCTAATAAAGGTGTTTTTCATTAAACATCTTGCACAGCATGCAAAATTCTTCGTCTGCTCCGCCATGCTTGTTATCGCGAGATCTCTGAACTACTGAAAAACCTAAACATTGACAATCTGCGCGAAAATGTAGTTACAATCTCATATGGTTTAATTTTAATCCCGCTGTTCGTTTTTTTAACTTGATATTGAATTTAAACTTTTTTAATACCGACGAAATAGCTTTCTCCTCCGTAATTGTCCATTGATGTAAACACTACCTTATATGGCTTATGCAAATAACTTGACAATTCAGTACATCAAATATGGCGCACAAATATGATTCGAGAAATTGGAATATATCTCAAAATTGTTGAAAACGGTAGAAATCGTAAGTTGCAGGTTGTAAATTTATATATTGACTAAGAAACATAGAATATCATTTTATTTACATAAAGAAAGTCAGCAAATGTTTAGACTGATGGAAAATGTTGCGGGAGTGATAATTCGCATTTGCACCATTACGGACATCCTAAGGAGTTGTACCCCCCCCCCCCCTAAAAAAACAAAATCGGAGAGGGCTACATTATTGCAGCTAGAATTTGATATACACTGTAATAATACACGTGTGTAGTATATACACATATCAACTCTTCGCCGCGAGTTACGTTCCTTTGCGGGACCAGGCAAAGGTCAATCGATAAAAATTCAAACCCTACCAAAGTTAAGAGGTTACTACTAATTATTAAGTTTTCATACAAGTTAAATGGGCATGGGTACAGTATATAAATCAAGGCTAATTATGACCCATAACAGTGAGTCAACCCATTAAAGGGACATGAAAACGATTTGAGCTGAACATTTTCAAATTTTATTTTCCAATTTTACTGTTTACAAAGCATTTCTAAAGGTCAACCAAAATTTGAATAGCAGTTGTTGAGTTACAAGTCAAGTGAGATACGGCACTCACAATTCTTTGTAAAGTAAACAAGGCTAGTGCCATGTTTTTGTTTACATATAAATTGCTTAATAGAAAAAAAGCATGTTTAAACCAAAATGAGATGTGCCATACACTTGAAACTATTTAAACCCTAACCCATATTCTAAACATTGAAAATGAAAAAATAAAATTTTCAGCTCAAATCGTGTCCATTACCCTTGATTTATATACAGGCTCAACAGAATTTACTAACAAAGGCAGTAAAACAATAATGATATTTATTTCCAATTAATGATTGAAACACAAATTTGTTATAATAGCAACTACTAACTTACGGTAGTTGAACAATAAATCTGAACAGAATTTACACACACAAAAATAGTAATCCCAAAACCTAGTTCCCAGTATAATAAAAATCCAAATATATTGAAAGTGTCGAACCAGAGCTTTTTTAATCAGAGTTGCCCCATTGTATTTATAATAGGAATGAATTTTCTAGTACAATATTGAAAGACATTACGCCACATTTCTACTAAAAGTAGTAAACATGAGCTCTGTAACAATCTAGGTCACAGGTGTCAATTAAGTGCAAATAGTACACAACAAAAATAAATATGATGATATAGAATAATCTAGCTCACAGGTGTCAATTGAGTTCAAGTAGTACACAACACCACCCTGGGACATTATTGTAATTGACTGCAAGTAATGGAAAAATAAATGTCAAAGCTACAGATCAGAAAATTCTAAATACCGTTTTTAACCGCAAAATGGCAGACAACGGACGTAACTGATGCGAAGTGTCGATACGTGTATTGGTTGTATAACAATACATTTATTCATCCATGCGCAACATTCTGCAGAAATCCAATAATTCAAAAAACCATCTTCACCTCTCACAACCAAGACATAAACCTAAAAGACTCTACTGATGGCGCGAAATGGCCAAAAGTCTAAAGAAAAAGAAACAGGGAAAAAGAACGTCTGGTAAGAAAAACATACATGTATATGAACCAATTTCAATTTTGAATTTAATATACCGTAAAAAGATAATTAACTATTTGATTTTCTGTATTCAGTTTCAGATTACCCAATCTCATTTGAAGACGAATTATGTTTTCGCCTAGATAGACAGTGGTTTTCTTTCGGTACTAACATTGGGTTTGAACACAGTACTTTGGTCCAGCTACATGGCTTGTATCCACAGAATCCAAAGAAATGTGCTAAGTGCATGCTTCAGAAATGGAACACCGTGGTAGTGAAACACACATTAAAATGTGTTCCTCTGTTGTATTTTGGTCTGACGGAAGTCAATCTTACAGATTTAGCAGACGATCTTCTTAAAGCAGCAAAATCTGGTAAATACACAATATTATATGAACCTTTCACCTAGGTGCTTAAATCATCTGAGAGAGAGAGAGAGAGAGAGAGAGAGAGAGAGAGAGAGAGAGAATCCAAATCACCAAACCATTGCTACTTGTAGATAAACCAGAATCTAAGCATGAGAGTATCTGGAATGACCTTCTCATGGATTTGAAAAAGATTTCCTTTACTATGGAACCAGAACAGGAAGATAAAGGTTAGTGAGACTGGCTGCAATGTGAGTTTATTTGTGAAGATTACCTTTCATTAGCTCATGCTTGCAAGAAATCGGCTGATCTTCACTATTTCTCATATTGGTTTCAGTTAAATTGCCAAAGTTTATTTTTAGAAACAAAGGCCAAGGATGGGGATACATATGTCTTCAAAGACTGTAGTAATATTGTTATTGGGCAGGGATCAAAGCTTACCGTGAATCAGGCGTACACAGAGCTTGAGAACCCGAGAGGTAACATTAGAGATATACTGAACTATTTTATTTATTCTTTAATCCAATACCCTCATGAAATATAAAAAGATTTATAATTGTATTCAGGTAAGCAGAAAAAGAAAGATGCCATTCTTCTTGGTATGCTGCAAAGTATTTTGTATCCGGATGAATCTGAAGAACCAAAGGCAATGAATTTACAAAAGCTAGAGACTGTTTTCACCAAGTTATTTGGGACATTTAAAAATGACAAAAAGACATTTCGTCAGGTATCGGGAGTTAGGTTGAAATCTTTTCTGCAAAAGTATCCACTGAAGTTTAAGTGCACGAAAGAAAAGAGGTCTGGATATATCATTACATTCATTCCAGGAGATGATAATTGGCATGATTGCTATGACTTTGACAGATTAAGTATCGCATCTCATTCCGAACATTGTGCTAGAGATGTTTCACGACAAAGTTCGGTTGGATCTGGGCATTTTCTAGATCCTAAACCAGAAGTTGAAGAATCAACAGATGATGGATGGAAATGTGTGAAACACAAAATGTATGATAAAAAGAAATCAAAGCATGTAGACGAGAACGATCCATTTCCACCCTTGCCTCACAGCAGAAGAGTATCAGAAAAACCAACATTTCAGAAATCCTATGCAAGCGTAACATTGAACACAAACCGAATTGGGAAAAGTTGGAAAAAACATTCTGCATCGTTGTCTCCTGAACTTAAACAAATACCGAGGAAAACAGAGTTACCAATGTGCTCAATTCCAAATGGAGGGGTAACCTCTGATATGAAAGAATTATTTGCTTATCTGAATAACTTTAAAGCAGGGCATTTTGTGCTATTTACTAGTACTTTAATACAGGATATGTCCGAAAGTATAGAAGCTTTGGCGCTCGTTCCTTGGCTAAGCGTCTTTGATTTTGATAAAAATAGTCGAGTTGATGGGTTGCTATCGAGAATCGAGGACAGCATAAAACAGAGGCGATCGATATATGTTTGTACGTGGAAGGATCGTCCTCACCTTTCACACCATGGGACGCAGTGGTGCATGCTTCGAGGTTCAGTCCAAGAGACAGACAGTCGAACACCTGACAATGATATGAAATGGATGTTTCTGATCAGAGAGAACTATGAAAAGCAGGTTGTAGAATTAGCAAATATATCTGATAATTACTGTACATTAACGTTCATAGTTTTCTGGCCCAGTGATTTTGATACATGTCAGTACATGTTCAAAGCGCTTTCAAAAATAGCGGAGCTTATTGAAAACCCAAACATTGTTATCTGTAACAATGGAAGCGAAATATCGACAGAGAGCAAAACACTTCTTGGACTTCTCAAACCTAGGCTTACACTTGTTAAAGATTTTGAAGAAATACTTCAAGGGATATCCGATCTGCTAGGTGAAAAATATTCAATTCAAAATGTAGATTACAAGCTGCCTACGTTCGATAAGACAGATGTTCCAAACATTGATGAATCAATGGCTGCCATTTTCAGAGAAGATTTCGAAATTCTCTACATGGACAATCCTTATCGCAAAACTCAGGAAAATGAGATGACAATGGAAGAATTACATGAAGAAGAAAAACATTTCTATCGAGGAGGAAATCTTCATTGGGTCGCTCTTTATCTTGCAGGGGCTGGACATTTTGACGCAGAACGGGATCTAACATTAAATATTGTAGGGAGGATTAAACGACTATACTTAGAACCCTTTAAATCTGGCAAAATCACAATTTATCATGCTCCTGGTGCAGGAGGGTCCACCTTGGGCCAGAGAGTGTTGTGGGAATTAAGAACCATAACTCCATGTGGACAGGTTCGAATGAGTTCCCAGTCATCAGTTCAAGATTTAGTCGATAGAATAGAAACACTTTTTGAGAAGACAAATTTACCAGTCGTCTTGCTAATTGACGGCGAAGACCAGCAAAAGCTAACATATTTGCACAAGCTCCTGGAAAGGGCTCATTTGATTGTTATTTTACTACATATAAAGCGTTGTACACAGCCAAAAAAAGCTAACAGTTTAAAAGACACAGAGTTTTGGCTACCTGGTACTGTATCATCAAATGAAGCAAACAAACTGGGAATAAAATTTTCAAAACAGTGTGATACACCGATAAAGAAAGATCACATAGATATCCTAGTAAAGGATGTTTTAGCCGGCAAAGAGCACCTTATGTATGAATTCGGGATGGAAGCCTTCCTGTCAGAATTTAAAGGCGTCAGGTCTTTTGTTCACGGCTACCTTCAGCTCGACCAAAATCCAACTGCAACACTTCTCTCCTGGCAGAAAATACTTGGATACTTGTCTTTGGTTTACTACTATGGTCAAACATCAATACCTTGCCAGTTTTTTTCAACGCTGTTGCAGCTCCCACCAAATTACAATGTTACCATGGAAGATTTCCCATATCCAGTTCAGTTGTTCATTGTTTCATGCTCAAACGAAAACAGACGAAATACAATACGCATTTGTCATTATATTGTTGCGAAGGAAATATTAGAGCACTTGCTTACATGGAACAAGAAAAAAGGTAGGCAATGTGGCAGTTCAGGGTTAAGTATTACTGCTCGATACGAGCTCTATGAATTCCTGACTATGTTCTTAGAAGACATCAAGGCAAAGAAAATTAAAAGCATAGTGAAATCAGGGATCATTGCAGATATCTTACGACGAACACTCATTTTCAGAGATAACCAAGACGTTGGAGATAATGAAGTGCCTGGCAGGAGGAAACTTTCTCGCCTTATGGCGGATATCGAATGCAAAGCACCATACATGGAAAGGATTGACATCTTAAAACGTTTAACTGACATCTTTCCAGAGGATGCTAATTTTCACGCTCACCTGGGTAGAATGTATTCCATTTGCAGTCCAGAGGATGAAAAGAAAGCTGAATATTGCTTTAATCACGCAGTCGATTTGTGTAGGAAGAAAAAGGCAGGAACGCCTTACGAAAACTTGGATGATAGTACAAAACATACACTCAAACATGTTTATCACATGTTTGGTATGTTTTACCTGCAGAGAATTACTAAATATACAGGGAAATCTCATGGGGATAGACCAGAAATTGTTACACCACCAGACAACTTCGAAAGAAAAATTAAGGAATTGCTTCAAGATGCAAAAGATGCTTGTTTCTACTTTTCTGAGACAAGAGAATTGACAATTTTAATTGGATATGAAGAGGCATATGGGTACGTTGGAGAAATTGCAACAAGATTGAAAATCTGTGAATTTATTTACAGACATATGTCTTTCAAAGAATTTGAAGAGTTTTTAGAAGTGTCACCAGAGTCAGAAATCGTTAACTTTGTGACAGATAGCATCACTAAAATCCTTGAACTGTTTTTGCAATGCTACGGGTGTGTCGATTCATCAGATTTACCACCTGGATTTTTTAGATACATATTTTGGTATAACGCACTTTTCAAATCACAGGCTAAAGAACTTGAGAAGTTGGACATAACAGAAGACATATATTCCCGACGCCTCCATGTTGCTGTCATCAAGCTTAAATACGGCAAAGATGAATCGCTTGGGACCCTAGAAACAATATCTTCAAAATCCGACATTGAAGATATCGTGCGTATCTGTGAAAAGAACTTTAAAGAAGCAGATCAGGGTGGGATCACTCCGATAAGAAGTGCCATTGACCTTGAATACAAAGATTGGCTCAATGCAATCCGGCATAACAAATTTACGGAAACATATTGCACCGCAGATGTATTACGACGAGTTCGTCATTGGCATGATATATTGAAAAGTCCTAGTTCGAAATTTTACCTGTTTATTCTTCTGAGCATACTTGGCTTTGGGTATTCAGAAGAAACATCACCCAATGATGAAATGCTTCGGGAGGCAAATGAATTGCTTGAGCAACTGCGGAAAGGAAGCAGAACGTTAGCTAAACCAAGACGTCCAAGAGAATGGTATGGTAAAGGACATGGCATAAAATGTCTCATACCAAGTTGGAAAGTCGGCCATAGCGGAGAGGACCGAGTGAATGCCAGAGATTGTACTAACATCCATTTAGCTGTATTCAAGGGGACCATAACCAGACCGCACACGCAGAGGCAAACGGGCTACATCAAAATGGATCTCGGTGACAATAAGTACCCCGTTCGGGTATTTTTTATTCCCGTGAGAGCAAAAGAGCCGCTTGTTGGGAGTCGTTATGCCGGCGAACGTGTTGAATTTGTTTTAGCTTTCACCTACGCTGACGGATATGAGGCATACGACGTGGCGCTGTTGAAGAAGTATCACTGCTTTAACTGCAATAGGAATGTCGAAATTACAAGCGACAAGTTTTCTGTCCTTTGTAAATGTGGACAGTTTGTAACAAAGTCAGACAACAAGTTTCCTTAAACAACTGAGGGTATTTTGACTGTGTTCAATGTGGTTGTGTTCGGGTTTGCGTTTTTGATATACGGTTGTATCAAGTTATAAGCTTGGTGACAATGACAAATAGGGTCGCTATGTCTCTAATTTGGTCATTGTAAAAGGATACCTCCAAAATACATTGAATGGTACGCTCGAAAAAAGTACTTGTTGAACTTGGAGGATATTTTTCTGTAAAATGAATAGTTGAATGGAGAGTGTACTTTTAGACTATGATAAATTGAATTTAGAAGCCACTGTTAGCATTTAAAGTGCATGAACTCTGGTGGTTTATATGACTTTTTCGGTCAATGCTTGTTATATCTGTCTGTCTGTCTGTTAGTTACATTTTAAGGAGGTATACTACATCATCATAATGGCTGACTTCCTTTTAAAACATGACTGGAAATATAAATAGCAACAATATTTGCCTATTCCATTTAGATTTCATTGCCTAGATGAGTAGCTCAATCGGTTAACATGCTGATATGTTCAAATCCAGCAGGGGTTTTAATTTTTTCAGATTACCTCTACTATAGCTGCATCTTTGGACTGAATAAAGTAGATTTAAACGTTTTCAATATCAATATATTGTCGTGCATACCCTCCTCTTTTCATCAACATTACATTTCCGGTGTAGAATTATAGACTGCAAAAACCAAGACCCCCTGTCACAGCAGGTGCGATAAAGACCCCTCCATGCTCAAAGACCGTAAGCACCGGGCATAGCCCTAAATTTTACAGCCCTTTGAACATCGGCAATGGTCATGTCTCAAATTCTCGAACGGGACGATAAACAATATACAACCAGCCAACATTCCTCCTTATGATTCCGACCATAGAATGACATGGACCGGATATTCAACCAACGGTTCTAACAACTACAGAGAGGAACATCATGTGATGGGGAAAATAAACAAAATATTGGAATTGAGTAATTTTCAACTCTTTTTTTTATTGATGCAATGGGCTAAAAGGAAATTTTTTAATCAGATGTACATACAAAGTTAAAATGACGGTCATTGATGCTCAATGATTTACATAGAAAACACTCGGAATTAAGGAGATACGACATACCAAAGAAAATTGTATCAGAGGAAATGCGGTATTTATTCACAATAATATTTTAAAATTGAAAACTTTGATCAGAAACCTGTTATATATGTCTCTGCTTTAATCTACTTTATTGAGCGAAAAATATTTGCAGTTATAGTAAAATCTTTAAATACTGAAAACCTCTTTAAGTTTTTTGATCACCAACTGAGCTAGCCAGCTATGTATGTAAAACAATATAAAAGGATAAATTAATCATGATTGATACTTCCGGTATTTATGTAAATTTTCTGCTTCGAACAAAAGTGAGCCATTATGACGATGTGTTTTTCATCTTTAAAATTGTCTGTTCTTGGACTTCGTATCTAAGATCGGCAATTTTCAGGATTGAAACTCGGGTGAACGTCGTAGTGCTTGTTACGTTACGAAATTTGTAAAGGTGTCCTAAAGAAGTAAGCACGTTTTTACTCCTTAGTTGCACATATTCAGAATGATTTCTGTGATTTGAAATCGAACCTTTCAGATTTGCCTTAGGTGTTACATACATATGTATATATTTTGCCTTATTCTGGTTGTAATTAATACAACTATTACTCGTTTTATTAGAAACTTGTATATTTCTATGGTGCTCCATCATCGTTATATATTGTCCGTCTGTACAAAGTTTTCCCACTGTATCGGACATCATTGAGGTAATTAATCAATCGTGGTTAAAAATTAAATTCCATGTGGTGAAATTTATTCAAAATTTAGAATCCGTTTTCATCATTTAAAAATAAGTTTGTTGGTAGCAAGTGACCCTGAATAGTATTTTTTTTTTATCGTTAATATATATATTTTTTATCTCTTGATGGTTAATGAATTGGTCAGCAAGATCAATCCATACTGCATGCTAAACATGTATATAAGATAACAATTATACAGTATGGTTTTAAATGTCAATGTTTATATCTATAACAGAATAGAGTTTAATGTTTTGTGATGAATTTAAGTCACACTTGTTTCTGATTTACACGATAAAGATGATGAACAGCTTTACATCTCTGGTAAAAAGTCATTGATATTGAAAATATTTTTGTCCGCATAGGAAATGTAGCGCTCAACTTTTGTACCAATAATGTTGCATGCGTTGGATTTGAAAAATGTGCCTTCACATAAACATATGAGAGTTATCTGTAGTGTTTATTATGTTTTCTGAATGAATGGAGATTATTGAACAACTATACAGTACAGTCATCACGTACACTGTATGGTACTGAATAGGCTGAATTTACTTCAGCAGTTATACATATAGTTTTTGAATGCCCAGATCGGAATTATAACGAGAGGTCATCGCTCACCTGAGTCACCTGTTGTGAGTTTTAAAATATTTTTTTGATCAATCTAAATGATAACATTTGACCTTATATTGTGGCCCCTACATAGCCCTAAAGGATCACAACATAACTGAAAATGAATTCACGTAACACATAGCTGCAATATTAATGTGACTAACAAGATCTTGCTATTCTAGATAAGACCACAGGGCATACTAAATAGGTCAGATTTTTATCTAAAGTAAATCAAACTTCCATGTCAAGGTCACATGATCACACACCATTGCATTACTAAAAAGTCTTGCCATAAGATATTCACATTTGATATTCGGTACATTGCTTTGCTATGGCATAACAAGTTACAGATCAAGCTTAAATTTTCTCTCAGTCCTTTGATTTTTCACTAAGTTATTGCCCTTGGACTTAGAAATCGCATTCCGGATTGGTTTTTTTTTGGGGGGGTGGGGGGTGGGGTGGGTGGGGGTGTTGTGCCTCCAGATATTCATTTGATATTTGGTACAATGCTTTGCCATAACAAGTTACAGATCAAGTTTAAATTTTGTGATTTTTCGCTGAGTTAAGGTCCTTGGACTTCGACAAATAGTGTGAATTTTCAGTTTTTCCGACAATTTTTTTGTACTTGCATTATATTGCATATATATAATCCCATCGAGGCCAAATAACATATCAAATATAGAATTTAACCCCCCCCCCCACACACACACACACACCCACCCACACACAGAAGCACTTTCAAAATGTCACATGTATATTTTCAATATTTTTATAACATCTACATGTGTATAATGTAAAAGGTCTGAAAAATGTTTTAAGCTGCGAGAGGAGTTGGTTATACAAAGTAGGTACCATGCTTAAAGTTCAACTACATCATGCAAGGTGAAGATAACGAACAGTGATCAATCTCATAATTCCTACAAGCAATACAAAATAGATAGTTGGGCAAACACGGACCCCTGGACACACCATGTAAATGTAAATTTTTCAAATGTCCCATTACTTCCAAATAGACACACGCACATCTTCAATGCTTCCATAACAGCTGTACAAGGTCTGAAGGATGTCAAATAAATGCTGTAAGAGGAGTTGATTACAAACATGCTTAAAAATAACTTAAGTTCAACTACATGTTCAAAAAGGCACATGCACATTTACAATGTATCCATAACAACTGGGCTGCGTTCAAGATCGGAGCGGCTACGTAGGGCTCGGTAGCGCTACAATCTTGAACGATGTGCTAGGCTAGCCCTACATAGGGATAACAAGCGTTAATTCATACAGTGCGTTCAATAGACCTAGATATCTAGCCTAGCAGCTAGGCTAGCCGCTACGGTGCGATTTTGAGCGCAGCCCGGCACAAAGTTTGAGGAACATCAAGTTAGAGGTGTGAGAGGAGTTGATTACACAAAATAGGTACCGTCTATTCAAGAAATGCTTTTAAAAAATGACTACGTTCAACTACATGAAAATTTTCGAAAAAATGTCTGATCACTTTCAAAAAAGCGCATGCACATCTTCAATGTATCCATAACAACGGTACAAAGTTTGAGGAATGTCAAGTACACAAAGTAGGTACCCTATTACAGGGATGCCCGCCATTCACCATTCTGTAAGTCGTTTGCACATATTCCAACCCAGTCATAAATTGGTTAAAACTGCATGGGTCAGCCGTTCCAGAGAAGGAGTACATGCAGCAGTAGAAATATGGCCGTTTTAAAAGATGCATTGCAGGACTGGTCAATGAAGACCATGATTATATAGTTACCACCTTCAAACAATCTTGCTAATTATTCGTGAACAGTGTCTGGTGCTTAAAATAATATGCTTCCTGTAGAAACCTTTTAAGGTTCAAGATACATGCACCTTAATTCTGGTCATGCTAGGCTCCGAAAACTTAATTCTGGTCAAACACGTGCTCCGAAAACTTAATTCAAGTCAAGCACGTGCTCCGTAAACTTAATTCTAGTCATGCACATGCTTCGTAAACTTAATTCTGGTCATGCACGGGCTCTGAAAACTTAATTCTGGTCATGCACGTTCTCCGAAAACTTAATTCTGGTCATGCATGGGCTCCGAAAACTTAATTCTGGTCATCAGGAAAAATAATGTTACACGCAGCATCAGAAGAATGCCACATTTTGACGTATTGTACATGCCTCTTGAACAAGAATAGTTCTTCGAGAATTAATGTGCATGCTCACAGTGTTCAGACATTAAGACGTGTCACCTGATTGGGAGCCCCAGTATTCTATTATACCTTACTATTCAAAGCGATAATAGATAAGAATCATTGAGAATTTACTGTTATTCCATCATTATAAATGTGTGCTTGTCTTTATTTTTACAACTTCAATATAATTTTTTAAATGCAATTATACAAGATTGTTTCTGTACGTGTTTCAAAGAAATACCAAACAAATTCCATCTACTTATACTCAAAATTTACAGTCCCCCCCCCCCCCCCCTTCCAAAAAAAGAATTCATGTATGTCTATAAAATAACTTTATTCATACAAAAATATAAAATCTACAAAATATGGCAAGTACCTGTATATGTGTATATGTAATCATATACAAAATGTAAGTCAAAGAAAAACCAAAAGCAAACGCAAGATTTCAAACATTAGGCTGTCAGCGTATGACTGCGTAGTCGACCAACTTTTAACAAGATCATTAACAATCAATCAATGACTGGTGGAATCATCATTTACAGTAATGGTGTACTCAAATGAGAGGGAAAAAAAAATCTACAATCAAAGAATGTTGATTCCAACAGGTAAACATAAACTTTAATAAAAATCTGCATGTTCGAGTCCTATATGAAATTCATATTTCCTTAAAATTCCATGGCTGATGAAATCTACCTCATCTACTCAGGAACAAGAGGAAGTTTGTTGTAAATGCTCTTCGTTTGACCAGATGAAATAACATACAATGTACCAGATTTATAATCCATATAATGGAATGTTAAAGAGCAGTGGTGGAAAATGTGAGTTTAGGATACCAGTATCCACTATTTGTCAAGAAAAAAAAAACATTATGTAAAATAAATGTTTCTGTGCTAATTGTGACCTTCACCTTGAATGTCAGCAAGATTTTACTTCTTTTCTTAGAAGTTTTCTTAGAAGTTAGTCCCAGGCATAAATTTGGTGAACACTCATTTTGGCAGAGAAAATTTGGTTGGGGTGTGGGTGGAGGGAGGGCTAAATTCAACAAAAATTTGGATTGGTTTTATAGTGATGTATAGTTGTAAATATATCTGATAAATATAACAATAAATATCGTCCTGAAGTCAGCTTTTCTTTACATGTTAACAACACTTGCTACAAACATGCTTCTTCCAAAAAATGACGAAAATGAAAACTATCAAATTTATATTCTAATTGATATTAGCATGCTAAGTAAAATGAATACAATTTACCATATGGTATGTAATTTATTTCCATGACTTCTCAACGAAGTCCAAAACAGTGAGGGAATTTTATATAGAGTTATATAGGGAGGTGTAATATATTTCAACATTTGATTTACAAGTCTCTTTAATTTGTGTTTTTAGGAATAGTATATTTGTACTTATTAGAACCAAATTAAGCCCCCCCCCCCCCCCCCCCCCCCCCCCCACAATATACATGTTTATCAATGAAACATTCATTTTTTGTTATGTTTTATCAAATGTCCAAAGTATATATACAATATAGTGTGTGAGTGTCACTAATTTCTTAATAAGTCAACTGAGATTTTTTCATAGATAAGAGTATCGCCGGATACGTCTTCTACTCATCGCGAGTGGAAGACGAGATCAGGCATGGGTCTCCAATGATGACATACGAGTGGTGTATTTAAAAACTTTAAACTGCATCTAAGTGCATTCATAATGTATATTGTGTTACTCATGAACTGGGGACTACTTCCTTATTGTTGATAGAATACCCACCCAATAGAGATACACTAGACACAAATTCACTTAGTCAGCTGCACCATAATTAGTACAAAGATTTTTTTTTATGGAATGTATAGCAGTGCAATAATTCATCTTATACATGTGTGGTGTATATCACCAACTGAATAAACTATAGCTTTATCCAACATTCATGAGATAAATGTGCTTTTAGTTATTGTGTAATAGTACATGTATGATTTCATACCTACTTCATCTACTATATCAAAATAGTATACATATCTGCTTATACAGATTCCATGCTTGCTCAACAAAGCATCACAAATGTATAACCTATTTCAATTTGTTGGATAAAGGTAATATACAATCACACTATATCTTTTATATGTATACAATTATACATCAATAAAGCACAATACTATACGTGGTTTACAAATTATAATTTAATATATGCCGCTATAATTATATATCATGTACTCTAATATTCAATGCTTTTAATAGCTACTCAGTCATTGGTAGATCCAGCGCCTGCACAGTGCACACTGGATGTAACCAACACCCCCACCCCCTCTCAAAAATATAAACCATTTCTAATATTTTTTAATATGTCCAAAGACACTAAAATATATGTATCTTACTTTGACAGAACTCCATGTCTCTTGGGATCCCCACCAGGGCTATGCCCTGGACCCACTGGGGGCTTCAAGATAGCCATCAGCTATTTAATGCCCCCCCCCCCCTCAAGATAGCCCCCCAGTTATTTAATGCCCCCCCCCCCCCTTCTGAAATTCCTGGATCTGCCAGTCAGAACTGCATCTGCTATTGCTAAATCTGTCTGTTAAAATTGTAAATTTTGGCGTAGATGTCATTTTGCAAGTTCATTAAAAACAATATATCTTTGAAATAAAATTATGTAAAACATTACTTTGTTTGTCAATAATGTACACACCCACCAACCACACACGCATATATACAAGCACTGATACAGCATACATCTATTATAATATCATAACCTTCACAACCAGAGCATATTGTTGCTGGGACCGAGATAAAAATATGTCCAAAACTAAATAACCCAATAAACAAACAATGCTGACACATTATATATATAACAAATCAATGAATCATATTCCCTACACCAGGGCTTGAAGCTAACTTTTTATGTCACCAGTCCAGCCGGACTGATGGGGTATAATTTTAACCAGTCCTCAGAAAAAATTACCAGTCCAACAGAGTTTTCCAGAAATAATCAAATATATTTTGTTGATATCATTAAAATGAAATTTAACTCATTATGCCTTAGACAATATTGTAACACTTAAATGTGGAATTTATATTTACGAATCAGATTCGTCCGGTTGATTAAACAGATCGAAGCATGCCAAATGTGTATGAAATTTCATATTAAATATATATTTTCCAAAATGATGCTTTAGAAAATTAACCAGTCCCATCAGACTGACTAAAACAAATGCCAGTCAGTCCGCCAGACTTTTAGCCAGTCACAGACTGACGGACATATGTTAATTTCGAGTCCTGTACACGTGCTTCAAAAATAGAACATGCTCTTGTTAAATCCAGGAAATAAATGGATACTTGTACATGTAAAGTAACAAAAATGAAGCAAAACAAGTGCAGACTTTGAAATTTAAAACAAATTTTAGCACCTCTGTATTCAGAACCTGACAATAGGAAAAGCCAAATGTATATCATCTCTTGGTGCACCTTCAATTATATGGCTGTTACATTAGTAGTAACTAAGTAGGCAATGTGTGCCCGATCTTTCTGCTGAAGCCTTTGTTTCTACTATTCATCCAAATACACATGACAATATTTCAACTCATATAATCTTGAGCAGTAATTTTGCAATACCAATTATCCCACACAAGTTTCTTTTGATAGATTTTATACACTAAGCTAAACTATTGCGTACATAGCAATGGCGAACATACAACATTATACAACATCAACTGATCAAATATGTTAAAGCTGTAAAAATAAATCTATAATTTTTTGGTCATATCAGAAAAACAAAGTCACAATTTCAAAAGAAATTGAAACAACTATGTACATATTATATACAACTTTACAAGCACCTTAAAGTGTTGTCATCTTGGTGATTATCATGGATTTCTCTTCGCTGTCTACATCTGTGTTGACGGACATGACAGATACAGTCTGGGCCATTTCTCCTGTTCCACAGAACTCTTTCATGGACATCACACCAGACTTCACCTGCTCCACTCCCATTACAACACCAGCCTTTACACGGTTAGCCGCAATGCTTCCCGTATCTTTAATGGTTATCAAGTACTGCGAGCCAGACTCTCGGATGGAATGCACTCGACTACGTACTTTCTCCATTTTCTTTTCTAGTCTCACTTTCACTTCATTTAAAGTATTGTTGGTGTTTCCTCGCCCTTTCTCCAGATCGTCCTCTGGAGTGGGCGTGGCACATTTCCTTGGAGATGATCTTGGCGTCCTAGCAATTGGTGAATTCAAGGGGACTTTCAGAAGCGATTCTTCATTTTGGAAAGAGTCAGTATATGAATCTTGGTAATCCAAACTCCTGCTCACTGAGTTCTGATCGTCCGTATATTCTTCAAAAGTGTATTTTGTTTCCATTTTGGGTTTATCATAACGTTCAACGAGAATGCAAGAGCATTTACACACATGTATGGCACAGAGTTTGATGGTTCCCACAAGCAGACCTAGTACCAAAGCCGACAGAGCACTCAGCCCCCCAATGATCATTCCCACCCACTTGGTATCAAATAATTTGGTGATGGATGTCAATGTTAAACTTGCCGTATCATTTCCATGACTGTTGATCATCACACAGGCATAAGTTCCATTGAAAACACCCCTAAAATTGGTCAATTTCAAAGAATTGTTCTCTGATATGGTCACTTCAGAGAAGTCGTCTCTGTTGTGTTTATACTTCAGATGTGAATGAGTCGTTACGTTCATCTGATCCAGAATTTCTTTGTAGTACTTGTGGCTGATTTTTACTCCCTCAGGTGTCACCCAGTATCCTATGGCATAGGTTTCCAAGGAGCCTTTGCAGTGAATAGTCACAGCAGAACCTACAGCCACTTCCAGGGAACTCGAAATTTCCGTAATAATAGGGACTTCACATTTCAGATCACTTTGAAACAGATTCACAAGTTTTGTTCCAATCAACTTTGAAGGAGAGTAGCAAACCAGTTGATCTACATTGGAAATGTTTTCTTTGTGGACGGCCAAGAATTTGAGAAAGCTGTCTAATTCACACGAGCAATCCCATGGATTTCCATATAAAGCTACATCTATGCTTGTCATATCTAACACAATGTCTCCTGACAGGGTTCTTAAATTATTCTCACTTAATTGGAGGGTTTTTAAATTAGTCAGATTATTGAATGTGCCTTCTGCAATCCAGTGAATGTAATTACTCCTCAAATCCAACTCTTTCAGAGAGTGTAGCTCACCAAACACACCCACAGGAATGGAATGGATATTGTTGAAACTTAAATGAAGCGTTTTCAAATTAATCAATCCTTGAAAAACATCTTTTGGGAAGACTTGCAAGTTGTTTTCACTTAGGTATAACATTTTTAGATTCACAAATTTGCTGAAAGCACCTGGAGAAATGTTCACAATATCATTTGAACTAAGATCTAAAGCTTGCAGCAACATAGGGTTACCAACAGGTAGGGCGGCAATCACAGTCAAAGCATTTCTACTGAGATCAAGTTCTTCCAGTCCATTCATCAACTGGATTTCAAGGGGGACAGATGAAAGACCTCCAAATAAGTTAAGACGTCTGACAGTGAAAGTTCTTGGAATGGAACGGAGAGAAAATCCCTTATAATACGAGGAGCACGAGGCTTCATGTCTAGAAAAGTCACATACACAGAATTGAGGGCATGCAGAAAAAGTCGTGTTTTCCTTTGGAGGGTGTGTAATAACTTCGTGAATGTACACAGACTGGGTAAGGTGTTTGTTCCATGCTGCTAACAAGAAGACGACTGGGAGAAATATGGAGGGCATCTTTACAGGTCTATCATGTACTGTAATTAAAGAATCAGAAGTATAATTTCGAATTAGTGACAGTTTATGACATCTTCAGACAATTAACTCTTACATACTTATACAAACTCTTGGCTGTCTACAAGTTATCTATCAATCAGGTTGGGAACACTTCCCCTTTAGCGAGATATTCTCGCTAAAACGCGATTATTCCTCTTTAACGAGAAATAGACATTACCATAAACAGGTGTTTTGGCGTCTTTATTGAAAATAATGGCAAATCCCGTGAAACGCTGAATAAGTGCGACACGCACTCAATATGATGCGAATTGTTTCTATGAAATTGACAACATAGTAATGAAATTGCATACCAAAGTTGCTGCGTAAGAGGGAAGCAGTCTGAAATCCAATACACATCGTGAGTGTTTTTGTTTTGATTCATATATTTGCAGAAGTATCAGACATTTTAGCACTTTTTCTTCTTTTCACGTGAATCACGAAAAGATGTACTCCGAGGGTGTTTTTCTCTGTTGTACGCGATATATTTATTCTCGCTAGAGAGGGATAATCGCGTTTTAGCGAAAATATCTCGCTATAGGGGAAGTGTTCCCAACCTGTCAATGAACAATGGCCACTTCGAAGTTGCGTACAATTTTGTTTTAAAAATCATCTTCAAACAAGCCTGTCCATGGAATCATAGTGACAAACGGCTGATTCTTCATAAAACATTAATTTACAACTCGTACCTGCTAGGGGCCCGATTCTTCTTAATGTCAGCTGATGGTATTAGGAAGTTCAATAACCATAATGGTTACGCTGAAAATACCTTTACGAACTTCCGGTCTAGAAATTGTGGGTACCTGCGATTGTCAAGTCAAGTTCGACCCATTGACGATTCGGCCCTGGATAATTTGATCCTAAAATATTCAACTCTAGGGCATTTTTTCACCCTAGACGTATTTTAATACGGTCCATTGACAGCTCGGCCCAAACGTTCTCAAGTGAGCACCAGAGCTACTAGATAAATGTTAATCATTAGCTGTCAACTGTGTATTAAAATCTTTTGAAGTCATAATTGATTGATTGATTGATTGATTGTATCTACTTTAACGTCTCTCTCGAGAATATTTCACCCATATGGAAGAAGGTGAAGAGCTTCAAATTTAGACCTTTACTCGGCGCTAATTACAACTATTGAGCAGTGAGGGTTCTTAGCGTGTCACACGGTGCATTCGTTTTTAAGGTCATCTTCGAGGACCCGTCAGTGACATTCACACCTGAAGCCGAGCGTTTGGTGATGGAACTGTCACTACCTGTTTTAATGACTTAGGTCTGTCGCGGCCGGGATTCGAACCCCGGCCTTCCGCATGCAGGGCGAACGCTCTAACCTCTAGGCAACCGCGGCGGTTTGAAGTCACAATATTAATGAAAAGGTGCATGCTCCTTTTCATCGAAGTCACATTATTAATGAAAAGGTGAAAAGGAACATGCAGTGACGAATCTTATAACTCTTATAAAGAATACAAAATAAGGAGTAGAGGAAACACGGACCCCTGGATATATAATTAGGATCAGGTGCCTAGGAGGAGTAAGAATCCCCTGTTAACCGGTCCACGCACTCCGTGAACCCTATGTCTCAACCAGGTAAACGGTGTAATCTGTGGTCAAAAATTTGTATGAAACAAGTCAGCAGCATTTGACCAAATGATAGGTTTTATTGATAAATGAGATCGTTTTATTGACCATAGAATTTGAGAAATGCTGACAGGTTTAAACGAGACTGTTGAAACCCCCTGCAACATCAACTTAATTGTCAGTATCCTGTCTCGATTTAAACAAAAATGATCATATGCAAAACAGGCTCTTGCATATCGAATCAGTTAAGAGAAGGAGCAACAAAGTACGTTAATATAAGGACAAATAAATCTCAATTAAGGTAATAGTTCAAGATTGGTTTGATTTATTTAATTGTTTCACGTCTCTTTTAAGAAGTTTTCACTCACAATTACGAAGACGTCACTAGCTGTAATTTAGACCAATGCATGCATGGCGCTCATGGTCGCAGCAATGCATGAGGATCACGTTACCCCCCCCCCCCCCCCCGACCTTTTGACCTTTGATAAAACTATAATAAAAATGTTTTCTGAAAATACATGAATTCAATGTCTATTAATACGCAATTTCCGAGTTGCCCAAGTTATTAGTATTTAATAATAAATTAGCTCAAACAAAAATCGATAATCACCATTTTTCTTTGATTAAAATATCACTCGTGCAGAGGAGGAAATTAAAAATAAGTTCATATTTAATTTAATGGCATAATTCAAACAAATGTCATTCTTGATATGGTCAGTTTAATGTATACCAACGGCTGATATAAACAAAATTTACACTTTCATTACTTTTATCCATTTTGACATAGCTAGTCTATAGTAATATGTACATACATCTTGTACCCACCTAAGCGTCCAACAGAACACTGAATGTACCTCCACCACAGAAGAGCTGATATCTCGGAAGTTGCGTATTGTATCTATTTCTCAATTCCCAATGCCATTTTGCGGTTTTATCAAGCAATTAAGTTGCATATTTTTACTAAATAAACATAGTAATCAAGCAAAACTGCGTAAATCAAAAAGGAAGCAGTGGGTTTCAATACTATATATATATATATATAGAGAGAGAGAGAGAGAGAGAGAGAGAGAGAGAGAGAGAGAGAGAGAGAGAGAGAGAGAATATAGTTACTTTTCACAATGATCGGTAAAAGTATAGGTAAAAAATAAAAATGAAACACGAAGACGTTTAGTAAAGCTTTAGCGCTTTCATTTCAAATCTCCAGAAGCTTTACATTTAGTAACATGGCATTTTCAAAGGGTTTGGCAGAGACTATTATTTTGTGGCGAAAGGATTGATTAATCAAAAAGCCCTAAATCTGCATGATATTACAGTTTTTGTTTCATCCAATATATCTTCTGTTTTTATACCCCTATACGTGTAATTCAGTTTTATAATTTATAATACAAGTAGTTCTGACTTGGAAGTAATTCAGATATTGTAATTTATTAAAATTTATGAATTTATCAAAATTTATTGAAATTCTAAACAAAACACCGTTTCTTTCAAAAGATTTAAATCAATTTACTAGAAAATTGTATAAACATTTGGTATTTCGCCAATAAATTAAATTTTTTATCTCTAACCCCCATTTTTTAAAGTTCCATTTTAAATTTTAAGACTGATATCATGGATTTTTTCCCGCAAATCAAGTGCAAAAAGGTTATTATTTATTTCCATTACTTGTATCAAACTGTCAGAAGACGTGATTATGTATTCATTCTATGTAATGATTCATTTGTGTTGCTGATGTTATGTTGACAACAACAGACAAATCATTGAAATCAAGTAAATCTGAACTCAATTCTAAGTGCAAAAAGGTCATATTTAGAACATTGCATGTAGCACAATAATTTCCTAATTCTCCTTCAACGTAGAAATCAAAAATACACTTCTCAAAAACAATTAATATTACTGCAAATCTCAGGTGCAGACCTCTTTAAAATCATTTACTTCGTTCGGATTAACAATATAGGGTTCATGATAATGGATGAATCATTAAAATGTTTTGAGGAATATTGCCGGATCATTCATTCTACCCAAGAAGTTAGAATTCTCCAGCATTTATACTTACCTTCACTTCTTTTACTTGTAGAACATGTGACCTACATGAAATAAATAATTATACTGAATATTAGATAGACCTTGCGCAAAATGGGCCATAACTGTAAACCTTGGCTGAGTCACTTGGTACATGTAAGTCGTATGGACCGAACATCATGAGGTTGAATTGACTGGATACCTCAACTTTTACGGAAAGTCGGGATCGAAATTCTAAGTCTATTTTGTAAACAATATGGCGCTGAGTTCAAAACGGGAATCAAAACAAAAAAGTTTGATGTTATCGTTTAAAGAGAGATTAGATGTAATGTATTGTTTGTTTGAAAGGGAAATTGATTTAGATTTATTTGCATCTATTCACCGAGGCAGAAAGTAGGAAACTACAGGGGCTTGTTGCTATTGATTTCAATGTAAAATCACATTCACAATCGCAGTAGAACTTTTTAGATTACTTCGATTAGATCTAATATGAGATATGCATCGTTCTAGTCTTAAGACCTGCTTTATACTCTTGATGATACTTCGTTCCACAGGCACTGAACACGAGCATTTCACCATGTTCATATACCTCCACCCAATTTTCGAGTTTTCCTCCATCTCCACCAAACATAATCCAAGATTCCTCTGACTCTTACCCCCGCTTTGATATTGTGACATGTGTGGGGGAGAGTCAGAGCGGACTCCATATTGAAAAGTGGGGATTCAGTGACACCAGTTGGTGTCGCTGCTTTACCTACCTCTTACAACTTTATTTCGCGGATCTATCTTTCAAGACGTGAGGATTCAGTTATTGGAAGATTATTCTACAAATAGATCATGATTAATATGTACGTTAAATGATGGAATTTTGTGTGTTTATGTGCTGACGTCATGGGCAAAGAAATCGAAAGGCGATGTGAAGACTAATACAAGTGATGCTTCATATGAATTTGTTGGTGTTAGGGCCATAAATGACAGGCTTTAGCAACAAAAATCATTGCCTAACAATTAAATCAATATTTATCTATCATGTATTTTAAATAACCCGCCACTAAGAGAGCAACTATTGAAGTTTAATTTATGACATGACACTGTCTGTTACCCCGGTTTATTTTATCAGCAGCACTGTAAACATGACAAGTCACTAACAATTAAGTTTGTAGCGGTATAGATTTGAGCCCGTTTTTTCACAAGAAGAAATTAAGAAAAATAAAACGTTCAGCTGAGTCGCAGACCAGGCAGATGTTAAATGTTTCTTCATACAAATGTCTCGAACCTCAACTTGTCATTATGCAAATGATAGATCCACAGTTTACATAGTCTTTTATTTTCAGATGACTTGGTTGGGTCAGGAATTTTGAAAAAACTTTTTTCACATCTCCCCTTCTCATTAGTGTAATTAACTGCTTGACTTGAAGGCATCAACCTATTTATTCGTAAAATCTACCACATGCACGTCTTTGATTATCTTAGAATATCGTCAGAACTGGAACAGACAGTGTGACGTCAAAATTATTGATTTTTGTGGTCTTGAATACAAATGAGTTTCACATCATGGCAACTTCTATATAGATAGCGGGAATTTCAATTTTTAACGTTTTCAAATTAGTACTGAAGCTTATCTAGACTGTATATCAACAGAATAGTATGACAAATCTTTATTATATGATTAATCCTATCATTTATCACATAAAACCTTTAAGGTTGAAATTCTCATGAGTGGATACCACAAGGTCTGCATCTAAAGTTTTAAACTAGAATAAATAAACAGATATAGTATATATATATAGATAAATGTTGTTTTGAGATTTTATAATGAGGAACCGGACTGATTGTGATATATTTTACAGAAATTAGCATGTCCTTACACAGAGGGAGTGGATGAATCCTGGATCCTGGAGATGATCTACAAACCGGGAGAACCGAGAATTAGACTGCTGCAATGGCTCTTCTCAAAGTACGTCAACTTTATCTCAATTTTCACCTGACTAGTGCAGTGTATTGTGTGATGTTTCAATAGCATTAATGTACAATGCATTTTAAAGTCTATAATGTACACATTTACAACCGTATTTGGTAATGTGAAAACAATGAACAGCAAGAACAGATGATAGAACAGGTGATCACATGATTTTGTGATTGAGGGAATAGTCCAAAGTCAATCTGTAAAATAATATCAAATATGTAGCGACATTACAATAATGGAGTGGATCAAAGATCTTACATGTATTTTAATCAGATGGAGTCCAAAGTTTAATTCTTTTGGACTTGTTTAATACTTCACTGAAAAATACTCTTAAAAATTTTACATGAAGCTTTTATTTTCTGTTTGCGATTTTTGCTTAAAATGACAAACAAATATTAAATAGATGAGGATAAATTGGCATCTGTCATTTTCATTGATTTGGCAATTGACACTTGGTCCACCAGGATTTGGCATCTTGCCTAGGGCTTTACACATAAATGACATGTATATGAATTTGAAGCTTTTCAACAGAGTTGATGAGGAAAAAAATCTATTGAATATAAATACATACACATGTATAATTGGTATTTTCAACACACAATGCAGAAGTTCAATATATTTTCAGCAGCACTATTCATCGATAATGATTATTTATACCTATGACTTCTCGACTTCTTTCAGATTTGATTCCAAGCTCCATGAATACATTGAACCAAAATTCGCAACAGCTGAATCCAAACTGGACTCCAGAATTCAACGTAAATAATCAGCCCAAGGCTAAAGCAAGCTTTTCAGATTAAAATTTGTCTGTCATCCGTTATCATCAGGGTAGTCTGCAAACTTCTCACATTTCCAACTTCTGCAGAACCAAGGCACTAATTTCAACCAGAATTGTCACAAAATATCTTTGAGTGGGTCATTCCTCTTTTGAAAGAGAGATTATGAATTTTTTTTTAGACAGGAATATGTAGTAAACTTTGGCCCTAATATTTTCTATCGGACCTTAACAATTTGTTATTATAGAATTAAACATTCTGTTTGAAGAATTTATCGATGTGTAAACTTCGGACATTTTACTCACAAACTGAATAAAAGTGCGATGCACTTTTATGTTAAGTTTGTGAGTAAAATGTCCAGAGTTTACACATCGATAAATTCTTCAAAAAGAATGTTTGATTCTTATAATTCCAATTCATTCACTTTATTAACAATTGCAAAAATTTGAATAGTTTCCCCGCAGTATTTTATTTGTTTTCAGGTGTGTATAAATACATCACGTTTTCAGATTTATTGATGTATAAACTCTTGTTCAGCTTTATTTTTGTCCAATCAAAACAATTGTAATAAATAACATTGGAATTATATCAATATACATTATATACTCTGATGCTTGTCTGAATTAACTTTGTTTTACACAATGAATTTTTCTTAATGAGTATCTAGTAACATTTTATCAATGTATTTACAAAGACATTTTATAATAAGCAAAACTGTTAAGGTTTTTATTTCAACAATTCATCAAGGGTGGTTTGCTTTTGTTTTAAGGATTTTTTTTTACAGTTTGTTCTATAATATCAATACCATTAAGTTTACATTTGGCCGTGACATCAAACAATTTGACATTTCATCACAATGGTTGAGTATTTCATCAGATATTGGAATAATTTTCATTTCTCACAACTTTAAACAAAAATAATGCTTTTTTGATTTCTGGACTAGCGCACATTCTAAGCTTTTTTACGTGCAGGACTAATTTCAAATCGCAGGTTTAATTTTCTTTCTACCTCCCCAGATTGTCCCAATAATTGGCATATGCAAACCAAACTCTGCAGCAACATTTTTGCTTGATCTCTTCCGAATTCAATCACTTTCACTACTTGAAATTTCTCACACATGAAAGGCGAAAATAACGAACAGTGATCAATCTCATAACTCCTATAAGCAATACAAAACAGAGAGTTGGGCAAACACGGAACCCTTGGA